>NC_138549.1:2501681-2794300 GCF_964273705.1 Natrix helvetica | reverse complement strand
ACACACAGAGAGACACAGAGACGGAGAGAGGGAGACAGAGAGAGAGAAAGAAAAAAAAGATAAAGACAGAGACAGAGAGAGACACAGAGGCACAGAGAGAGACAGAGAAAGAAAAAGAGAGAGAAACAGAGAGAGACAGAGGCACACACAGACAGACAGACACAGGCACACAGAGAGAGACAGAGACAGAGAGAGAGAGAGAAAGAAAAAGAGAGAGAAAGAAAAAAAGAGAGACACACACTCACAGAGAGACACACACACACACACACACAGAGAGACAGAGAGTGACAGAGAAAAAAAGAGAGAGAAACAGAGACACACACACAGAGAGGGAGAGACAGAAACAGAGAGAGGGAGGGAGGGAGAGAGACAGAGATACAGAGAGAGACAGATAAAGAAAAAGAGAGAGAGAGAGACAGAGAGAGAGGAGGGGAGAGACAGAGACACACACAGACAGAGAGAGAGAGAGAGAGTATGTAGGTGGACCTGAGGTCCCTTGATGAGATTCTCTGGAGCTAGATGGCTTCATTTCTTCAACCTACTTGTTTCCAGAAGTCCTAACTCAAGTCCTCCTTAAAATCTTCTTTCCAATATTTGGGTTTGGGTGAAGAAGGAACCGAATAACAGGTAAGCAAAGGGGAGCAGAAGAGGCCCATTATCTTTCCCTCTCTCTTTTCTCTCTTTCATTCTTTCTTTCGTTGAATGCAACAGATGGTTAACTGGGAATCCGGTTTGGTTGACATCACAGTTCAACTTCCAGTACCTTTCCAGTATGGGTAGTCCTCAACATATGACCACAATTGAGCTCAAAAGTTTCTGCTGTTAAGGGAGACATTTGTGAAGTGAGTTTTGCCCTGTTGTACGACCTTTCTCGCCACGATTGTTAAATGAATCACCGCGGTTGATAAGTTAGTCACACGGTTGTTAAGTGAATCAGGCTTCCCCCGTTGACTTTGCTTGTTAGAAGGTCGCAAAAGAGGATCATGCGACCTTGGAACACCGCAATGGTCATAAGTATGAATCAGTTGCCAAGCCTCTGAATTTTGATCACAGGATCATAGGCAGGCTGCAAAAATTGTAACTGAAAAAACCCAAGTCGCTTTTTTCAGTACCATTGTAACTTTGAACGGTCACTGAATGAACTGTTGTAACTCAAGGACTACCTGTCTTACCAACATCCCCAGTAGGAAACTCCCAAAGGTATTTTCACCTGGACTTTCTTTTTTCTCCTTGAAAATGTTTTGCTTCTCATTCCAGAAGCTTCTTCAATTCTGTTCTTCTTCAGGTCAAAACTAAAGAATCTTCTTGGATGAGAAAGCGAAACATATTCAAGGGGAAAAAACACAGAACAAGAAAATCAAGTTACTATTTTGGGGAAAAAAAGCACCTTTGGGATAACCATGACTTGGATGATTGAGAATCTCCATAGATTTTAGAATAGAATAGAATAGAATAGAATAGAATAGAATAGAATAGAATAGTGTAGTTTATTGGCCAAGTGTGATTGGACACAGAAGGAATTTGTCTTTGGTGCAGATGCTCTCAGTGTCCATAAAAAGACAAGATACATTCATCAAAAATCATAGGGTACAACACTTACTCATAGTCATGGGGTACAAATAAGCAATCAAGAAACAATCAATATCAATATAAATCGTAAGGATACAAGCAGCAAAGTTACCATCATGCAGTCATAAGTGGGAGGAGGTGGGTGATGAGAACTATGAGAAGATTAATAGTGCAGACTTAGTAAATAGTTTGACAGTGGTGAGGAAATTATTTGTTTAGCAGAGTGATGGCGTGCGGAAAAAACTCTCCTTGTGTCTAGTTGTCTTGGTGTGCAATGCTCTATAGCGTCGTTTTGAGGGTAGAAGTTGAAACAATTTATGTCCAGGATGCGAGGGGTCTGTAGATATTTTCACAGCCCTCTTTTTGACTCGTGCAGTGTACAGGTCCTCAATGGAAGGCAGGTTGGTAGCCATTGCTTTTTCTGCGGTTCTGATTATTCGTTGAAGTCTGTGTCTGTCTTGTTGGGTTGCAGAACCAAACCAAACAGTTATGGAGGTGTAGACAACAGATTCAATAATTTCTCTGAAGAACAGAATAAGCAGCTGTTTGGGAAGTTTGAGCTTCCTGAGTTGGCATGGAAAGAACATTCTTCATTGTGTTTTTTTGATGACGTTTTTGATGTTAGGTGTCCATTTTAGGTCTGGAAACTCTTAGCCAATTAAAAAAATATGTGGTTGATTTTCACGTAGTGGTTTGTTTAGAAATTTTGTCTGGTCTTCCTAGAACAAAGTTGGAATGGTAGAGAAGATTGAATGGAAGAGCTCTGTATTTTGTGCCTTGGTCAGGCTTCCTGCAATTTTGCACAATGACAACACTTGTTTTGGTGTCTAAGCTGGCTGGAGAAAAATGGAAGGAGAAAGGTTGTGAAGACAGACGGATGCGGAGACAGCCAAGAAGGGTTTTCATCGGTTCACACCTTGCAAATAATGTGGCTGCTTTAAAAAGAGACAGACAAAGCATTCCAATTTATGGCCAAGAATCTATTTCGAAAGCTTCACAATCTGGTTTGATCACAACGTGAACATTTTTGTCCATTATCCAGGTTATTTTTTTCCAACCCAGAGTAAGAGATATAGTTTGGCAGCATAGTCAATGTGTTTACTACCCCGCACAGGTAGTCCTCGAGTTATGACAGTTCATTTAGCGACCATTCAAAGTTATGACAGTTCATTTAACGACCCTTTTTCACGCCTACGACCCTTGCAACTTCCCCAAGGCTCATGTGATCAAAATTCGGACGCTTGGCAATTGACTCCTATTTATGACGGTTGCCGTGTCCCCCCCGGGGGGGGATCATGTCACGTTATCCCCTTTTGCAACCTTCTGATAAGTAACTATTTTACTAATTTCTTTTAACAACGGTGTTACTACTTTACCAACTGCAGGAATTGCCTTAACCACCGTAGCAAGAAAAAGCCATAAAACAGGGCAAAACTCACTGACAACAACTGTTTCGCTTAGCCACAGAAATGTTGAGCTCAATGGTGGTTGAGGACTACCTGTACTTTGTTTAAAAAGGTATTTTGACAGCTTGATTTTGTATCCCCCTGCGTAATGAGATTCCCTACTCCTTCGCCGACGTTCAGGAAAAGGAACAGATTCAGAGGGTATGAAGGGAGAAAGAAAGAGAAGGATGGAAAAATATCCTCCTTTTTGTTTATATGAAAATGTTCAGGAGTTTCTGCTAGTTTCCACGTGACTCTGGGGCTCTGTGTGTGCGTGTGTGCGTGTGTGTGTGTGTGTGTGTGTTTGTTTGTGTGTACACTGAGTGAGCTTGCCTGATTTGTTAGTGCCATTTGTGGAGAGCAGCAAAGACAGAACACGCTGCCAAGAAGACGGGGTAAGTTGTGGACCGGGAAGATCTATTTTTGCAAGACGCTAAACCAGGCTTCTCAAATTAGACCCTGATCTAGTGGATCTTTATGTAGAAATTCAGATTCTGGAATCGCGGTTGTGTTGATATAAATAGATCATGGCATCGTTTAAGCCTTCCAGAACGAGGTCTCCAGAAAGGTAAAAAGATATAGCAAGCAACGAATCTAACCGGGATGGGAAAATACCTTCGTTGCTTCAATGCTCTTAAACCTGCTGCTTCCCAGAAGTATCCACAACATTTGTTTTGCCTTCATTTTAATCACCCTGAAGAATTTCAGACCGAGGAAATTATATCTGAATTTAAGATTGGCAGGGGACCCACCCGAAGGGGAATGTCGTCCAACTCAGATAATTGACAGCTCTCCCTGACTGTCAGATTGTGCTGCGTTTTTGGCAAACACGACCATCTCCGGTTACGCAAATCCTTAAATAATTGTATACTTGTCAAATGCAGAATATTAAGAAAGATTTATCTTTTCTTGACCATCATTGTTACTAGGGAATAAACTTATGGATGTGTTTTAAAACAAAACTGAAGAAGATTCTGATTTTTCTCTGGGCGTGTTCAAATCGAGGGCAGGATATATTATTTTGTTCCGAAATACGCAGCAATATGAAACCTTTTGCATATTGTGGCTGCTGGGGTTAATTTGCTCTCATAACGGTGAGGAATGGGAATGTTCTCATTTATGTGTCAGATAAAAGGAAGGTTTTTTTTTAAAAAAATCTTGTGTTCCGTTGGGCTCTGCCTTCCGTTTAGCAATTTGCAATCCTAACCTAAGCGATCCTTTTCAGATAATCACCCCGTTCAGAAGGTTGATATTGTGTGCAGAGAACAGAAAAGAGATGGAAGACTGGATTAGCTCCCTCAAGTCTGTTCAGTCTCGAGAACATTACGAGGTAAGCTTGAGAGAATTTTTTTTAAATTAAAAAATAAATTCAGGATTGTCTCTTTATCAAGCTGCAGAAAATAGGGAAGAAAATGTCCATGTTCTTAATAAATCCACAAAGACCAAGACGAGCATTGATTGGAGGTTTATATTTAGCCTGTTCTGTTTTTACTTCAAAAAAAATGTCTTGTTTTTTTTTGTTGGTTGGTTGGTTAGTTGCTTTGCTTGAAAGACAAACTTGTGGAGATTGGAACCCTGGCATGTCTCGTCCTTGGAAATCTCTCTTTAATTTCTTTATCAGGCGGCCCAGTTTAACGTGGAACATTTCTCAGGGATGCACAACTGGTATGCTTGTTCCCACGCGAGGCCCACTTTTTGCAACGTCTGCCGCGAGAGCCTCTCCGGAGTCACTTCCCACGGCTTGTCTTGCGAAGGTAAATTGGTCCTCTGTGAATCATCATTTAGCATGAAAATGCAAAGTACGAGTCCCTTATTTAAAGAGAGGGGTGATTTTTGCTAGCGGGCATCAGTGAATGTCTTTCTTTTTATCCTGAACAATTTAGCCACGTTTTCATTAATCGGTTAACAAATCTGCATTTCCCAGAAGCACTGTCGTTTTCAGATTCGCTTACAGGCTACGTGTTAACAGAAGCTCCTTGACCTACGACTGGAATTTTGGTTGCAAGTCGCTGTAGTCATAAAGTTCGAGGCACCTCCTGACCGGCTTAGACTTTTCAGCTCAACAGAGGAATGGTGGCCTTGTAGCTTTGAAGCAACCTGTTATTGCACTCAGATTTGTTTAGCTTTTTTGGCTAATAACAAAATTGACGTGACGTGTTCAAACTTGATTTGGGAGAGGCCCTTGCAATTTGTTTTATGGAGCATGGGAAGGAAGAGAACCTGCAGTATCTGGGGTCCAGACGTTGCTTAAATGCAGGCCATTATGCCTATTGGTTGATTGAACGGAGAGCGAAGGTGGAGGTTCGTTCTTTGAGCTTGTGGTTTGGCTTCCAAACATTTCGTTACCAGGCTAGGTAACATCTTCAGTGGAGTTTAGGAGATGTCCGTGTTGGTGTTCTTCTGTTTATAAGGGCTTGGTGTGGTCAGTAGGTCTTGTGATGAGGAAGTTGCGTCAGATGAAGGTTTTGTGTTGGGTCTTGAGATGGGTCACATCAGGTGAGCGTTGTGATGGGACTTGTGATGGAGAAGTCATGTCAGGTGAGGATCTTGTGATGGGTCAGATGTGGGTTACATCAGGTGAGGGTCTTATGATGGGGAGGTTGCATCAGTGAGAGACTTGTGATGGATTTTTGAGGTATGAGACATGTCTAGGTAACATTTTCAGTGGAGTTTAGGAGATGTCCGTGTTGTTGTTCTTCTGTTTATAAGGGCTTGGTGTGGTCAGTAGGTCTTGTGATGAGGAAGTCGCATCACGTGAGGGGTTTGTGATGGGTCTTGAGATGGGTCACATCAGGTGAGGGTTGTGATGGGACTTGTGGTTTTGAACTCATGTCAAGTGAGGGTATTGTGTTGGGGAGGTCCCATCAGTGTGATGGGTCTTGAGATGTGAGACATGTCAAGTGAAGATCTTGTGATGGAGAGGTCATGTGTGGTGAGGGTCTTGGATGGGTCTTGAGATGAATCAGGTGTGAGTCACATCAGGTGAGGGTCCTGTGATGGGTCTTGTGATGGGGAGGTCATGTCAAGGTGAAGGGTTGGTTGGGGCAGCTTGTGTGGATTGGCTGAGGTTCGGTACCATCTCTGATTATCTGCATGATTGATTTGGGTCCTGAGAGGTTTGTGGGCTGGGAAAGGAAGAGTCCTATATAGACAGTCTTGCTTACCAACTTCTTCATTTAGCAACTGTTTGAAGTTACAATGGTGTAAAAAAAAAAACCTCCCAGCTTTGCAGCCAACATTTGCGTTAGTAACCATTGCGACATCCCAATGTCACCTAATCACCGCTCAGCTTTGCAACCAATGCGCCTTCACAACTGATGACAAGTCCTGGGATTGTCATTTGCACACTTTCACAATTGGCTTGGGATGAGTGGAGTTCGTGGAGACTGTGGAAGCAGCATTGCGAGTCACGTTCATACGACGTTTGGTTTAACTAGCAAATAGGAAGTGAGGTCATTGATCCATTGCAGTCTTATGGGTTTTCCTCTTAGCAGGCCTGGTGCTCATAGCTGGAGTTGCTGGGTCTCAGTTGTGATAGTTAAACGAAGACTATCTGGTAATACGGGCCGTATGTTGTCCGTGCTCCCTGGTGTGCAAGAATTAACATTGATCTTGTGTGCAATGTAGCTGTGAAGAAGTGTCATCGTGCTTCCATTGACAGGGGCATCAAATGACCTCACTTCCTGTTTGCTCGTTAAACAAAACATCGTATGACTTGTGATGTGACTTCCGTGGTTTCCATGATCTCCACTTGTCCCAAGCCAATTTGGGGCTAATTGTAGCTTGCTCCAGTTCAGTGGTCTGGAAGACAGTTTCCGTGTCCCCCTGGACCTTCTCTTTGATACGGTCAACATATCTTGTTCCCTCAACCGTTCATCATACAATTTAGCCTCCAGAACCCTAATTATCTTTGTTGCTCTTCTCAGCACTCTTTCTAGAATCTCGGCATTTTTTCTTCTATCATGGTGACCAAAACTGTAGACAACATTTCATAGGTGGCTTCACTAGTGCAGTATAAAGTGGTATTATCCCTTCTGATGATTGTCCCAAAGGTGCTTTTTTAAGAGGCATCTGGACTTCCTGGTTTTTCTTTGAAGGCATTTCACTTCTCATCCAAGAAGCTTCTTCAGCTCTGAACTTTGAACGGGATGAAGAAGCTTCTTGGATAAGAAGCAAAACGTCTTCAAAGAAAAACCAGAAAGTCCAGTTGCTTCTTGGAAAAAGCACCTTCGGGACAACCGTGACCTGGAGAGCTGAGAATCTTCATGGATACTTCTGTTGATCTTGATGCATATGAGGTTGTGCACGCATGCAGCTGAGGAATAATCAAAGCATGGATTCATCAGAATAGAGCTGGGAGGGACCTTGGAGGTCTTCTAGTCCAGCCCCCTGCTCAAGCAAGAGACCCTGTATCATTTGAGACAAGTGGCTCTCCAGTCTTTTCTTTAAAACCTCCAGTGATGGAGTACCCACAACTTTTGAAGGAAAGCTATTTCATTCCTTGATTGCTCTCACTGTTAGGAATTATCTCCTTAGTTCTAGTTTGCTTCTCTCCTTGGTAAATTTCCATCTGTCGCTTCTTGTTCCATTTTCAGATCCTTTGGAAAGTAGATTAATCCCCTCTTCTTTGTGACAGCCCGTCAAACATTGGAACACTGCTATCATGACACCCTAGTAGAATTTAGGCGCTAGTAGTGACAAAACTTTGACTCATGATATTGGATTCTTAAAACTTAGAACATAGAATAATAGGGTTGGAAAGGACCTTGGAGGTCTTCTAGTCCAACCCCCTGCTCAAGGAGACCCTATACTAATCCAGACAACTGGCTGTTCAGTCTCTTCTTGAAGACCTCCAGTGTTGGGGCATTCACAACTTCTGGAGGCAACTTCTGTTCCACTGATTAATGTCCTCACTGTTAGGAAGTTTCTCCTTAAATGAATACCTTGATTCATTCTGTCTACAATTCTTGGATTCTCTCTGCAGGGTTTTTAAACCCAGTTATCCATATTACTGGAAACTAAATAATTTGCTTGGGCAACCGTTATGCTTCCTGACAAGATAAACTACAAGGCGCAAGACTTGGATCTTGTCAGATTAATGTTTTTGCTGGTCTTTGGAACCAGCAAAGGCAATTTGGACAAACAGCTGTTCTTGGAAAGCTACCAACTCAAAACTTCTGGGATGCTGAATCGCGCAGCGAAAGCTTGCAAGCAACAGGCTTTCATTATGATTAATAATAATTATCCAGGTCTTGGCTAAGGCTTGAAGTGGTTCACACCCCTTGTTTATATAAGCTTGCAGATGCTATGCATCTTGGCTTCATAAGATGTCTTACGAAGAGAATGTCTAGCAGCCGTGTGTGTGTGTGTGAGAGAGAGAGAGAGAGAGAGAGATTGATGGATTGATTTATGGCTAAACAGGACTGAATAGATCAAGTATCTTGCATTTTGCTTGGAGAACACATGGCATCCATACAAGCAAAAGTTAGGCTTTCTCCTGTCCGGTCCTGTCCAGTCGTGGCCAATTCTATGGCATGGTGCCCATCATTGTTTCTTGGTCGAGGGAGCCAGCATTGTCCAAAAACATTTTCTGTGGTCAGGTGGCCAGCATAATTATACACCAAAGGCGCACATAACGCTATTACCTTCCCACCGAAGTGGTACCTATTTATCTACTTGCATTTTCATGCTTTCGAACTGCTAAGCGGGCAGGAGCTGGAGCAAGGTACGGGAGCTCCCCCCTTTGTGTGGTGCTCGGGTCTCAAACCTGAGCTGTGAGCTGGAAAGCTGACATGCTCAGCGTCTTTAATCGCTAAGCATCGCGCCCCCGTACAATGACAGATAGCATGCCCCCTTTTGAGAACTTGGCCACAAGTTTCCGCTTAAGGACTAATGCCGGAGTAGTTGTCCACAGAAAGATGTCACCATGATACAAAGAAGACCTTGCCGAGGTCCTAGAAAGAATGCAGAGAAGAGCAACAAAGATGATTGGGGATTTGGAAGCTAAACTGTACGTTGGATGCTTGAGGGAGCTACTGTTTGACTTCAGTTTATGCCTGGAATTGAGATGGGAGTTAGGATTCTAAGTCATTGCAGTTGTAAGTTGAAGCACCGGGTAACCAAACCTGATTTTTCACACTGGTCGTTTATGCGAGTGTCATGGTTGTTAAGCAAATCCTTTTCCCCCAATAGTTGTATTTTTGCCAGAAACTGGAATCAGTGACCGAAACTGGTTAAAAAAAACATTACAAACTGTGACCGTGAGACTTCAGGCCAGTGCAAACGGCCTTAAAAGTGTGTATGTTTCTGTGTGTATGTGTATTTAGGAGAAAGAGAGGCAGAGCTTGGGGATGGAGTCAAGAGAGGAATCAGCCTTGAAGTCATTCTGTTGTCGCAAACAGTCTACGTCCAACTCTTCTTCAGTTCCACTGACTCTTATTGTCAATTTAGACTGATTGACTAATTCTTGTATATAGACATGAGCAATAAATCAGCTTACCTGGAACTTAACATGTGGTCTTGATTCTCCTGACATGGTGTGTGTTTGTGCAACCATCTTAACTTTCAAAACGCATTGTAAGTGGTTCTGGGAAGGTCCACCGTAACTTTGAACAGTTGCTAAACGACCAGTCGTAAGTTGAGAATCTGTAATTTGGCGAACTTTGAACTTTCTCCATAAATGGGGATTTATAATAATAATAATAATATATTTATTTCTTAGCCGCACCCTCTCCCGAAGGACTCGGGGCGGCGTACAACGAAACATTCGAAATAAATATGTAAACAAAACAAACATATAACAAAGGTACACTAAAACATACATACATACATAAGGAGGAGATCGATTGATAAAAACAATTAAAATACTGTATTTAAAACCCCTAGAAATTAAATGTAATTAAAATACCCAGTTAAAAACCCGTCAGGAGCGATATGGTTAAATCAAAGTTGAGCCAGGCCAGCTGCTTGGAATAGGTGGGTCTTAAGATTTGGTTAAGATAGATTTTGTGACCATGAAGGAATTATGTTCTCAGGAAACTATGTATATTTTTAAATATATATTTATTCCTTTCTCCTAGTATGCAAGTTCAAGGCTCACAAAAGATGTGCTGTTCGGGCAATAAATAATTGCAAATGGACAACGTTGACTTCAATTGGAAGAGATATCATTGAGGATGAAGATGGTGTAAGTCTTTGCAACATACGGCAAATCCTATTCTTCACTTTTCGTTGAAAAACACCTGCCCATAATAACAATTAGGCACGATGAATTGTAGTTAGCTGTGGGTCCTGTCTAACAAACATGTTTTTAAGCACATGATGTCCTGTTGAATTAGGTATGTAAGTCTACCACCAAGAAGACCTTGGAGAGAGAAATAATAATAACAAAAAAAGAAGACTTGGAGAATTTTCATGTAGGCCCTGGGGAGCTACAGATTTATTTCTAGCAGGATGGAAGATGTCCACAACAACTTCATTCACAGCTGCAGAGAATGGCCAGATTTTAGGACCGATAAGTCACCTGGTCTTGCAGTTGTGAAGAAAGAACATTGTTCCTATTATTAGTGGCCAAGGATTGAGAAGGAGAAGCTGAACAATGCCACCAGAGAAATGCTGAGGGTATCTGTTCAGCTTCTCAAGAAATACAGTTGCTCTTCTTCCAGCCATCTTTGAAATGTGGTGGAAATCTTTGGGATCATCATCATCTTCAGTCTCATCCTGCATCCTCATCCTCAACCTCATCATCCTCATCTTCATCTTCAACCCATCCTCACCCTCACCCTCAACATCATTTTCATCCTCAACCTCAAGTTGAACCTCACTCTGATCCTCATTCTTACCCTCAACTTCAACCTCAACCTCAATTTCAACATCATTTTCATCCTCACCTTCAACTTCATCCTTGTCCTCACCCTCATTGTCTTCCTCAACATCCTCCTCACCCTCACCCTTAACTTCAGTCTCATCCTCATCCTCAACCCCAGCCTCACCCTCGTCATCCTCATTTTCATCTTCATTCATTTGCACCCCACATTCTTTTTTGTACAACTCAAGGCTAAGTGCATGACATTCCTGCCTCCTCTTTCGCCCCGTGTGATTGGCTGAGCTGAGAGACCATGATTGACCTCCAGTCACCCAGCCAGCTTTCATGTCTATGGGTGGACTAGGACTCATGATCCTCTGGTTTCTAACCCATTGTGCCAATAGGGCTCCCTTTGCTCTGTGGGACATGAGGATGGCCCCAACGGAAAAACACAGAAATAAGGTCTCTTGTGAATGGACCTCTTTGAGTCAGAGTCAGAGGTGGGTTGCTCCCAGTTCGACCCGGATCAGGCGAACTAGTAGTGGTGGCGGTGGGAGGCTCCGCCCAACCCACCTGGACGCTTCTGCGCATGCGAACCGGTAGTAAAAAAAACGGAACCCCCCACTGGTCAGAGTTGAGTGTTTTGAAGATAGACCAACCAATCCCACCTCTGGCGTTGATGAGATTGAAATCCAAAGGGATGGAAGTTGAACTTTCTTCTTTCTCCTCCCCGTTGACCCCAATAAACCTCCCCTCCAGGTAGCCATGCCTCATCAGTGGTTAGAAGGCAACCTTCCGGTCAGTGCCAAATGTGCGGTGTGTGACAAAACCTGCGGCAGTGTCCTCCGCCTGCAGGATTGGAAGTGCCTGTGGTGTAAGACAATGGTAAGTCTGGGCGTTGGGTGAGATTTGCCCTTTTGGGAAGATGTTATAATACAATACAATACAATAGTAGAGTTGGAAGGGACCTTGGAGGTCTTCTAGTCCAGCCCCCTGCCTAGGCAGGAAACCCTGGATGTTTTCCTGGATTGGGACAAGGAAATGACCAAACAGCATGGATCTCTGCAGGGCGGCGGCGGCAGTGGTGGTGGTGATAAAAGAGTCACAATGACGATTGTGGTTGTGTGTTTGAACCTTTTTATGGGTGTCACAGCAGGAGTGAAATCCTCCCGGTTTGGCCCGACTGGTAAGGGACGATTGTCCTTGGCTCTGCAAACCGGTAGTTTAAAAAAAAAAAAGCTTCCCAGGATCGCACTGCTCAACTTTGAGCCACGCAATCATCGGAAACTTTCTCCCTACTTTTTAAAGCATTTTTTTCCTCTGCCTGGCAGGAAAAAAAATGCTTTAAAAAGCAGAAAAAAAGAGCTTCCGACATTTGCGTGTATCAGCTGTGAGCCGTGCGATTGTTGGAAGCTCCCCCCCCCCCCACTTTTTAAAGCACCTTTTCCCTGCCTCTTTGTCCGAACTGGCAGGAAAAAAATGCTTTAAAAAGTGAAAAAAAGTTGGCCACGCCCACCCAGTCACATGACCCCTCCCCCATCAAGCCACTCCCACAGAACCGGGAGGGGGCGGAAATTAGATTTCACCACTGTGTCACAGCCCACAGACAATAGGAGTGGGACTCCAGTGGGCTTGTTTGTGACTGTGGGGTCTTTGGGGCTTGTGGTTTTCTCGCAGACGTTTTGTTACCCAGCTAGGTAACTTCATCAGTGTTGGAGGGATATAATCATAACTACTTTCACCCTCCAGTTAATTATGGAATTTCAACTCACAGAGCATAGATTTGTCTAAAGCTCTCTACTTCCTAAAAATCGATTACATCATCCGTTGTGACACTGTTGGTATTAATGGCACAGAGGAGGAGCTTAACTGAAATATGCATGTTGCCAGATCTCATTGAGGATTCATTCTGTGGTTGCTAGGAGCCTACTTACTTAAAATGCACAGCTAGTACTTGTCTTATGACAACAATTGAGCCCAACATTTCCGTGGCTAAGCGAGACCGTGGTTAAATGACTTTTGCCTCATTTTACGATCTTTCTCGCTGCTGTTGTTGAGCGAATCACTGCAGTTGTTAAGGTAGGAAGATGGTTGTTAAGTGAACCCGTCCCCCCCAATGGACTTTGGTCACAAAAGAGGAATACGTGACCCCGGGACACTGCAACTGTCATAAGTACATGCCAGTTGCCAAGCCTCTGAGTTTTGATCACATGGTCACGGGGATGCTGCAACGGTTGTAAGTGTGAAAAATGGTCATAAGTCACTTTTTCATGCTATTGTCACTTTGAACGGTCACTAAAAGAGTGGCTGTAAGTCAAAGCTACATTTATTTATTTATTTATTTATTTATTTATGAAGACCTCATTTATCAAAATTGGCCTGATCCACTCCTGGACTCTTTATGGTTCTCCTCTCTTCTGTTTTCCTGCGTTTTTGAAGAACTGCTTATTAAATGTTTTTGATAAAGAAAATAGCAAAAGAAACTCTGGATGAGCCTTTAGATGTTGTAATAAAGTGTTTATTTAGAACTTGGGTGGAAGCTACTAGCCAGAGCTGCTGCTTCCAAGCCTGTCAGCTGCCTGATTTCCTTTCATGTTTCTGTGCCATTCTTCCCTGTTAACTCAATTACTTCAATCTAATCTAATTTAATTTAATTTAATTTGATTCCATATTGGCTTGATTTATCATTTTTAAGCATGTTTTTCTCTCCAGATCAAACCAAACAGCTTACCTAATTAAAAGCAATCAGACACTGAAGCCTAAACAAACGGATCTGCAACCTGGAATTGGTTTAAAATAGGACTTCTGTTTTCTACTTTGCATCTTTTTATTACTTTTGGAAAATCAAAATAAGACAAGATAAATAGCTGTTTATTGAATTATGGGCAAATGGTGCTTTTCTAATAGCTAATGGATGTCTTTTTTTAAGATTTAAGTTTTGATTGGTACGTTAAAATTGTCTTTACACATATTGTTTTTTATACTTCTACAATAAGTCAAAATATATAAATTTAGCAAGGTTTTTTTTTTAAGTTATTGCTTGGAGAACCAGCGTTTATGATCCCATGCATTCTGTTTAAGCCATATTATCTCTTTTCCTTCTCATAATATAAGTTGTTGTTGTTAGTTGCAACTTGTCCGACCCATTGTGACCCCATGGACAATGTTCCTCCAGGCCTTCCTGTCCTCTACCATCCTCTGGAGTCCATTTAAGATCACGCCGATTGCTTTGGTGGCTCCATCCAGCCACCTCATTCTCTGCCGTCCCCTTCTTCTTCTTTTTCCCTCCATCTTTCCCAGCATGAGGCTCTTCTCCAGGGAGTCCTTCTTCCTTCTCATTAGGTGGCCAAAGGATTTGAGTTTCCTCTTCAGGATCTGGCCTTCCAAAGAGCAGCCAGGGTGGATCTCCTCCAGGACTGACCGGTTGGATTGCCTTGCAGTCCAAGGGACTCAATGCAGGAGTCTTCTCCAGCACCAGAGTTCAAAGGCCTCCATTCTTTGGCGCTCAGCCTTCCTTATGGTCTGACTTTCACAGCCATCCATGGCAACTGGAAAGACTAATATAATATAAGTACATAATATAAAGTACTCTTTCAATTACAATGGAACTTTTCTTTTTTTCCCTAACGATTATTTTGTTTGGTCCCACCTTTACATTCCTATAAACCCACCAAGATTCTCCTTTTTTTTTTTAAAAAAAAAAGGGTGATTTATTTAGCTAAATAAAATTTGAACGTATATGCCTGATCTGAAATTCAGATTTTAAAAAAATCATCATATTTCCCACCGCCCCCACCCCTGCGGTGAGATTCCAGAGATCTACTGAAGATCTCAGATTTGAACTTTCTAAATACAGGTAGTTCTCGAATTCCAAAAGTTCATTTAGTGACCCTTCAAAGTTAAGAACAGCACTGAAAATAGTGACATGACAATTTTTCACACTTATGTCTGTTGCAACATCCCCAGGACCAGTGGTGGGATACAGCCAGTTCGCACCTATTCTGGAGAACCGGTTGTTAACTTTCTAAGCAGTTCGGAGAACCGGTTGTTGGAAGAAATCTCCTTTTATTTTGTTTTTCCACTTTCCAGGGCTAATCCTGTAAGGAAGGCAGGAAGGAAGGAAACATTCTGGTGTTGTTTCTAGCCTAATCTTTGTTGCCCTGCTTACAGAAACTGCCCCTCCGGTTAACCCTTATTCCATTGTAACGGCTAAGGCCAAGCGCCCATCGATGTGAGTGACGTTGAGTTGGCCATGCCCAACCAGTCTTCTCAGATAGGTGTTCTGAAAATTAATTTCTCCAGGTTTCAATTTAGCTAATTTAATATTTTCCCCTTGCTCCTAATCTGTCAGTGCAAGCAGAGTTTGCACAGCCTCCCTTGGCTCAGATAAAAGCAAATTAGAATTGAGTACCATTAGCACAGCAGATGTGGCACTTCAGCTAGTCACTAAGATTTCTGCCAGCATCCCCGTAGCTGGGCTCAACAGACTATATTAGTGTATTTTCTTCCCCCTGCAGACCAGGTAGTCCTTGCCTTACCACAGTTCGTTTAGTGACCGTTCAAAATTGCTCTATAAAGCTCTATAAAGAGCTCACAATATTTGACCAAATAATGTTAGGAGGAGATGCAAAGTTGATAAAGAAAATATACTTCTCGTTAAGCTTAAAAATGGACGATGAACAGGTAAAAGAGGCAATAACAGTATGGGCAAAAACCTTTGGATATACTATAGAATTAGACAAATGGCAAAAACTTTGGGAAAGAAATTGTAAGTTGACAATGGCAACTAAGGGAAATTTACATGAAATGTTTTATAGGTGGCATTTACCAACGGCCAGATTAGAATAGAATAGAATAACAGAGTTGGAAGGGACCTTGGAGGTCTTCTAGTCCAACCCCCTGCTTAGGCAGGAAACCCTACCCCACTTCAGACAAATGCTTATCCAACATCTTCTTAAAGACTTCCAGATGTTTAAAAGCATGTCCGCCAGATGTTGGAAATGTAACCAGATACCGGTGATGTAGTATTGTCATATGTGATGGGCATGTGTAAAAGCAAAGAAATATTGGACAAAGATAAAGGCATGGTTTGGAAAAAATGTTAAAACAACCTATAGATTATAAGCCAGAAATATTTTTGCTAAGCATAATACCTGAAAAGTATGATAAAGGAAACCTATATTTAACATATAATAATATGTTTTGATAGCAGCAAGAATGCATAGTACTGGAAAAATGAAGAAACACCTACAGAGGATGATGTAATGAAAAAAGTTTTAGATTGTGCAGAAATGGACAGGTTGACACTTTAAAAAGAAAAGAAAAAAAACAGTATTTTCGAACATGGGACTTGTTTTATAAATGTTTGGACAGTAGAGGTAGAAATTAGGAGTGGGAAAAGTATTACTATATATAAATAAATTGATCCACTAAGCTCTTATGTATGTAATGTGAAAATATATAAATAAACTGTTAAAGAAAAGAAACGACACCTTAAAAAGTGACTTGGAACGGTTTTTCACACTTACAACTCTTGTAGCATCCCTGGAAACCGTGATCAAAATTCAGACGCTCAGCAACTGACGCGTACTTACGTTAAGGGGATTTGGCTTCCCTGTTGATTTGCTTGTCATAAGGTCACAAAAGTTGACCCCGGGACACTATGACCATCATACATGCGAGTCAGCATGCCAAGCATCCGAATGTAAAAGCACATGACCCTGGGGAAGGCTGCAGCAGTCGTAAGTGTGAAAAACGGTTGTAAGTCAGTGGTGGGTTCTACCAGTTGGGACTGGTTCGGCCGAACCGGTAGTGGTTTGGCGGCCTGGGTCGCTCAAACCAGCAGCGACCCAGGCCTGCCACGCCCCCGAACCGGTTCCCCAGTCGTCGTCACCGCCATCTTGTTTTTCAGTTCTGCGCATGCGCACGCAGGGCGCACACGAACAAACCGGCAGTAGTGCCAGCCGGACCCCACCACTGTCCTAAGTCACATTTTTTTCAGGGCTGTTGTAAGTTCGAACAGTTACTAAACAAACTGTTGTAGGACTAACATTTAAGAGCCATTGACGATGAAATTATGAACAATAATTGAAGGGATTTAAGGAGGGAGCCGGAATGTCTGCCCCCTTACTCTGAATTTTGCCGGGTAGCAAATATAAGATTTCGTAACACCTATTTTGCTTTCAGATTCATATTCGCCCCCAAAAGAAATACGTTTTCTAGGGAGAGGGAACCTTCTTTGTGTGGTCTGCTCAGCTTCACACATGGGTTTTGCACCTGCACCGAGCGTTCTCTGGGGAAAGAGTTTGAATTTGGCAACTTTGGAGACAAGAAACATGGCTGTGTTTTTTGGGGTGTGTGTGTGTGTGTCATGGAGAGAATTCCCCTGACCCCAAAGAAGCTCCATTTGCAGCTGTGGAACACCCAGATCGGCCCGGAATGAGAAAAAAAATATAGATCATATTTTTATCGCAGAAAAATGTACAAAACAGGCAGCTCTTTCGCTTTGGAAGCAGCTGTTCTACATCTGCGTGAAGGACAGAGAGTGTGAGATGACACCACACAAGGAGAGGCCATCTCTGGAAATATACCCAAATCCTCACTTAATGACCACAATAGAGTCTGGTCATGTTATCAGAATTCTGTTGCTTGGCAACTGTCTCACATTTATGACCAGCAGTGGGTTTCATATTTTGTTACCACCGCTTCACCCTGCACTTGCCCTCTCGCTTTGCGTGCGTGCGCCAACTGCATAGGCACCCAGATTTCAACGCATGTGCTTTGCTCGCATGTGTGCCTTCCGCGCATGTGCCTGGCCTCAAAAATGTGCCTAAATAGGACAGCATGGAGCCGGGGTGGGGTGTCACCTGATTTCCCTTTTGCGAACTCCGGACAAGCGAAGTCAAAGGAGAAGCCAAGGGTCACTTCACAAAAAGTTGTCCAATGGGACATCACTTAACACATGTCTAATTTAGCAACAGAAATGTTGGGCTTGCTAGTGGTTGTAGTCGAAGTCGGCTTATATTCAGATTTGCATTTTTGCCCTAAAATCACCTCCATTTCGTAAATGTTTTAATAATCCACGGCTCTCCTCCATTGGGTAAAACCATTTCCAGGTGCACACGGCATGCCGAGACTCGTATCCGCGAAAGTGTCCTCTCGGCCAGTGCAAAGTCTCAATTATTCCGCCCACAGCGCTGAACAGCATAGATTCGGACGGTATGTATGTGGATAGGGCAGGTGTACAATGTATATCACATGTGGGATTTGTGCACAGAGAATGCACAGGACATGTAACACGGATAATGGTGTGGGACAGTTTGCAAAACGCCAGAAAAACTTCAATGGGAGATGGAGGCAATTCAAGCAGAAGGTGAATGTCTCATCACTTTACGGAAGAGAATTTCTTGCCGATTGTAAATGAATGTAAGAGAATTAATGAGACTTGAGATACGAACAGTCAGATTCATGCTTCTAATTAGGTTTCAATTTGTAGAGGCGAAGCAGATCGCCATAAATTCAAAGCCAGAAATGAATTTCCTATCTTCTAAAACATATTGGCCTTCATTGATGGAATGAAAAGAGTTTTAATACCGCTTTATAATGACTTGGTAAGGCCACACTTCGAATGTCACATCCAGTTTTGGTTGCCATGATGTAGAAAAGATCTGGAGACTCCAGTAAAAGTGCAGAGAAGAGCAACAAAGAGGATTAGGGGACTGGAGACTAAAACATATGAAGAACGGTTGCAGGAACTGGGTAGGTCTAGTTTAAGGAAAAGAAGGACTAGGGGAGACAGGATAGCAGTCTTCCAATATCTCAGGGGTTGCCACAAAGAAGAGGGAATCAAACTATTCTCCAAGGCACCCGAGGGTAGAAAAAGAAGCAATGGGTGGAAACTAATCAAGGAGAGAAGCAACTTAGAACGAAGGATAAATTCCCTGACAGTGAGAACAATTTAACCAGTGAAACTATTGAAGTTGTAGGGCTCCATCACTGAAGGCTTTGAAGAAGAGATTGGACGGCCATTTGTCTGAAACGGTATTAGGCCTCCACCTTGAGCAGGGGGCTGGATTAGAGGACCTCCAAGGTCCCTTTGTTCTCTTTTCTCTGAGTCTATTTGTTACAGTTCTTAATCCCCTGTTCAAAATTGAGCCCAACTTTCATTAACAACCTCTGAATTGTAATTGTGATGACCTTGGTGGAACTAGGAAAGACTCTACGCTGGTTGGTATTATTTTATTTCTGATTTTTTTGTGCAGGTTTCTGGAAAGCTACCTGTCCACCCACCTGTGCCAGTCCTCTCTTGGTTTTTGTGAATTCGAAGAGCGGAGACAACCAGGGCGTGAAATTCCTCCGGCGCTTCAAGCAGTCCCTAAACCCAGCTCAGGTTTTCGATCTAATGAACGGGGGACCCCACTTAGGGTAATTTGGTTTACTCTCTACCCAGGTTTATTTCGGAAAAGAATGAAAGCCGATTAACAGGAATGCATTTCAGGGTTGTTCAAGAGACGCAGGTTCTCAGAGGTTCTTCTAGATCAGTGTTTCTCAAACTTGGCGACTTTAAGTCCTGTGGACTTCAACTCCCAGAATCCCCCAGCCAGCTATGCTGGCTGGGGGATTCTGGGAGTTGAAATCCACAGGACTTAAAGTCGCCAAGTTTGAGAAACACTGATCAATGATGGTGAACCTGTGGCACGCATGCCCCAAATGGCACTCGGAGCCATGTCGCCTGGCCTTCATGCGGCATCGCCCATTCCTGTTCCAGGTTTTTGACGCACATGCGCGTGGGACGGTCAGCTGGCCTTCGTGCGTGCGGCAGTGCCGTAAACTGGAAGAAGTCTTCCATTTCCTGGTGTGAGCATCATGCCCGGCCAGCTGATCATCACACATGCATGCATGCCGATAACCGGAAGATTAGCTGGCCACTGCACATGCGCCAGGGGTGGCATACACTTACCTTCCCTAGTGGTTCAAATGTGATCCTTCTATGCATGCGCTTTTGGCGAAAAAATGGCCTACGTACAGGCGGGCATGGGTAGGCGGAGCCAACCGCGATTTCCGCTACTGGCTCAAGCAATCCGGTCCGAATTGGTAGAATACCACCTCTGGCGTGCGCACATCGGAAACCGGAAGTACATATTCCGGCACGCGCATGTCCCCTAGACAGCCCCTCTTCCGGGTTGCGGCCCAGACGAGCTTGTGCGCTCCCTTCTCGGCACTTGGTGCGAAAAGGATCCCCATCACTGCTCTCGATTGTTGATCCCCAACCGTGGCAACCTGAAGAAATGTGGACTTCAACTCCCAGAATTCCTTCTACTGGCTAGGGAATTCTGGGAGTTGAAGTCCACTCATCTTCGAGTTGCTTGTTTGAATACAATGCAACACACACACACACACACACACACACACACACAAACCAATGAACAAAAGGTAAACAAATAAAAATAAAATAAAAAACTGTTCTAGATTCTTCTCCAGCGGTGAACAATTTGTATTTACTTTCCTTTCCAAAAACTGCATGCCATATTCTAGGGAGCCTCCATTTTAAAATTCCTTTTCTGATAAAATTTTGGTACTGAGGTCATAAGTGTGAAAAACAGTCATAAGTCACTTTATCAGCACCGCTGTAAATCCTCCGCTTAATACAGTTAGTCCTCAACTTATAACAGTTCATTTAGTAACCAAATTTACAACCATAGTGGAAAAAGTGACTTATGACCCTTTTTCACACTTATGACCGTTTCATCATGTGATTTACATTTGGATGCTGGGCAACGGACTCATACTTATGCCCGCTGCTGTATCCAGGGTCACGTGATCCCCTCTTGCGACCTTCTGACAAGCAAAGTCAACAGGGGAACTAGATTCACTTAACAACCATGTCACTAACTGAACAATCTCAGCGACTCACTTAACAACCGTGGCAAGGGAAGTTGTAAAATGGGGCAAGACTCATTTAATTTCTCACTGAACAACATTGTGGTCGTAAATTGAGGTGTACGGGTAATATATCCATTTCAGTGCTCAGAACTATTATAATATTATTTTAAAGCCATGTTTCCCCCCTTCCCCCCCGGGGAAAATTTCTCCAAGACTCTGTTTCCCACATGGTTGATTTTTCTTTTTTTTTCTTTTTAAGGTTTTTATTAGGTAGACATTAAAATACTTTGGACATGATTGATTTCCCCGGGTGATGAGATTCTCTTGCTGACAGAATAGATCTGAATACAGGCCTTTTCTTTTCCAGCTTACGGTTATTTCAGAAGTTTGACAATTTTCGAATCCTGGTTTGCGGAGGAGACGGGAGTGTGGGCTGGGTGTTGTCTGAAATCGATAAACTCAACCTACACAAACAGGCAAGTCTCCTTTTCGTTTAATCCTTGAGAGAAGCAAATCGACTTTTGTTTTTAAAAGACTGGAACAATGAAAGAAAAAGAAATGTCCCGTGGTTATAATTAACCATTGTCGTAGAGTTTAATAGTGGTTAGGGTTAAGCAGGGGAATTTTAGTATTGATTTCGTTTTATTATTTCATTTATTTCACTTCAATTCTCCTCATTTCACTATTTTATTAGTTTTCTTTGCTTTGCTTTGCTTTGCTTTTTATTTTTACACATAACGGAAGGAAAAGCTGAATATCTAACACATCCAAACACAACTTCCTCCTCCTCTCTTTCCCACAACAATGATTCTGTGAAGTGGGTTGGACTGAGAGAGAGTGACTGGTCACCCAGCTGCCTTTCACATCTAATGTGGGACTAGAATTCCCAGTCTCCCGGCCATTGGCACAAATTCATCTAGCTAGCTTTCATGGCTAAGGTGGGACTAGAACTCCCAGTCTCCTAGTGATTGGCCTAAGGTCACTCAGCTGGTTTTGATGGCTGAGGCAAGACTAGAACTCCCAGTCTCCTGATTGGCCCAAGGTCACCCAGCCATCTTTCACGTCTAAGGTGATACTAGAACTCCCAGTCTCCTGGTGATTGGCCCAAGGTCACCCAGCCACCTTTCAGGTATGCCTAGAACTCCCAGTCTCCTAGTGATTGACCCAAAGTCAACAACAGCCATGTGAAGTGGATTGGGCTGAGAGAGAGTGACTGGCTCAAAGAGACCCAGCTAGCTTTCACATCTAAGGTGGGACTAGAACTCCCGGTCTCCTTGTGATTGGTTCAAAGTCACCCAGCTGGCTTTGATGACTAAGGCAAGACTTAACTCTTGATCTTCTGCTTTCTAGCCTGGTGCCTAAACCAGTAGACCAACCTGACTCTCAGAAACCAAATCACAAATCTGCATTTTAAATCTCCGTTCCAGTGTCACTTGGGAGTATTGCCACTTGGGACGGGGAATGACCTTGCCCGGGTCCTTGGCTGGGGAGGTTCCTGTGATGATGACACACAACTGCCTCAAATTTTGGAAAAATTAGAACGAGCTAGCACCAAAATGCTAGACAGGTAAGGAAATGCCTTCCTTGCTTGTTTTGTTTGTATTGTCAAATCTTTCTCACGATCAGCGCTCCTTCTCGGTGAATCACCCCGTTTGTGGATTTGAATTTGGGAATTTTTCAGGTGGAGCATCATGTCGTATGAATTGAGGTTGCCATCCAAGCAATGCATCCTCCCGGTTACTCCCGAAGAAGACTCCGAAGATTGCCAGGTAAAATTTAAATTTGGGGTTGTAATTAAATGATGTAAGAGCTAATCTGATTGTCGGGTACATCTAAATTTCTGGATGCCATTAAATTATGCAAGATCTAATTTTGATGCATTCAAACTGAGCAATTGTTCTGACCTAGGCTTCCTGATACAGTAAAAAGCACACAAGTTTAGTCCCTAAAACCTTCTTTTTATTTCAATGGCTGTGAATTATGTTCATTCACAGCCCATAATGAGTCACAAATAGTTTGTAAAGAGTCTGACAGAAGTCTGCCACAGTCTTTCGGAATAAGGCCGATAAGTACCCACCTTTATCTCCTTTGAAACGCTGACAAAGACCTAATTGGCAATTAGCTTTGCAAGGCCACACGGAGCACAGAGTCAGAACGGAGCTTCAGAAGGTAAACCGACCAGAACGAACAAAGTTGCTTCCTGCAAAAGCTCACGTTCTGTTCGCTCCTCTTTTATGCCTTATGGGAGGGGCCTCTCATCTCCAAGCCTTACTCCCCAGTTGTTCCTTTTGCCTTAACTGTTCTTGCCTTCTGGCAGCTCTGTGCATGCGTGCACTGGGAACAGGCTCCCCCTGTTCGTCTGCCTCGCTGATGTCAGACTCCGGAGGCTCCAGAAGCAGCACATAACTCCCAGACGGTCCTGGCCCCCTCTCTGCCTCCGACGCAGAGCCCTCGTCCGAGCCTTCCCCAGACTCCAGGACTGGCCCACCTTCCTCCCCAAACTTCCTCACTGTCCAAATCTGCTGCTAGCTCATCAGACCGCCAGCAGATCACAACAGCAATACTCTGTCTGCCTCTCATCCTCCTTTTCTCTCTCTCTCCCTCTACACACACACACACACACACACACACACACTCACAAATACACACAGAGAGAGCAATTAAGATAAAAGTGTTTCTGAATTCAGAATACTCACTCCTGGTTAATTATATATTGGATTTCAGCAAATGCTTAAGAGACGAACTTGCAATAATACCATTAATGAGATCTGAGAATCTTACACTGTTCACTTAATTGAAGTCATATGATTTAGTTGGAAAAAAATCTATTGATATTGTAATAAGAATCATTGCAAGCATTTTCAGTCAGTGTCTGATTTCTAAAACACTGAAGGAAGAGAAGGTTTCTTTCTCCCACAGCTAATAATGGGAGGCCCATAAAGGAGGATATTTCTAGCTCAGGGTTGAACTGTGGGGTCCTTGGTGCTCTCTGAGCTTGGTGGTTTTCTTGCAGACGTTTCATTACCCAACTAGGTAACATCCTCAGTGCATCAATCAATCAATCAATCAATCAATCAATCAATCAATCAATCTTTTATGGTAGGAAATGAAATTTTCTGGTCTCTATAATGCTTTATATAGACCTCTGAAACTTTTGTCATATTAGAACAAACCCATATTTTTAATTTACTTGTGATCTGTCCTATGCCACTGAAAAATTGTAGATTTTTCATATCACAACCGCAAATTAGTCAAGATAGTAACTTCAATCAAATGAAGTCAGATCCAGCATCTCTCTTGTCTGTCTGTCACTCTGTCTCTGTGTCTGTCTCCCCCTCTCTCTCTCTAATCTCTCTATTGATGTATATTCTATTTTCTATCTATATCATCTATGACTCTCGCTCTCCTGTCTATCTGTCTGTCTGTCTGTCTGTCTGTCTGTCTGTCTGTCTGTCTATCTCTCTATCTCTCTATTCCCCTATCTCTATATGTCTGTCTATCTGTCCATCCATCCGTCCATCCATCCATCCAATATTTTATTGATATACGTTTGTGTGAAATATAAATATTTACTATGCAGCTGCATTTTAAGATCCAAAGCTTTTTTTAAAAAAAACCCTCTTTCCAGATGTCTGCCTACGAGGATTCAGTGGCCGCACATCTGACAAAGATCCTGGATTCTGATCAACACACCGTTGTTATATCGTCTGCCAAGTAAGTTCAACCTCAGCCGGTAAAATTGCTTTCTAATTTGGAAAAAAATAACCACCTCATTCCATCTCTCTTGATGTATGAAACCTTCTGTTGGCTTTCTTCTGAAGCCTCCCTACAGCAAGAGGTTACTTATGATCAAGCGAGATTTTTATATCATATAAGTGAAATATGAGGTGAGGAGAGATTTTGTATGTGTGATCTAATGGGCTTTTCATTTGTAAAATATAAAACATGCTATCTTAATGGCTTCTTTTTTCAACGATAAGTGGCCGAGCTAAATTAACGCCTAATGTAAAATTCATGCTTTGACATCATCGATTTCCCTTCTTGTTCCTGTATTTCTTTCTCCTGAAAAAGGATCTTGTGTGAAACCGTGAAAGGATTTGTGGCCAAAATAGGGAAGACGTGTGAAAGGCCAGAGGAAAATCCAGAAACGGACGCCATGGCTACGAAAGTAAGAAGGGAGATGGTTTTGTTTGAAGAAATGATTCAGCATTTCATATTTATCTGAGTATTTCCTTAGCATTAATGCTTCTTTTGTATGGATGCACAGACGGCTTACCAAAAAAATATCATGGAATTTAACAGGTATAAAGACAGTTAAAGATGACTAGCTTTAAACCCAAATGGGATTTAACAATTATCAGAAAAATGGTTGTAAAATCAGGTTGGTCATATGGATGGCCATCCCAGCCAATGGCCATCAGACAGTCGGCTGGCTCCCTTATGGTGGTAAATTGAGAATTTACCTGTCCACTGAAATGGTAGATTATAGTCTGCCTTTTTAAATTATGGAAGATTTATAGAAGAGAATATTTGTAGCTCAGGATTGAACAGAACGGAACAGAATGGGAATGGAAGTAGAATAGAATAGAGAATAATAATTAGAATAGAATAGAAAATAAAAATTAGAATAGAATATAGAATAAAAATTAGAATAGAGAATAGAATAGGAATAGAGAATAGAATGGAATAGAATAGAATAGAGAATAAAAATTAGAATAGAGAATAGAATAGGAATAGAGAATAGAATAGAATAGAGAATAAAAATTAGAATAGAGAATAGAATAGGAATAGAGAATAGAATAGAATGGAATAGAATAGAGAATAAAAATTAGGAATAGAATAGAGAATAGAATAGGAATATAGAATAGAATAGAGAACAGAATAGAAATAGAGAAGAGAGAGAGAATAGAATAGAATAGAGAATAAAAAGAATAGAATAGAATAGAATAGAATAGGAATATAGAACAGAACAGAACAGAATAGAATAGAATAAGGGATAGGACAGAACAGCGATGGCGAACCTTTTTTGGCTCGAGTGCCATAAGTGGGGGGAGCGCAGGGGGGTCGTGTGCGGGCGTGCCGCACCCATAATGCAATGCGCTTCCCCCCCATTTTTGCATGCTTTTTCTGCCTTCCCCAGGCTTCAGAGGCTTTATAGGAGGCTGGGGAGTGGGAAAACAGCCCCCCCCCCCGAGGCCCTCCGGAGGCTTCAGGGACCTTCAGGAGGCCTCCAGAGCGCTCAAAACGACCCTCTGAGCAAACCGGAAGTCTGTTCCTGAACTTCCCGTTTCCCCATAGGGCCATTTTTTTTGCGCTCCGGAGGCTTCAGGGAAGCTCATGAAGCCTCCAGAGGGCCTCCAACGAGGGGGGGGGGCTCTTTTCACCCCTCCCAGGCTCCTATAAAGCCTCTGGAGCCTGGGGAGGGCGAAAAATGGCTTCAAAAAAGGCTGAACTCAGCTGCGCGCACTGGCCAGCTGACAGGGCAACGCCTTGCGTGCCCTGACAAATGGCTCCGCATTCACCATCATATAGAATGTGGAATGTAGACTATAGAACACAACACAACAGTTGCTGTGCCAAACCAGGCAGTTATAGAGGTACCAATGACAGACTCATTCAATAATTCCTCTGCAGAACTGGGTCAGCCTCTCCTTTATATTCCTTTATAACCTTTCTAGTGCTCGGAACTGAACGAGAAGTTAAGCCTCCTGCTCCAGGCCCTCCAGGCTGAAACCCAGGTTAGTCCAAGCCTTCCCCACATGGCTACGACCCCTATCGCTGAGGAAGAGCCGGACGAGTCCTCGAGTGAAGAATCTTTGTCGGATGCCAAAGAACTGTTGACCGAGAACAACGACGCAGCTTCTCCGATGCAACAGATGTTCAAGTCCCGTGAGCAGCTGATGCTCCGGGCCAACAGTTTAAAGAAAGCACTGAGACAGATCATTGAGCAAGCAGAGAAAGGTGAAGGAAATGTAATTGGCTAGCTTTCTTTCTTCATGCTTTTCTTGATGGGGCTAACTTGACTTTAAGAAGTGAAACTCGTCCTAAGCTAAACCCTTGTTGACTGGTAGAAGTACAGGGCTAAAAGTCTCTGAAGATCCTCAGTCCTCCAGGTCATGGTTGTCCCAAAGGTCCTTTTTTCAAGAGGCAACTGGACTTCCTTGGTCTTTCCTTGAAGAGGTTTCATTTCTCGCCCAAGAAGCTTCTTTAGTTCTGAAGAAGCTTCAGAACGTCTGAAGAACCAAAGACGATTCTTGGATGAGAAGCAAAACATCTTCAAGGAAAAGCAAAGAAAGCCCAGTTGCCTTTTGAAAAACAACAGCACCACACTTTTGGGACCAGAACAAGGCTAATTTCTCCCTCTGTAACTTGGATACCTTCTGCAAACCAAGGTTTGCTTTCTTAACAGAGTAACTACCGCTTGCTGTATCATCTGAAATCTATGAAGTGAGGTTAACCACGGTTTAACAATGGTTTGGTCAACTTACCCCTTTGTGTTGAAAATAATTTCAGCTGGTCATCTTTATTTTTGCAAAAATGAAACTTCTTTAAAAAAAAATAGAAGATTGGCACAAGCAGATCTGCAAAATCAAAAAGTTGGCTGGAGTGGTTGACACCAAGCAATTTTAAAGAGATAATTTTAAAGACATAATTTTGGAGAGATAATCCTTCCTCCTGCTCCTCCTTCTGCTTCTCCTTCTCCCCCTCCCCCTCCTTCCCCCCTCCTCCCCCTCCTCCTCTCTTCCTCCTCCTCCTCTCTTCCTTCTCCTTCTGCTTCTCTCTTCTTCTTCTTCTTCTTCTTCTTCTTCTTCTTCTTCTTCTTCTTCTTCTTCTTCTTCTTCTTCTTCTTCTTCCTCCTCCTCCTCCTCCTCCTCCTCCTCCTCCTCCTCCTCCTCCTCCTCCTCCTCCTCCTCCTCCTCCTCCTCCTCCTTGTCCTCCTCCTCCTTGTCCTGGTCCTCCTCCTCCTCCTCCTCGTCCTCGTCTTCCTCCTCCTCCTTTCTTCTTCATCTTCTTTCTCCTCCTCCTCCTCCTCCTCCTACTACTACTACTACTACTACTACTAAGTAACAAACCAATTCCTTATATTTTGAAGCCATGATATCCTTCTTCTGCCTGGACCTCATTTGCCTTCAATCTTTCCTTGGAGGATTAAGTGAAGTGTGGTGTATTTTTCCAGGTGTCACATCACATGTCCGAAATATACTAACTTTAGCTTTTTAATGGCTTTGATGATTTCCCTTGGCTTTCCCAGGAAACTTATCACCTCCTCATTCCTGATTTTGTCAACCCAACATAGACATAACGGCCGCCCATAAATGCACATTTCAAATGCTTCTAGTCCCTCCAAGTGGCTTTCTACCAAAGACCAACTCTCTACACTGTAGAGCAGGATAGAAAAGATGTAGCCTCAAAAGCCTCATTTTCAATCTTACGCTTATGTCGTGACTGCAGAGAAGACCTTCTATGATTTCAGATAATTTCTACTGAAAAGAAATCCCTTTTAGTAGGCGATAAACAGAAGGAGGGATCTTTGCATGCATGTTAATGACTTAATGATACTTTTTTCAAAATAAAGAGCATTATTAGAGTTATGCAGTGGTTGGGTTCTCCCTGGGAGACTCTGATCATCTTAGCAAAGGCACATAAAAAATGTACAACTTCCTCATTAGTTTTCCCAGCAGAAATCAAATAGATTGCAAAGGCCACTGCAGGAGACAGATAACCATTCTTTCTACTGGGGTCCCTCGCTGTTTTTAAAATAATTAATAGTAGCGTTTGGTGTTACAGTGGTGGATGAACAGAATGCACACAATGAAGATCAAATAAACCAGTCCGCGATGGAGTATAATAAGGAACTAGAAGAATCCAAGGAAGAAAAAGACGAAGACACCAAAGAGTATGAATCTCATTCGAGTAAGTAAACAGAAAAGGACAGTTGCACGAGGATTCCAAGTGTGGACTGGTTTTTAAAAAAAATTAAGCATCAACATATTGAAATATGCAATGGGTGGAAACTAATCAAGGAGAGAAGCAACCTTGAACTAAGGAGAAACTTCCTGACAGTGAGAACAATTAATCAGTGGAACATCTTGCCTCCAGAAGTTGTGAATGCTCCAAGAAGAGATTGAACAACCAATTGTCTGAAGTAGTGTAGGGTTTCCTGCCTAAGCAGAGGGTTGGGCTAGAAGACCTCCAAGGTCCCTTCCAACTCTTCTCTTCTCCCCTCCCCTCCCCTCCCCTCCCCCATCCCATCCATTCCATTCTGAAATGTTTCAAAATCTGTTTTACTTGAAGGAAAAAGCCCTTACAAATTCCTAAAGTGAAATACAAAGCGTTTCCAGCAAACAAAACATTGTCCTCATGGTTGCTTTGGTTCATTTAGGTCAGGGGTGTCCAAACTTGAGAACTTTAAGACTTGTGGACTTCAACTCCCAGAATTCCCCAGCCAGCCAAGTCTTAAAGTTCCCAAGTTTGGACACCCCTGATTTAGGTCATTTTCACAAGTATAACCAAAGTACAGCTTGCCCTCGACTTATGACCACACTTGAGCCCTAATTAGTTGTGTGGCTAACAAAACAAGACAGTTCTTAAGTGAGACTTGCCCCATTTCACGACGTTTCTTGCCACCCTTGTTGTTAAGTTAATCATTGCAGTCGTTAAATTAGTCACACCATTGTTAAGTGAATCTGGCTTCCCCAATGACTTTGCTCGTCAGAAGGTCGCAAAAAGGGACGGTGTGGCCCCGGGACACTGCGACACTCGTCATAAATAAGAGTCAGTTGCCAATTTTGAATTTTGATCATGCGACCATGGAGAGACCGCTGTCAGGGTTCCAAAAGTAAATCAGAGTCTGAGGTAAAAGATTCCTCAAAGTCCCAATTTATGAAGAGAGCCATGTTGGCAAACCTGAATCTGAAAGGTTCCCAGTTTTCCCCACCCTGTTGAAAGTTCAAGATCTTGCCCCCACACCCACAAGTCCATCCCATGGTCCAATCTCCCACTGCCACACCGACAGCTTCCACCCATCCAGTTCCGGTCAGGTGCAGAGACAAAGGATGACCTTGGTTTTCTAGATAGTATTTTGTTATAGCTACATATCATCTAACTCCATACAAAATCCCGCCTTCCATTCTTCCACAATAGAAAATGCATAGAATAATAGAAAGTGTGGCAGGCCAAAGACCCAAAAGGAACATGGCTGCAGGCCTGACAACCACAATGGTCATGAGTGTGGAAAAATGGTCCCAAGTCCCTTGTTTTCAGTGCCATTATAACTTTGAATGGTCCCTAAATGAACTGTTGTAATTTGCCTATATTTTCACTCTATGACCAGTTAAAACTGGCTCAAATGTCCGGAAGGAGAGAGAAAGTGCATAAAACCCTTCGCCTGCTGATTATTTTTCAGTCCCAGTCGGTGTCGCCAGCAAGGAAAATCTTCCAGTCCTGAACACAAGAATCATTTGTCCAGGTAATAAAGACTTCATAATTATTATTATTTTTGGAGAAGTGAATTGGAACCAGGCCAGATTCAGCTGCCCTGCAATTCATGTCTTGGATGGAGGAGCTACAGGATGGGGAAAGCAGAGCAGGTCTACCTTAGTATCCATCGTGAGAAGGTCCTTATTCCTTGAGCCTCTTCCTGTAAGGAGAAACCTCTCCATGGATGTAAGACAGACTTTGGTTTTCAATTTCCCAGAGTCTAGAGAAGGTCCTCTGGTACACATCATCTTCCCTTACTTTGAAGGGAAGCAGCTGAGATGACCGAGTAGAATTCCCCAATGGATTTACCATTCAAGGAAGGGAGGGGAAGCGCTTGTTCATCCAATCTATCAAAGTGATGCCATTTAATGGTGATTTTATCATGGTTTTATTTAATGTAATATTTTATCTCATATATTGTACGGTCATATTTTAGGTAGATAGATAGATAGATAGATAGATAGATAGATAGATAGATGGATGGATGGATGGATGGATGGATGGATGGATGGATGGATGGATGGATGGATGGATGGGTAGATGGGTAGATAGATAGATAGATAGATAGATAGATAGATAGATAGATAGATAGATAGATGGATGGATGGATAGATAGATAGATAGTTACATAGATAGATAGATAGATAGATAGATAGATAGATAGATAGATAGATAGATGGATGGATGGATGGATGGATGGATGGATGGATGGATGGATGGATGGATGGACGGACGGACGGACGGACGGACGGACAGACAAACAGATGCATACATGGATGGATGGATGGATGGATGGATAGATAGATAGATAGATAGATAGATAGATAGATAGATAGATAGATACATAGATAGATAGATAGATAGATAGATAGATAGATAGATAGATAGATGGATGGATGGATGGATGGATGGATGGATGGATGGATGGATAGATACATAGATAGATAGATGGATGGATGGATGGATGGATGGATAGATAGATAGATGCATAGATAGATATATAGATAGATGTATAGATAGGCAGACATAGATATAGATATATATATAGAGAGAGATAGCTGTATAGATAGATAGAAAGATGGATGGATGGATGGATGGATGGATGGATGGATGGATGGATGGACGGACGGACGGACGGACAGACAGACAGACACACACACAGACACATACATACATACATGGATGGATGGATGGGTGGGTGGGTGGGTGGATGGATGGATGGATGGATAGATAGATAGATAGATAGATAGATAGATAGATAGATAGATAGATAGCCTTTATTGTCATGTTTTACTGTGGGCACACATTACAAATGAAATTCTGTAGACTGCTCTCAAAGTGTACACATGCATAACACACATATACATGTGCTACATACATACATATATATATATACACTGTACATACAAATATACCTACACCCATAGATAGAGATACCTATATATTTTAATCACTGCCCATCTTGAATACATATCGGAAAGAGGAAACTGGAGAGTTCACAAGGTTGATACTATAGAGAATAAATATACACTGCATATACATTAATATCTGCTGATGCGCTACTTAAATTTATATTTGTGTTTGTATGTATAATGTGGTTTATGGATGTTGTATATACCACTGTTGATGTTTGTTGTTCAGTTGCTTAGTCGGGTCTGATTCTTCGCAACGTGTTCAGTAGAAAAAGAGACTTCTTTTCTTCTCTTAAAGTTTTGTCCCTTTCTGTTTCCAATGAATGGAAGGGACAAGGGAAGAAACTTAGAAAATGAAACAGTTTCTGTTGTGCCTTATTGGCTGCTGGCCCCTCCAGCAGCCGAATCAGAGGAGGAGGAGGAGGGGGCGTGGGAATCAGGGTCAAGATCAAGATAACCTGAGAGCTTCGAGGGGGAAGAGGGAATGGAGCTGGAAGAGAGAGAGAGAGAGAGAGAGACGGAGCCTGGGCCATTCATCAGCCCTCAGATGGAGAGTCAACAGTCCCCAGGTTTGGAGGTGGCTGATGAGGAAGAGGAGGAACAGCTGGGCTCAGTGCCTGACGCACGGATGCACAGAAGACAGAGGAGAGGAGAGCAGTGGAAATCTATGGGCCGGTCCTCGGGAAGGAAGAGCCACCACTGCTAGCAAAGCCCCACCCTAACTCTGGGCATCAAAGGCAGGGGGCGGAGATGAATAGATGTGGCAGACAACTATTCATCTCCCCTGCCAGGCAGACTTGTTAGCCTGCAAGATAAACTTTTGCTGGCACTCCTAATAAAGGAAACTTTTGAGTTGACGTCACAGTGTTTCTCTTATTTGGGGAGATGGGTCACCACAGTTTTATCTCTGATATTTTCTCTCGTTTATTGAACATTTCACGGAGATGCAAGATTTTTAACTTGTGAACTGATTCCTAAATGACTTAAATATCTAATTAAAGCATATATTTTCCCCCATTTTCCAATCAGGGCTGAGAGCGGGTCTCGCTGCGTCTATTGCGGGAAGCTCCATTATCAGCAAAATGTTACTGGCAAACATTGATCCGTACGGTGCTACCCCTTTCATAGATCCTGACCCAGAATCACTGTAAGAAACAAGTTTGATTCTTGCTCCTTTCTCATTTAATGGGCATTCTTTTTTTTTTTACAGTATTAATATTTGATGCCATTATGTTCATGAGAGAGTGTTTAAATGCAAGAGGTCTCAGGCGTTTTCTAAGACACCTTCTTTGACATCTGTTTGGGTCCTTCCATCTCAGATGGCAGAATTCCTAATTCGTGTAAGGGAAAAAATATTTGTATTGCTTTTTGGGTTGTAAACAAAAAGTCTTCGGTTATCTCAGCAAACTGCATATGGTTCTTAGAGTCCTTCACTCTTAAGAGTTTTAACAAGAATAAGAAACAGAAGATTGGCAAGATTTTGGGCAAGAGGTTCCTCCTGCTGTGAAATTCACATGTAATAGAGGAGGGGGGTTTCCAAACTTGGCAACTTTAAGACTTATGGACTTCAATTACCAGAATTCCCTAGCATGAGGAATTCTGGGAGTTGAAGTGCATAAGTCTTAGACTTTGAAGACCCCTGGAATAGAGGATAGAGTAGAATAAAGTAGAATAGAATAGAATAGAATAGAATAGAATAGAATAGAATAGAATAGAATAGAATAGAATAGAATAGAATAGAATAGAATAGAATAATCAGAGTTGGAAGGAACCTTAGAGATCTTCTAGTCCAATCCCTTGCTCTTCTGAAAAATTTCCAGTGTTGGAGCACCCACAACTTCTGGAGGCAAGTTGTTCCACTGGTTAATTGTCCTCACTATCAGGAAGTTTCTCCTTAATTCCAGGTTGCTTCTCTCCTTGATTAGTTTCCACCCATTGCTTCTTCTCCTACCTTCAGGTGCCTTGGATAATAGCTTGATTCCCTCCTCTTTGTGGCAACCCCTGAGATATTGGAACACTGCTATCATGTCTCCCCTGGTCTTTCTTTTCATTAAACTAGATAAATTCAGTTCTAGCAACCATTCTTAGTATGTTTTAGTCTCCAGTCCCCTAATCATCTTTGTTGCTCTTCAATGCACTCTTTCTAGAGTCTCAACAATTTTGAGTGGCGACCAAAACTGGATGTCGTATTCAAAACCACAGTGTCTGTTTTGGGACTGGTATAAGTAGACATGCTTAGAGCTCATTTACTACCACTAGGCAATTAGGAGTAGCCACCCAACCTTCACCGTATTACAAGTAGTTCTCAACTTAGGACTGGTCCCTTAGTCCCATAGCAAACAATGGGTTAGTTTAAGCACTGTGGCGTTTGCTTTAGCAACTGCCACAAAATAGGTCATAAAAATAGCATTTTCTCCTAGGTTGTCCAGGGTTCTAGATTTAAGAAAATGCTGATAGGGGCCCTGCGAGGACTTCTGTGCAATCCAAATCACTTTCTTCCCTCTTGAATCTGGATTGTTAGGCAATCTTAAGACCCTTCCATCCTCAGACCACTACGATTACCCCTCTAAAAGTAAAGGTTCCTCTCACACATATGTGCTAGCTGTTCCTGACGCTAGGGGGCAGTGCTCATCTCCGTCTCAAAGCCGAAGAGCCAGTGCTGTCCAAAGACGTCTCCGTCGTCATGTGGCCAGCATGACTCAATGGCGAAGGTGCACGGAACGCTGTTACCTTCCCACCAAAGGTGGTTCCTATTTTATTACTTGCATTTTTACATGCTTTCGAACTGCTAGGTTGGCAGAAGCTGGGACAGGTAACGGGAACTCACTCTGCTACGTTAGGGATTTGAACCACCAAACCGCCGACCTTTCTGATTGACAAGCTCAGCATCTTAGCCACTGAGCCACCATGTCCCTAATTACCCCTCTAGGATAGGATAAAAAGTTTGGGATTTCTCCAAAAAAGGAGCATAGAACTGTGCTGTTTGTTTGTGTCCCTGTGTGTGCTTCCTCTGTGTGCTATTACCAACAAGAGTTGTGCATTTGTGTACAGGGAAGGCTATTCAGAGAAGTGCGTCATGAACAATTATTTTGGCATCGGGTTAGATGCGAAGATTTCATTAGAATTTAACAACAAGCGGGAAGAGCATCCTGAAAAATGCAGGTGAGTCATGGTGAAGAGTTGAAATACTCCTCGCCGATGCCTTTGTACAAACTACAGCTAGTCCTCAACTTGCAACCATTCGTTTAGTGACCAAAGTTACAAAAGCACAGAAAAATGTGACCGTATTTCATACTTTTGACAGTTCCAGCATTCCCACGGTCACATGATCAAAATTCAGAGGCTTGGCAACTGGCGTGTACTTATGACAGTTGCAGTGCTTTGAGGTGTGTGTGTGTGTGTGTGTGTGTGTGTGTGTGTGTGTGGTCACCTGATCACTTTTTGCGACCTTTAGGCAAGCAAAAGTCCAAGGGGAAGCCAAATTAACAATCTGCTCACTAACTTAGCAACTGGTGTGATATGCTTAACAACCTTGGCAAGAAAGATTGAAAAAATCGGGCACAACTCACTACGGAACCAAAGGATTATTCTTGTTAGTGGTGGAAATTTTGCTGGGCTCAATTGTGGTTGCGAGTTGTGTGTTTTCTTTAACATCTAGGCAGGGGGGTTGGTGTCTTACTGAATGTTTCTGATCGGTTAATTCCAGGCCTTTAAGGTGTGACCCCTGTGTTTTTCCTTTCAGAAGTAGGACCAAGAACATGATGTGGTACGGAGTCCTTGGGACGAAAGAATTGTTACAACGGACTTACAAAAACTTAGAGCAGAAAGTTCAACTCGAGGTAAGGCTTAAACTCTCCGACACGCCGTTTGTCTCATGTCTCCCTGAAGCAAAATGAATCTGTTACCTTTTGATGCTTTGAGGTATTTTGATCGGAGTTTGGTTTCTAAATGTTGCAGGGGTGAAATGCTACTGGTTTGGACCGGTTCGCCCGAACCGGTAGTAAAAATGCTACCAGTTCGCTTGAACCTGTAGTAAAAAATGGTACGGGTCCACCCAAATTGGTAGTAAAAAATGCTACTGGTTCGCCCGAACCAGTAGTAAAAAATGCTATAGGTTCACCTGAACCGGTTGTAAAAAATGCTACATGTTTGCCCGAACCGATAGTAAAAAATGCTATAGTTTTGCCCAAACTGGTAGTAAAAATGCTACTGGTTCACCCAAACTGGTAGTAAAAAACCGCATGCTGCACAGCCGATTGTCGCACAGCTGACCGTTGGAACTACCGGATTTCCCGAACTGGTAGTACTTTAGTACTGGTTTGGTTTGGGTGAACGGCGCGCATGCGTGGAAAGTGCACATGCGCGCAGGAAGCAAATCGGTAGCAGACTTCAGAGGATTTCACCCCTGATCCATTGGCATTGACATGGGACATAAAACTATATGGTGATGTATTAAAAATAGACAAAAGTCCGGCTGCATACTAAAATTAAACCACATTTATTTACTCATGGCATTTATCCACCATCCTGATCTGCGTGTTGTGATGGGATGTGGACTTTGGAAAGCAGTGGGGGAAGTCTTCATACCTGCAATTTAGAGACTATTTGGAAAGGTGGTCTATGGTGTATTGCAGGGATGGCGAATCTTTTTCTTACGGCGTGCCAAGATTGCTATTGCGTGTGTGCCCACTCTCGTGCGTGTGTGTGGGCCCACTCAATCTCCCCGCCCACCTGTGCATGCACACATGACCCACCCACCCCGCGCATGAGTTTGCAACTCCTCCCCAGCTCCAGAGGCTCTCCTGAAGCCTGGGGAGGGTGAAAACAGCCTCCCCTGGCCCTCCAGAAGGGCGAAAAATCAGCTAGCCGATGCATGCATGCGACTGACAGCTGGCGTGGCACCAAATATGACTCCGCATGCCATCAGTTGCCCAGGCTCCACCCTGCAAGGGATTATGGGGTCCTTACATGAAGATGATGATATGTCAGAACCAAATTTGGCACCGGCTGTTGGCTGAAGGTCTTGCTGTAGCCTCTGGTTGCCTCAGTAGAAATCTAGAAGATAATTTCCTACATCAGAGAACTGCTCTCCTTTGCTTCTGTGGCCCTTGTAGAATGAAAGGCTGTTATCTCAAGGATCTGAAGTCCATGACTAAAACATGCGCAGGACACCCTGGCTAAGAAAGGAGGCTAGATAACGTAGCAATAGCAGGGGTGAAATCCAGCAGGTTCTGACAGGTTCTGGAGAACCGGTAGCGGAAATTTTGAGTAGTTCAAAGAACCGGCAAACGCCACCTCTGCCTGGCCCTGCTCCCATCTATTCACTGCCTCCCGAGCCCCAGCTGATCAGGACAAAATGGGGATTTTGCACTCTCCTTGCCCTGGAGTGGGGAGGGAATGGAGATTTTGCAGTATCCTTCCCCTGGATTGGGGAGGGATTGCAGATTTTGGAATATCCTTCCCCTGGAGTGTGGAAGGAATGGAGATTTTGCAGTATCCTTCCCCAGGAGTGGGGAGGGAATGGAGATTTTTCAGTATCTTTCCCCTGGAGTGGGAAGGGATTGCAGATTTTGGAGTATCCTTCCCCTGGAGTGTGGAAGGAATGGAGATTTTGCAGTATCCTTCCCCTGGATTGGGGAGGGATTGCAGATTTTGGAATATCCTTCCCCTGGAGTGTGGAAGGAATGGAGATTTTGCAGTATCCTTCCCCTGGAGTGGGGAGGAAATGGATATTTTGCAGTATCTTTCCCCTGGAGTGGGGAGGGATTGCAGATTTTGGAGTATCCTTCCCCTGGAGTGTGGAAGGAATGAAGATTTTGCAGTATTTTTCCCCTGGAGTGGGGAGGGAATGGAGATTTTGCAGTAACCTTCCCCTGGAGTGGGGAGGGAATGGAGATTTTGCAGTAACCTTCCCCTGGAGTGGGGAGGGAATGGAGATTTTGTAGCATCCTTCCCCTGGAGTGGGGAGGGAATGGAGATTTTGCAGTAACCTTCCCTTGGAGTGGAGAGGGAATGGAGATTTTGCAGTATCCTTCCCCTGGAGTGGGGAGGGAATGGAGATTTTGCAGTATCCTTCCCCTGGAGTGGGGAGGGAATGGAGATTTTGCAGTAACCTTCCCTTGGAGTGGGGAGGGAATGGAGATTTTGCAGTATCCTTCCCCTGGAGTGGGGAGGGAATGGAGATTTTGCAGTAACCTTCCCTTGGAGTGGGGAGGGAATGGAGATTTTGCAGTAACCTTCCCTTGGAGTGGAGAGGGAATGGAGATTTTGCAGTATCCTTCCCCTGGAGTGGGGAGGGAATGGAGATTTTGCAGTATCCTTCCCCTGGAGTGGGGAGGGAATGGAGATTTTGCAGTAACCTTCCCTTGGAGTGGGGAAGGAATGAAGATTTCGCAGTATTTTTCCCCTGGAGTGGGGAGGGAATGGAGATTTTGCAGTATCCTTCTCCTGGAGTGGGGAGGGAATGGAGATTTTGCAGTAACCTTCCCTGGAGTGGGGAGGGAATGGAGATTTTGCAGTATCCTTCCCTTGGAGTGGGGAGGGAATGGAGATTTTGCAGTAACCTTCCCTGGAGTGTGGAGGGAATGGAGATTTTGCAGTAACCTTCCGTGGAGTGGGGAGGGAATGGAGATTTTGCAGTATCCTTCCCCTGGAGTGGGGAGGGAATGGAGATTTTGCAGTAACCTTCCCTGGAGTGGGGAGGGAATGGAGATTTTGCAGTAACCTTCCCTTGGAGTGGGGAGGGAATGGAGATTTTGCAGTATCCTTCCCCTGGAGTGGGGAGGGAATGGGGATTTTGCAGTATCCTTCCCCTGGAGTGGGGAGGGAATGGGGATTTTGCAGTATCCTTCCCTTGGAGTGGGGAGGGAATGGAGATTTTGCAGTAACCTTCCCCTGGAGTGGGGAGGGAATGGAGATTTTGCAGTAACCTTCCCTTGGAGTGGGGAGGGAATGGAGATTTTGCAGTAACCTTCCCTGGAGTGGGGAGGGAATGGAGATTTTGCAGTATCCTTCCCTTGGAGTGGGGAGGGAATGGAGATTTTGGAGTATCCTTCCCCTGGAGTGGGGAGGGAATGGGGATTTTGCAGTAACCTTCCCTGGAGTGTGGAGGGAATGGAGATTTTGCAGTAACCTTCCCTGGAGTGGGGAGGGAATGGAGATTTTGCAGTATCCTTCCCTTGGAGTGGGGAGGGAATGGAGATTTTGGAGTATCCTTCCCCTGGAGTGGGGAGGGAATGGAGATTTTGCAGTAACCTTCCCTGGAGTGGGGAGGGAATGGAGATTTTGCAGTAACCTTCCCTTGGAGTGGAGAGGGAATGGAGATTTTGCAGTATCCTTCCCCTGGAGTGGGGAGGGAATGGAGATTTTGCAGTATCCTTCTCCTGGAGTGGGGAAGGAATGAAGATTTCGCAGTATTTTTCCCCTGGAGTGGGGAGGGAATGGAGATTTTGCAGTATCCTTCTCCTGGAGTGGGGAGGGAATGGAGATTTTGCAGTATCCTTCTCCTAGAGTGGGGAGGGAATGGAGATTTTGCAGTAACCTTCCCTGGAGTGGGGAAGGAATGAAGATTTCGCAGTATTTTTCCCCTGGAGTGGGGAGGGAATGGAGATTTTGCAGTAACCTTCCCTGGAGTGGGGAGGGAATGGAGATTTTGCAGTATCCTTCCCCTGCCATGCCCACCAAGCCACACCATGCCCACCAAGTCACATCACACCCACCAAGCCATGCCTACAGAACTGGTAGTAATTTTTTTTTTAATTTCACCACTGAGCAATAGCAATAGCACTTAGACTTATATCCCTAAGTGGTTTACAGAGTCAGCATATTGCTCCCCAATAATCTGGCTCCTCATGTTACTGACCTCGGAAGGATGGGAGGCTGAGTCAGCCTTGATCTGATCAGTATCGAACTTCCTGGCTGTGGGCAGAGTTTAGCCTGCAATACCGCATTCTAACCACTGTGCCACCACGGCTCTTATAAGTTAGCTTTCAAGTCTAACCTATACCTGTGATTAATGGAAATCCCAGGATGTTTCTGTGCTTATTTATACAGTGTTTTATACCTTGCAGTGCGATGGACAATATATTCCTCTTCCAAGTCTTCAAGGCATAGCTGTTTTGAACATCCCAAGCTACGCTGGTGGGACAAATTTCTGGGGTGGGACCAAGGAAGATGATGTAAGTCTTGCTCTTCAGGCTATGCGCTTCCCAAGTCCTCGATATACAACCACAATTCTCATCCTCCTTCTCTAAATAGCTTTGATAAATGGTACATGCATTTTCAGCATTTCCAACAGCCGAAAGGTTCTCATATTCTGACAACCCTGTGAATAGAAACTCTTTCCAATACTTCGGTAGTGACCTTTAAAATGACAGTTCTGTTCCAAACCTCTACCTTTTCCGATATTTAAGAAATGCCCATTTATAACCTGGAGCAAAAATCCTAATAATCCCTGAATGACGTCAGGGCCAGAATGCAAATGTTGGAATATACAAATGTGAATCACAGTGTCAGAATTCCAAATAGCATCCAAAAGTGAATCAGAGTCCAAGGCAAAGGATTGCTCAAAGTTCCAATTTATCAAGAGAGCCTTGTGGGCACATCTGGGAAAACCCGAATCCGAAAGCTTCCCGGTTTTCCCCACCCAGTTGAAGGTTCAAGATCTTGCCCCCACACTCACAAGCCCATCCCATGGTCTGATCTTCCCCTGCCATGCTGGCAGTTCCACCCATCCAGTTCTGGTCAGGTGCAGAGACAAAGAATGACCTTGGCTTTCTAGAAAGAATTTTGTTATGGCTACATATCATCTAACTCCCATTTTCCCACAATAGAAAATGCCTAGTAGAATAATAGAAAGTGTGGCAGGCCAAAGACCCACAAGAAAAAATGGCTGCAGGCCTGACACACAAGGCATAAAAGCTTTCTCTTTCTTCTCCAGATCTTTGGAGCGCCATCGTTCGATGATAAAATCTTGGAGGTGGTGGCGGTATTTGGCAGCATGCAGATGGCCGTTTCCCGGGTGATCAAGCTCCAACATCACAGAATAGCCCAGGTTGGTCTGATGCCCAGAGAAAAGGAAATGAAACTGTTCCCTATTGTTGTGGCCCGCCAGTGGTTAGTGAAACTGGCAGCAGATTCGGACAGTGAGGAGGTTGGGGAGGAAGATGGGCCAGTCCTGGAGTCTGGGGAAGGCTCTGATGAGGGCTCTGGGTCAGAGGCAGAGAGGGGGCCACAGCTATATGCCAATTATCAGCTGCCTTCGGAGTCAGACATCAGTGAGGCAGAAGAACAGCTGGAGCCTGTCCCCAGTGTGCACATGCGCAGAGCTGCCAGATGAAGGGAACAGCTAAAGAAGAGGGGTCGACTTGGGAGTAAGGCCACGGGGGGACGATGAATGGCCCCTCCCAGAGGAAATAAAAGAGGAGCGAAAGGGGAGTGGAGTTTGCAGGAGACCATTAGTTTGCTTAATTAGAGTGCAAATTTCTTCACCCCCATCTATTCTCTGCCTCCCGAGTCCCAGCTGATCGGGAGGACATGGGGATTTTGCAGTATCCTTCCCCTACCACGCCCACCAAGCCACGCCCACAGAACCAGTAGTAAAAAAAATTGAATCCCACCAGTGGCCTGGAGAGGAGCCGCCGTTCTTCGTGGGAATTTGCTTGAACGTCTTCCGGTGGGCTGAAATCTGCTTACTCTTTTTCAGTGCAGGGCAGTGAAGATCACCATCATTGGGGATGAAGGAGTTCCCGTTCAGGTCGATGGGGAAGCTTGGATCCAGCCCCCAGGGATCATTAAAATTGTGCACAAGAACAGAGCGCAGATGCTCACGCGAGACAGAGTACGTTGGAGCGGGGACGGGGGTCTTTCTCCTAACACACAGAGACCACAGTGATAATAGTAAAAAAGCAGGGATAATACAGGTTGCAACAGTTCCTTTAGTGACTGCTCAGAGTTACAACGCCGCTGGGAAAAAAGGTGACTTTGGGCAAGTTTTTCACACTTATGACCCCACGGTCACCTGATACAAATTCAGATGCTCAGCAGCTGATTCGCATTTATGACAGTTGCAGAGTCCCAGGGTCACACGATCCCCTTTTGTGATCTTCTGACTGGAGGAGGAGAAACCCACTGGTTTTAAAACCATTTAAAGCTAAATCGGTTTCTCAAATGTTAGGGGGCTCTCTGGTGTTTGTGTATCACTAACTCTATCTCTTTATGTATCTATCTCTTTATCCATCCATCCATCTATTTATCTATCTATTTCACTCTATATCTGTCTGCCTGCCTGCCTGCCTGCCTACCTACCTACCTACCCACTCATCCACGTCTGTCTGTCTGTCTGTCTGTCTGTCTGTCTGTCTGTCTGTCTATCTATCTATCTATCTATCTATCTATCTATCTATCTATCTATCTATCTATCGCTATCTATGTCTCTATTACTTTATCTATCTATCTATTATCTATCTATCATCTATCCATCCATCCATTCATCTATCTATCTGTCCCTCTGTCCGTCCATCCATCTGTCTGCCTATCATCTATCTATCTATCTATCTATCTATCTATCTATCTATCTATCTATCATCTATCTATCTATGTATAATCTATCTCTCATCCATCTATGCATCCATCTATCCATCCATCCATCTATATCTGTCTGTCTATCTATCATCTATCTTTCTTTCTATCTCTCCATCCATCCATCCATCCATCCATCCATCCATCCATCCATCCATCCATCACTATCTACATCTCTATTGCTCTATCTATCTATCTATCTATCTATCTATCTATCTATCTATCTATCTATCTCTATTGCTATCACCCATCTATCTACCTGTCTCTCATCTACACCCCCCCCACACACCAGAGAGCTACACACACACACACACACACACACACACACACACACGTCCAGATTCTTAATGAGGTTTGTGTGATTCCTCTGGATTTTAAGATCCATCTTTGCCAGTTTTCAAGAAATGACAGAGAGAGAGAGAGAGAGAGAGAGAGAGAGAGAGAGCAAAATCTTTTGTCATTTTTTCATTGCAAAATGCACCATTAAACTACTAGACCATGAATGCCCAACTGTGCTGTGCCTTCAATAATACCCGATATATTTATTTCTTCTCAATTCTGAACAGGCCTTTGAAAGTACGTTAAAATCCTGGGAAGATAAACAGAAGTGTGATTCTTGCAAACCAGGGTTGCGGTCTCCGTTGTATCCGCTCCAGGCGGTGGAACTGGCTTCGGAGGAAGAGACGGCGCAGCTCCATGCTTGTTCTCAGGTGGCAGAAGAGCTGATCACCAGGTAAGGAGGAGACTAAAGGCAAAAAATCTGTAGAGATTCTCAAGTCATCCAGGTCCTGGTTGTCCCAAAGGGGCTTTTTTTTCAGGAGGTAACTGGACTTTCTTGTTTTTTCCCTTTGAAGACGTTTTGCTTCTCATCCAAGAAGCTTCTTCAGCTCCAACTGCCTGGGGGAGAATGGAAGGATATAGTCTCCTTGGAGACAGCCGGTCATTTGCATCCTTTTAGAGGGTCCTTGAGGCCACTTGGAGGTTTCTCTGTGTCCTCAGGGACACCTGAGTGGTGCAAATGGTTCCTTTAGTCTGAAATGTTGTTTCCTCTGGAAATCCATTCCTACACCATTCACCATTCAAAGGGTCTTCATCCCAAATTGTATAGCTAAAGGTCTGTAGAAATTCTCCATCCTCCAGGTCATGGTTGACCCAAAGGTGCTTTTTTAAGGAGGCAACTGGACTTCCTTGTCGTTTTTGTGAAGACGTCTTGCTTCTCATCATCTTCATCCCCACTATCCTGTCAGAGCTGAAGAAGCTTCTTGGATGAGAAGCGAAACATCCTCAAAAGGAAAAAGAAGAAAGACCAGTTGCCTCCTGAAAAAGCACCTTTGAGATTAAAGGTGGTTAATCATTTCAGGATTATCACCTGCCTTCTTTATGGGGCTTCTCAATCCATCAGGTCATAGTTGTCTCAAAAATGTTTTTTTCCCCAAAAGGCAACTGGATTTTCTTGGTTTTTTCCCCTTTTTAAAAAAAATACCGGTAGTCCTCAACTTACGACAGTTCATTTAGTGACTGAAGTTACAATGGCACTGGAAAAAATGACTTATGACTGTTTTTCACACTTACGACTGTTGTAAGCATCCCCATGGTCACACGATTGAAATTCAAACGCTTGGCAATTGACTCGTATTTACAACGGTTGCAGCGTCCCGGGGTCACCTGATCCAGCAAAGTCAATGGGGAAGCCAGATTCACTTAACAACCGTGTTGCTAAATAACCGCAGGGATTCATTTAACGACCATGGCAAGAAAGGTCGTAAAATCGAGGCAAAACTCCCTCATGAAATGTCTCGCTTAGCAATGGAAATTTGGGGCTCAGTTGTGGTCGTATGTCGAGGACTGCCTATATCTATGAATGCTATTTTTTTATATTGCTTTGGTCATTTTTAACTCTGGTTACTGTACTTTTTATTCTGTTTTAAAGCCACCCAGAGTCGTGTATTGGCGACGGGCAGCTTAATAAATTTGATAAATAAATAACCAACACATTTTCTGGGCTTTTTAATTCTCTTTCTCTTTTACCCCCATTCCCCAATCTGCTCTTTCCCACAGAATCTGTGAAGCTGCCAAAACTCACAGCCTCTTGGAGCAAGAGCTGGCCCATGCTGTGAACGCTTGTTCCCATGCGTTAACCAAAGGGGGTCCAAAATTCCCAGAGGTGAGTGGGGAAAAAAAGAAAGATCTGTCTTCAAATACGTTCTGGATAAGAATCAAGATCACGTGAAGGGTTGATACCCCTTTATAAGGCCTTGGTAAGGCCACACTTGGAATACTGCATTCAGTTTTGGTCGCCACGATGTAGAAAAGACGCGGAGACTCTGGAAAGAGTGCAGAGAAGAGCAACAAAGATGATTAGGGGACTGGAGACTAAAACATATGAAGAACGGTTGCAGGAACTGGGTATGTTTAGCTTAAGAGAAAGAAGGACCAGGGGAGACATGATAGCAGACTTCCAAGATCTCAGGGGTTGCCACAAAGAAGAGGGAGTCAAGCTATTCTCCAAGGCACCTGTGGACAGAACAAGAAGCAATGGGTGGAAACTAATCAAGGAAAGAAGCAACTTAGAACTGAGGAGAAACTTCCTGACAGTTAGAACAATTAATCAGTGGAACAGAAATTGCCTCCAGAAGTTGTAAATACTCCAACACTGGACATTTTTAAGAAGATGTTGGATAGCCATTTGCCTGAAATGATATGGGGCCGTGATGGTGAACCTATGTCATATGTGCCCATAGTGGCATACGGAGCCATGTTGCCTGGTACACGTGGCGTTGCCCATTCCTCTTCTGGTTTTTGGCCATGCATGTGCACCCGACGATCAGCTGGTCTTTGTGTGTGCGGCAATGCGGGAAACCAGAGCAGCTGGTCTTCTGTTTTCCGGCATGCGCATGGGCGGCTGGCAGCTGATCAGCGTATAAGCATGCGCAACAGTAACCGGAAGACTTGCTGGCTGGCGCGCGTGCATGCACTGGAAACCGGAAGTTCATTGTCTGGCGCACTATGTCCCCTGGGCAGCTCCTCTTCCTCGTCCCCTGGCCCAGATGAGCGTCCGTGCGTGTGAAGCGCTCCCTTTTTTGGGCACTTGGTGCTGTGCGTGCGCTCCCTTCACACTGTTCACTCACCAAAGGAACAGTTGTGAGTTGAGGGCTACCTATAATTAAATTTACAGCTGGGCTCTTCATGCTTTGTTTTTTCCCCTCCTCTGCAGAGCCTTAGCCGAAATACCGCGCTAGAAATAGCTGCCACCGTGAAGGCATTACATGACGAAACAGAATCCTTGTTAGTTGGAAAAGTCTTGCTGGTAAGACAATGATCTGGCATTTCTCAAACGGTGACATTGGCCCGAAAGAATCCATGAAGAAGTATTTCTTTGCGGAGGCCTTGGAAATCCATAGCCTCCTTTCCCTCTTTCCAGACACAACCCCTTCTCTTCGCCCCGTCGGTTTTCTTGACTATCCAATCCTGCTTTAGTGGAGCTTTCCCTCCTGTATCTGCTAGACTCAGAGCCTACACTGCAGGAGTGGCTGACTGCCAGCATTGCTGCCAGTTTGGCACGCAAAAAAAAAAAAGGTCTGCGCATGCGCACAACGTTAGAAAAGGGGAAGAAACTACATTTCCGCAATGAAGAATGTTCTGCACATGCGCAGGATCAAAAATCAAGATGGTGCCGCCGCCAATAGAACCGGTTTGAGTGCGTGGGCGGTCGAGTTACTACCTACTCGGCCGAATTGGGCCGAACCGGTACGAACCCACCTCTGCTACACTGTCATCTTTGTGCAGAGGGCAGAACACCCAACATATCAAACTGAGTTAGATCTCGGTCTTCTAGAAAGATCAGGCTTTTGGGGAATCAGCAGAGTAAGTCAGAAGAGGGAGGGGGAGGAAAGGGAGCTGAGGATTTTAAATATCCCTTCAGGAATTATAAGTGGACGGAGATCAGAATTGGGGGAATGGAGAGGGAGAGGGAGAGGGAGGGAGAGAGTGGTGGGAGGATAAATAGAGATAGAGAATGGAATGGAATTGAATAGAATAACAAAGTTGGGACCTTAGAGATCTTCTAGTCCAACCCCATAGAGTAGATAGATAGATAGATAGATAGATAGATGATAGATAGATAGATAGATAGATAGATAGAAGATAGATAGACAGACAGATAGATGGATGTAAGATAGATAGACAAATAGATAGATAGATAGACAAATAGATAGATAGATAGACAGACAGCCAGACAGATAGAAGATAGGTAGGTAGGTAGGTAGGTAGGTAGGTAGGTAGGTAGGTAGGTAGATAGATAGATAGATAGATAGATAGATAGATAGATAGATAGACAGACAGACAGACAGAAGCTAGATAGACAGACAGACAGACAGACACAGACAGACAGATAGAAGATAGATAGACAGACAGAAAATAGATAGATAGATAGATAGATAGATAGATAGATAGATAGATAGATAGATAGATAGATGATAGATGGAAGATAGATAGATAGATAGATAGATAGATAGATAGATAGATAGATAGATAGATAGAAAATAGATAGATGGAGAGATAGATAGATAGATAGATAGATAGATAGATAGATAGATAGATAGAAAATAAATAGATGGAGAGATAGATAGATAGATAGATAGATAGATAGATAGATAGATAGATAGAAAATAGATAGATGGAGAGATAGATAGATAGATAGATAGATAGATAGATAGATAGATAGATGATAGATAGCTAGATAGAGGTAGAGATATATAATCTATCTACAGTGAGAGAGGACAGATAGGGAGGGAGGGAGGGAGGGAGGGAGATAGATAGATAGATAGGTAGGTAGGTAGGTAGGTAGGTAGTTAGGTAGGTAGGTAGGTAGGTAGGTAGATAGACAGACAGATAATAGATAATGACAGATGTTTGAAGCTAAATAGTTGATACCAATAAAGAGGAATAATAGGGCTGAAATAATGAGGCCTGGGTCAGCGCTCCGAGAGCACCAAGGACTCCTCAGATAGTTGATTGACAGATGATAGATAGATGATGTAGCTATATAGCTACATAAATATAGAGAGGAGATATAGACAGACAGAAACACAGAGGCTCTTATTAGACAATCCGGTCTAACAAAATTATAATTTGCTCTTTTGGTAGCAATTGGAATCCCCTTGCGAGGAGCTGCTGGTCTCGGCGGTGCACAATCTGGAGACTGAATTGAGAAAGTTAGCCGAAATCCCCTGGCTCTGCTATATTCTGCAGATCAATGATGACGAGGTGGGTGGAATTCTCACACACAGGCCCCAATCCTCACTGTCCCCCTCCCTTTTGGGGGGGGGGGATCGGGCCTGCCTTGAAAAATCTGATCCAGGTGCAGGAAAGTTAACTGCCAGAGGTTACGAGTCCTTCGAACATCAATTGGAGGAGGTATTTGGACCTCAAACACAGCATCCCTTCGACTCAAGCATCCCTTCTGATTGACACTGAAAAAAAGATACAGCTGCTTTAAAGCTCTTGAAAGACTCAGAAAAGTTAATGGGATTTTAAAAGCAGCTTCATCCCCCCCTCTCCCCCTCCCCAAATCAACACACAAGGCTGAATAAAAACAGCTTTTTTTAAAAAAGCAGGTGCTGTGCTTATTACACACGATCAGGATAATTTTTTCTGCACTCCTTTTTTAAGCATGTTCAATTCTATTTGGCTACTAGTAAATATGGATTTTTGACTGTCCTTTGAGTAGAAAAGGTCAGGGTTGATCTTGCCAGTTTTCGGTTGTGAGCAGAGAATATAAACATGTGTTGTTGTTTTGCTGTAGGTAAGATTTTGTTACGAGGAATGCAACTTAGTAGAAAAATTGTTTCATAATATAGTTAATTTACACCCAACAGTTATCTAGTTTTGAAAAGGGGTGACTTCACCCTCCGTTCAGACCATTTTCATATTGTGGAATGATTCCTAAAATTCCTCTGCTTGGCAAACATTCTCTCTTTCTGGTTCGTGCTTAAAAGCAGGGGTCCCCAATCTTTCGGACCTCAGGGACCACTAAATTCATAATTTTAAATCCCGTGGACCACTAATATGACCTGCCTAATGACCGGCTGGGTGGGCGTGGCTAGGTGGTCATGTGACTGGATGGGCGTGGCCAGCTTGATGTCACTCACATTGAGTGGCGCCTCACCGGCTTCTACTCACCCCTCCCTTGCCAGCTACTCCTCACCTGCCTGTCCAGGCTCCTTAGGGCCCCAAGAGGAAGCAGCCGCCAGGAGAAAGAGTTGGCAAAACAGCTCAGTTCCAATTGGATCTGACCAAGAAGGAGGCTCAGCAGAAGCATCTCACTGAGGACTAGGAGCTATAGGCTTTCCAAGCAGAGGGAAGACTTGCGGGAGTACAAGTCCAGGTACCGGCGCCTGAAGACTCAGCGGGCTGAGATGGTCAGCCCGTTCCAGGCCATGATGCAATCCCACTGGAATGAGGCCCTCCAGCTCTTCATCACCAGCGGCTCTTCCCTCCAGCCTTCGCCCAAAGTCCCCCACCAGGAGGCCGAAGCAGACCCTAAGTTGGAATTTCTGCCCCCCTCCGACCTGCACAAAAAGACCCCGAAGGGGAAACTCTCTGCAGCAACACAAGCGTTAATTACACGTATCCGTCGCAGGGGCCGTAGTTTGAGGACCCCTGATTTAGTGCAATATGAAAAATGCAAATAATTTTTCTGCCGACCACCAAAATTTTCTCAGGGACCCCCAGTTGGTGACCGCTGCTTTAAAGGATAAACTTGGATAAATGAAAGATAACTTCGTTTTCCTTTCATCCGATCAAGATTATCCATTGTGTTTTTACCTTTTGGACTTATAACCATCCTTTTCAACGAAGCGCATCTTGTACTGAATGGATAGAGTCGTTATTTTAAAAAAATATTATAATCTCCTGATTATTTGATCTCCTTATTTTAACAAAATAAACTGATGGATACATCAAAAGAAGAAAGAGAAAAAAATGATCTTATTTCTTTTTAGGATCCTCCTTTGGAATACTGTAAAAGAAACAGCCGAAGTACCATGTTTCGTATAGTGCCAAAGTTTAAAAAGGAAAAGGTTCAAAAACAGAAGACTAGCACCCAGCCTGGTATGTTTTCAAAATATTGTTGATTTGAAGAGACAAGGTTGTGAGTGGACTGTGTGTGTGTAGCACAATATGCACCGAGCTTGCCTTTAGCTTCTTTGTTAGTCCGTCTTCATGATGACTTGAAGTTGCTTTATCCCACGAGAAAGTTGTCCCTTACATCGACTTGCGGGTCAAGGATGTGTAAATATCATGGCTTAAGGAAGCCACAAGGTCTTGTGTGACACATCGAGGGCTACATTTTAAGAGTGAGCGAATTAAGGATCCATTTGGGGATGGGGTTTTGAGGGGTGAAGTTAACCCTGGGCATCTTGCACCATTTATAGCCTATTTTACCCTTTCAAATCCCACAATCTCCTCCAAAATTTCAGAAAAGAGGTTTACATTTGGAGTCCACACAAGGAGAATTCAGAATCCATAATATCAGTTATCTGAGGTTCCTAGCCCATATATTTTATATATCCATCCACTTTGTCTCTGAGAACACTGAAAACTTTTGAAAGTTCTTAGATGTTCCTCAAGCTTCAGCAAGCCATTGAGCTTCAGTTAAAGACACTATGTGCTGTCTTACTGGTCTTCTCTAGAAGATGCAGCCCCTTGAAAGTTCTTAGATGTTCTTCAAGCTTTAGCAACCCACTGGGTTTTTAAAAAGAAATTATGTGCTGTCTTACTGGTCTTCTCTAGAAGATGCAGCCCCTTGAAAGTTCTAAGATGTTCTTCAAGCTTTAGCAAGCCATTGAGTTTCTGTTGAAGACATTATTTGCTCTCTTACTGGTTTTCTCTAGCAGATACAGCCAAGTCCTCAAAGTGTTTTGACAGTGGACTATCTAACTGCCACAAGAGAGAAAACTTGACCGATGCCCTCTATGAATGCGTTCTTCTTCTCCAGAACGTGCTACTAATTTCTACATTGTTCAAGGTTTCCTCTACAGAAAACTCAGCATAGAAACTATTATCTAAACAAAGAATAACACTTTTTAGATACCAAAGCTCCGCAGAACATTTATTTTAATTAGGAAACAGACTTTCCTTATTTTACTTTCTCATTGCTGCAGGTTGCATTAGGCCGTACGTAAGTCCTGTTTTTTTAACACAACATCATACCAGGATTTCAGTTTCAAAGTGCTAAAAAAAATGCCAGGGGAAGAATTTTTAATTCATTGCAGGGATATAATTGAAATGATTGACTTTGGAATTCCTTGGAGGTATCCTGGTTGATAAAACACAGACCCGATTGCTTATTCATGCCTCCTCCAGTATTAAAATCCTTTCTCTATGGGCCACATGATATGTAGAGAACTTTATTTGAAGTTTATTTGACTATGGGACGTGGTGGCTCAGTGGTAAAGACGCTGAGCTTGTCCATCAGAAAGGTTGGCAGTTCGGTGGTTCGAATCCCTAGTGCCGCATAACGGAGTGAGCTCCCGTTACTTGCCCCAGCTTCTGCCAACCGAGCAGTTCAAAAACACGTAAAAATGCAAGTAGAAAAATAGGGACCACCTTTGGTGGGAAGGGAACAGTGTTCTGTGCGCCTTTGGCGTCTAGTCATGCCGGCCACATGACCACGGAGACATTTTCAGACAGCGCTGGCTCTTTGGCTTTGAAAGGGAGATGAGCACTGCCCCCTAGAGTTGGGAATGACTCACATGCATGTGCGAGGGGAACCGTTACCTTTTACCTTATTTGGCCTGGTGAAAGAAGTAATGCTTGAATGAAACATGGCAGCTGTTGGCATTTCAATCAGTATATTGAGCTTGGGTTGGTGGGGTTTTTTGCAGATGTTTCATTACCCAAAGTAGGTAATAGAGGAAGAGGTAGAGAGGGGGGAGGAGGAGGAGGAAGAGGAGGGGGGAGGAGGAGGAAGAGGAAGACTGTGGGGTCCTTGGTGCTCTCTGAGCTTGGAGATTTTCTTGCAGATGTTTCATTACCCAACTAGGTAACATCATCAGTGCTAGAAGGGAGTGGGGTTTTCAGAGAGGAGGAGGAAGGGGAAGAGGACTGTGGGGGTGCTCTCTGAGCTTCATCATCCAAACTAGGTAACATCATCAGTGCTAGCACCAAGGATCCCCTCATTTCAACCTACAAAGGATTCACTTTTATTGAAAACAATGCATTGCAATTTGCACTCCTGGAATATGTATAGACACCCCCAATCCTAATTAGGCAAGCTAATGAGTTGGCATCGAGTAGTTTGACGGCGTAGCTGGATGTTGGAGCCAAGAGCATGGCTAAAATCCAGGCAGCCCTCAGATTCCCGGGTTTCCCCTACTTTTAACCCGCATGTCAGAAGCTGCTGCCCATCGAAACGTGACTTCCGCTATCACCGCCTTGCTCTCTCCTCTGTTCCTCGCCCTCTCTGCGGCCCAACCCTTTGCTTGTCGTGCAGCCCAGCATGCGGAAAAATTAAGGGGGTTTTGCTCTTAACTTTGGTAGTTCAGAAATGGGGCCCAGATGAAGTCGCTGCTTGGTTGGACCGGCTGAGTTTGGGAGAATACAAAGAGACGTTCGTCAGCCACGACATCCGAGGGGCCGAGCTTTTGCACCTGGAGAGGCGAGACCTGAAGGTATTGGCGCCCTGCTACTTTTTCTGCCTTATGAGCGTCTGAAAGAATGGATGAAAGCTTTCTCTCTCTTTCCCCGTCCCAGCGATGTGCTTGTAGCTTGGCTTTTTAACACGCAACCCTGCATAACACACCTGGCCCAAAACGGCTGCCTGTTAGGCTGAATTTCTCTGCCGGATCAAAATAAGAAGGAGAAGGATTTTCCCTTTGAAAGAGGTCTTAGACTCTTTTAACGAGAGCCAGCCCCGTGTGCGGCAGCGGCCCAAAAAAAGCTAACCTAATTTTTGGTTGTATAAACAGAAGCATAGAATCAAAATCACGTGAAGTATTAGATCCGCTTTGTAAATCCTTAGTAAGGCCCCACTTGGAATACTACATCCAGTTTTGGTCACCCCATTACAAAAAAGAGACTTTGGAAAAACTTCAGAGAAGAGCAGCTAAGATGATTAAAGGCCTGGAGACTGAAACCTATGAATGGTTGCAGGATTTGGGTTTGGCTCTTCTAGAGAAAAGGAGGACTAGGGGGGAACCTGATAGCAATATCCCAGCGTTTGAGGGGCTGCCCCCCAAAGAAGAGGGGAACCAAGCAAGCCCTTATTTTGTTCAGCGTGGGTTTCATTTGGGTTTTTGTTTATTATTATTTGTGTGTGTATGTTTATGTGTACCTCTCCCGCCTTCCTGATCTACAAAAACACAAATTGTCAGAGAGAGAGAGAGAGAGGGAGGGAGGGAGGGAGGGAGGGAGGGAGGGAGGGAGGGAGGGAGGAATGGAATGGAATAGAATAACGAAGTTGGGACCTTAGAGTCCAACCCCATAGAGTAGATAGATAGATGATAGATGGATGGATGGATGGATGGATGGATGGATGGATAGATAGATAGATAGATAGATAGATGATAGATAGATAGATAGATAGATAGATAGATAGATGATAGATAGATAGATAGATAGATAGGATAAATAGAGATAGAGAATGGAATAGAATAGAATAACAAAGTTGGGAATGGAATGGAATGGAATAGAATAACAAAGTTGGGACCTTAGAGTCCAACCCCATAGAGTAGATAGATAGATGGATGGATGGATGGATGGATGGATGGATGGATAGATAGATAGATAGATAGATAGATAGATAGATAGATAGATGATAGATAGATACATAGGATAAATAGAGATAGAGAATGGAATAGAATAGAATAATAAAGTTGGAACCTTAGAGTCCAACGAGAGAGAGACAGAGAGAGAGAGAGAGACAGAGACAGAAACAGAGTCACACCGATAGATGGCAAGAGGGAGAGGGGGGAGTGGGAGGTTTAACATCCAGTTTGCATGTTAAAAGAAGCATTTAATTTGGTTCGGGAACTAAACGAGAGCAGGGAGTGAATATCAAAAAATCAATATAGCAATTAGAGCTCTGGATTTGATTCCAAGAGCAAAAATAGCATCTTTTGTGTAGCTCTTTAAAGCAGCCGCACTTTTTCCTCGATTACAGAGACCAGCCATGTGATTCTGGATGAGGACTCGGCTGCTTTAAAGAGCTGCAGGTGGATGCTGCGTTTGTACTCTTGTGGCAGTGTTTCTCAACCTTGGCGACTTTAAGTCCTGTGGACTTCAACTCCCAGAATCCCCCAGGAGTTGAAGTCCACAGGACTTAAAGTCGCCAAGGTTGAGAAACACTGTCTTTTTAGGCTTCCAAAATTATTACTAAGCCATTGCACAATGCTGAAAGCAGTGCACGTATCCAAAGAAGCACAAAGAACGCGGGTAAAACATCTTCCAAAGGTTTACTTGCATCGGATTTTGTATCGTAGTAGTAACTTCCGTGTGTTTAGCCGTACAACTCTGTACACTGCTGATGTTACTGGAATAAGTCCACAGCGGAGCCCATAATATCTGTTGCTAAGTGAAACAGTTCTTAAGGGAGCCTTGCCCCATTCTACGACCTTTCTTGCCACCGTTGTTGAGTGAATCCCTGCAGTTGTTAAATTAGTCACACAGTCATTAAGCGAATCTGGCTTCCCCCATCGACTTTGCTGGTCAGAAGATCGCAAAAGGGGATTAACATGAGCCCGGGACACTGTGACCGTCATAAATGTGAGTCGGTTGCTAAGTGTCTGAATTTTGATCATTGTGACGACGGGGATGCTGCGAAGGTCGTAAGTTTGAACAGTGGTCAGAAGTCACTTTTTTCAGGGCTGTTGTAACTTCGGACAGTCACTAAACAAATACGGTGCCTTGAGGATTACCCGTCTTCCTATATCTTTGTGGGGTTTAGGAGAAGAGAAAGTGGAGGATCACCAATTACGTTTATTAATTTCAGGGAAGATCATATTGGCCCCAAAAATCTATTTAGTAGCCAAGTTTGGCGAGACTGTGAGCTCTTGTTGTGTCGCTCTGCTGGCAGGCCGTCGTAAACTGGAACCGGTCAGTGGCAGCATTAATTGAAATGAGCATAGGAGGGCACAGCGCATAACTAGGAAAATGTAAACTAATGTGGAAATTCTGGATTTTGAACGTTGAAGGACCCTGGAGGCTTTAAGGCCAGCAAGGCAGGAAGTAAAACTCTTGAAACTTACACATGGATTACTCTGTGAGCTGATTGTCCTTGGAGAGTCTCCGTCCTCCAGGTCCTCCCAAAGGTACTTTTTTCAAGAGGAAAAAACTGGACTTTCGGGGTTTTTTTTTCTTTGAAGATGTTTCGCTTCTCATCCAAGAAGCTTCTTCTTCAGCTCTGGGTGGAATCCTTCCATTTTTCATCTTCCACTCAGAGTTGAAGAAGCTTCTTGGGTGGGGAGTGAAATGTCTTCAAAGAAAAAGCAAGGAAGTCCAGTTGCCTCCTGAAAAAAGCACTTTTGGGACTCCGGGCGCTACAAGCAGTGGCCTTGGGTGGGGTTCTGTGTGATCGGAAAACCCCAAAAATGCACTTAGATGACCCAGTTTAAAGGGCTGTTGTCCCCATGGTTACTGTTTACCATTCAAGCACTTAGCAACTGGCCAACATTGATGGTGGTTTGCAGCAGATGGGGCCACTGGGGTCTACAGATAAGCTCTCGACTTGTAGTTCATTTAGTGCAGGGGTGTCCAAACTTGGGAACTTTAAGACTTGTGGACTTCAACTCCCAGAATTCCCCAGCCAGCATGGCTGGCTGGGGAATTCTGGGAGTTGAAGTCCACAAGTCTTAAAGTTCCCAAGTTTGGACACCCCTGATTTAGTGACTTTTCAAAGTTGCAATGGCACAGCAAAAAGTGACTTACGACCGTTTTTCACACTTACGACCGTTGCAGCATCCCCACTTGGCTTGGCAACTGGCATGTACTTATGACGGTTGCAGTGCCCCGGGGACACGGGATTTCCCCTTTTGCGACCTTCTGACCGGCAAAGTCGATGGGGAGGCCAGATTCACTTAACGACCGTGTCGCAAATTTAACAACTGCAGCGATTCACTTCACATCTGTGACAAGAAAGGTCGTAAAATGGGGGAAACTCACTTAACGACTGTCTCTCTTAGCAACGAAAAAGTAGGTCTCAATTGTGGTCGTACACCGAGGACCGCCTGTGTAATATTTTTGCGGAAAGCTGGCGTTTGCTTTCAGCAAAAAACAGCCCCCCAGCAAACAATGAGGTCGTGTGATGACCACAGCTTTCTCTTAACAACGGCAGATTCACTTAAGGACTGCTGCAATAAAAAGGCTGTTAAAAGTGTGACAAATGTCACAACGTAATGATTGTATAATGACCCGGTCCCTTTCAGAAATTGAAGACCGCATGTAAACTTTTAGAGGGATATCATGATGCCATTACCTGCAACGCTCTCTACATGGGGCTGCCCTTGAAGAGCACCCGGAGGCTCCAGCTGGTCCAGAATGCGGCCGCACAGGTTGTCATGGGGGTACCTAGGTGCTCCCATGTCACACCCCTTTTAGGCGACCTGCACTGGTTGCTGGTTGTTTTCCGGGTGCGATTCAAGGTGTTAATTATGACCTTTAAAGCGCTCCATGGCTTAGGCCCAGGGTACCTGCGAGACCACCTACTGCCACCAGTAGCCTCCCACCATCCAGTACGATCCCACAGTGTTGGCCTCCTCAGGGTGCCGTCGGCCAGGCAGTGTCGGCTGGTGACCCCCAGGGGGAGAGCCTTCTCTGTGGGAGCGCCTTCCCTCTGGATTGAGCTGCCCCCAAAGCTCCGCATAATCCCTGACCTCCGGTCCTTCCGACGCGCCCTAAAAAGTTGGCTTTTCCAGCAAGCCGGCCTGGCCTGAATAAAATAAATTATTACTTTTAATTGTTAATTTGAATTTATTCCTAAATTTGATTTAAATTGTCAATTGAAGGTTATTGGATTTCCTATTTAATCTTTTTTTACCTTTTGTTATATGTGTTTTTATGTTGTACGCCGCCCTGAGTCCTTTGGGAGAAGGGCGGCATATAAGTCCAATGAACCTAAACCTAAACCTGTTTTGTTTTAAAAGAAATTTATTTCTGCTTTCCTCGACTGTTTCACATCAGTCTGGAGTTTTACAGATGGTTTCTGGTTTCTGAACTTGAAATCCTACAAAGTTGTGCCTCCAACCAATTTTTTAAAAAATAGAACAAAAACCACTTTGTTGTATGACGACACCATGCATAAGAGGTTTCATTTGTGATCTAAAATCAATATTTATACCAGGATGGGTTGCTGCTATTGGTTTGCTTCGCATGCGCTTTGCGCAAGCCCCAGACGCTTCGCTCGTGCATGGATCAGACACGTTTTGTGCGGGTGCACAGTTGACTGTAAATTGTTCTGTGCATGCGCAGCACATGAAAAAGCTACTCAAAACATAACAACGGTGGTGATTGGGGAACCGGTTTGGGGGGTGGCCAGCCTGGGTTGCTACCGGTTCGGCAACCAAGGCCAAAATATCACTACCGGTTCGCCCTAACCAACAGTAACCTGCCTCTGATTTATACATGATGTTGGAGAGGTTTTCCAATTTTGTTTATTTGTCTATTTTGTTCTGCTAGATTTCCTAATGCTTCCTCTGTTATTTAAGATTGTTGCTGGTTATTTTAGTTTCCTTGCTGGATACTTGAAGATGCTACGGCAAAACGGTAACTTCCATAATGCCATTCAAGAAACAAACGTGGATCCTAGTAAAACTTGATTTGGTGTCATTCCACATTCCAGGGAGACAAATCAAGAATGTATGTCTAAAATCTAAGAAATAAAGAATGTCTAAATAAGTTGATATTTTCATCATTTAACCACCCCATAATCCCTTGAGGGGTGGAGTCTCTGCATCTTAATGGACCTAGCGGAGTATTTTACTGGCCCGATGCCCTTCCTGTTGCCAATGCAGAGTTTTGTTCAGCAGATACATTCTCATTGTGCCCAAAGAGAGAAATATCTGGCTCTACCTAGGATCGAACTTGCAAACTCCTGCTTGTGAGGTGACAGCTGCACCTCTAGGGGCACCGCACCACTCTGACTAAATAAGTTGATATGTGTGTGTGTGTGGGGGGATGGACTAATTGTCTAAAATGGACGCTCTCTAAACGAGCTTTATTGCCAAAAGTTAAATGATGTTCTGCTAACCTGGATTTCTGTGAATGAATCTGTCTTTTCCCTTGTAGGATTTGGGGATAACGAAAGTGGGTCATATGAAGCGAATTCTTCAGGGAATTAAAGAATTTGGCAGGAGCCCACCATTACCGGAACTGTAGCTGTGTCGGCGGCTCCATGGAGGAAGTGCTATTTACGGAAAGGTGTAGAAGGACGCGGGTTCCTCCCGGGCGAGTAAATGGCAGGTTGTGAGAAGAGCATTAATTCTGATTGGGGCGAGGTTTGATGAACGAATATCCAAAAGGTTTTGTGGGTCTAAAGGTTTTATGGGGTCATTTACCCCATAATCCCTTGCCAGGTGGAGTCTGGGCAACTGAATGGAGCACGCAGAGTGTTTTCAATGGCCGGATGCCTTTCCTGTTGCCAGGGCGGAGTTTTGTCCAGCAGATATATTCTCATTGTGCCCAGAGAAGAGAAATATCTGCCTCTACCTAGGATTGAACTCACAGCCTCCTGATGGTGAGATGAGAGCTCCACCTCTAAGCCACTGCACCACTCTTTTGTGGGTCTAAAAAGGCTGTGAAATATATTACGAGAAGTAATCAAAATGTCTCCATGACAGTAAAAAAAAATCACGTTTCCTGGGTAGCATGGACATTATTCGGACTTTGGTAATCTACCCAGATCCTTTCAGGTTCTTTCAAATTTGCAGATGACAAATCATTTTACAAAACAAGATTGTTCCGCTTGACAAATCCTTGAAGCCTAACTTCATCCAGAGCCTCCGGTCTCTTCGTAGACCCGATCCCATCCCGATGTTTCAGTGGTACCTCAAACCATCGTCCTCTCGGGTTTTTTGCCCCATTTCATTGGCCGAAAATAATGTTGGATGCGGTGAACGGACACGCCACAACGCCTCGTTTCTCGGCCCAAACTGCCCTGCCCGTTTGCATGATAAATTCTTACACTTGAAGAACTTTTATATCTGTTTTAATAAGATTTAATTTATTACTGGGTTTTTTTTGGGGGGGGTTGTGTGCTAGGGATTTTTTTTTTTTTCTCCTGAGGCAATAGAAAAACACGTGGCGTGTGGCGGACATTGTTGCCATATTCTAGCCGTGGAAAACGTCTTCAACTCTGGCTTCAGGTCATTTCAGAGTATTTCAAAAACTCTAGAACGCGGCAGGTTTAGGATTTGGTTCCCCGAGGGAGAAAGATCTGAACATTTCCTCACGGTGGATAAAATATGCAACGTTTACTCTCTTCCATCAAGCAACTCCCAGTTTACCTCGGACGCCTCAGCTTCAAAACATGGCGGCCGAGCAACACAAAGTGCATCGAATTTGACATCAACATCAAGATTATGCCATTTTAATGAAATCTGGGAAGGTTATCGAGCCCAGTCTTTAACCCGTGCATTAAGCCAACTAGTTTTTTATTTTCAGTATACAGATGGATTTAGTCTCATCAGAAATATTGTTATCCAATTGTGTGTTAGTTTGGACTGGATAATTTGGTGGATCGGGGCAGAAAAAGAAAATTGTTTTCTGAAAATGGTGCATCTACTTCAGAGCCAAGAAACTTCATATCAGTGATGGCGAACCGAGGGCCGAAAAGGGAGTGTGCGGTTTGTGTCCACTCGCACACACTCGCACAAACACGTTGGGGACGCAACCTGGAAAAGAAGCTGCCCAATGGACATGTGCACACCGGGAAATTAACTTCTGGTTAATCTGGTTAACGTCTGGTGCGCATGCACACATGATGAATCAGCTGGCCAGCGCACATAAGCACAACAGAAACCAGAAGACCAGCCCTTCTAGTTTCCGGCAATACCGCACATGCGAAGGTCAGCTGATCATCGCGCATGCATGCACACCAGAAACCCGGAAGAGAAATGGGTGATGCTGCCTGTGCCAGCTGACACGGCTCTGTGTGCCACTTTGAGCACGCCATAGGTTCGCCATCATGGCTCTAGATATTGTTGAAACCAGAAAGATCCGCAGAGGAATCCAGAAAAATTAAGATGGTATCTCGATGGTGGGCTCACCTCCCACTCCCAAGAGCCTCACGGTTGTCTGTGGAGAGTCTCCGTCATCCAGGCTATGGTTATCCCGAAAGTGCTTTTTCCAAAAGACAGCTGGACTTCCTTGAGTGTCCCCCCTGCCCCCTTTGGAAACTTTTCGCTTCTCATGCTAGAAGCTTCTTCAGTTCTCAACGAAGAGAACTGAACTGAAGAGAAGAAGCTTCTTGGATGAGAAGCACCCGAGGGCAGGAAAAAGAAGCAGTGGGTGGAAACTAATCAAGGAGAGAAGCAACCTAGAACTAAGAAGCATTTCCTGAGAGTGAGAACAATTAATCAGTGGAACAACTTGCCTCCAGAAGCTGGGAATGCTGTAACACTGGAGGTTTTTAACAAGAGGTTGGATATCCATTTGTCTGAAGTAGTGTAGGGTATCCTACTTGAGCAGGGGGTTGGACTAGAAGACCTCCAGGGTCCCTTTCAACTCTGTTATTCTTATCATTCTTTTATTATAAGTTGGCTTAGCAGAAAGTCATTCTATTCTATTCCAGTCTGTTCTGTTCTGTTCTATTCTATTCCATATTTCTTTTCTATTCTACTCTATATTCTTTTCTTTTCTTCCCTATTCTCTATTCTTTTCTATTCTACTCTATATTCTTTTCTATTCTATATTCTTCTCTATTCTACTCTCTGTTCTATTCTATTCTATTCTTTTCTATTCTACTCTATATTCTTTTCTATTCTTTTCTATTCTATATTCTTCTCTATTGTACTCTATTCTTTTCTATTCTATTCTTTTCTATTCTGTTCTATTCTATTCTTTTCTTTTCTGTTCTGTTCTGTTCTATTCTATTCTATTCTATTCTATATTCTATTCTATTCTATATTCTTTTCTATTCTACTCTATATTCTATTCTAGAACCAAGAAAGTTCAGCTGCCTTTTGGAAAAAGCTCCTGTGGGAATCTCCCACTTGTGGCCTCTTAAATTCCTTCCCCCGGCTTTTAAACCATTATGAGCTAACCAACATGCAGGGAACTGATGATTGTGTCTGAATCACGACTGAATTTCATTTCTCCAAACAGACTCTAAACTCTGCATCAATCGTTTGTTTCCAGGTTGAGTTCCTTTAACAACCTCCTGCTTCACACATGAGGCTAAACGTTTGTCCTCTTGGCTAGTGCCAGTTACAGTCCTCCGCTTTACAACCACTCATTTAGTGACCATTCAAAGTTACAACAGAACCAGTTGTTAAGTGAAACTGATTTTCCCACTGACTTGTTAGCAGGTCACGAAAGGCGACCATGTGACCTTGGGACTCTGCAACTGTCATAAGTACATGCCAGTTGCCAAGCCTCTGAATTTTGACCACGTGATCACAGGGATGCTGCAACGGCCGTAAGTGTCATAAGTCACTTTTCAGTGCCATTGTAACTTTGAACGGTCACTAAAGGAACCGTTGTAAAAGGAGGATTTGCCTGTACTAAAATTATTGACAGTGACAGAAATTGACAATTAGAATAAGCCTCACAGAGCTTAACTGCCACTAAAGATAGCAACATCTGCGGAAGAAGCAGAATATGAAATATATGAAATGTTTACGTAAGATTTAAGATGGCTCAGTGTATATGTGCAAATACTTTTCGTGGAATTGTGTGCAAAGCAACAGGGATTGGTGTGAAAAGCAAATTGCTTGTAAACTGACCTCACTTACTGAAACCCTTTGTGGAAAGTTTACGTATTTTCTCAGCGTTTACATCAATATTTGTCCCAGATTGCATTGGTATTACACTCATTTTGATATTTTGCCATACCCATCGCATTCTTGGATCACAAAAATTGCAAATACCGCTTGGCTTTGCACAATAATGCTTTTTTTAAAAAAAAAATCCTTTTGGGTAAAAATAAATAAATAACAGAAGGCTGCCATGCACTGAAAAAGAGGCTATAATTATTTTTAATTTAGCCACGGTGACTCGCTCTGTGCTTTTTCAATCTCAGAATATTAATGTGCTGTTTTAGGGGAGGGAAGCTAGACTATCCTGAATGCAGAAAATTAGATTTTTTTAAAAAGAAAAAAAAATCACCCGTTTTTTAAACCTTTGAAATAGAATTTCCCTGCTGCTTCCTTGTGATTTAATTTAAGCCGTGTTCTACCTTCGCACAAAAGTTAGTTTTTCTTTCTAACCGTGTTTTCATTCTAATCTTTCTTTTTTTCTGTCCAAAAAATAAAAAGAAAGCCCTTTTAGAAAAATTGTATTGCCAGCATAGAGATTGTGGTCCCCACCCCAATGCGTAATAAATCACAGTTATTTGATTAATATTCTCCTAACTTTCTTTCTTGAAAGTAGCAGGGAAATCTGTATGACAATGGTGGGCGCCATCTTGAATTTTTTGGACTTTCTTCTTTGTGGATACACCTGGAAGGTGGGTTGCCAGTTTAACTCAGGTGGTCCTTGTCGTATGACCACAATGGACCCCAAAATTTCCGTTGCTACATGAGACATTTGTTAAGTGAATTTTGCCTTTACTTTTTTCTGTGTTGTTGTAACTTCAAACGTTCACTAAAACTGTCCTACTTAGATTTGCAAATATTTTCTCCTCGTATGCTCAGTTTTAATTCAATTCTTGGAAAAATTGGGCAAGTGAGAAATAATGAGGATTACGGAAAGCAGGATTTCTTAATACAGAAATGATCAGGAAAATCTAGATGAGATTATAGCTCTATGTTACTCAATCTTGGAAGCTTGAAGGTTTTTATGGACTTGGTGATTGGCTAGGTTTAGAAGCCAACACAACTCCATTTTTTGCCAACTATTTCATAAAATGTAAAGTGGCTTGACTTTTTTTTAAATTAAACTAAGATGTTCAGGGATAATAATCCGTGTGAAAAAGCCAGTTAGGTTAAAAAATATTATGTGGACTCACAAAACATTTATTTTTTTCCCTCTAGAATGAGGACGTAGGTACCATAACAGCAAGAGTCATAATTTTGTTCGCCATGTATGTGATTTAGCAGAAGTAACATTTCTGTGCTAGGCTGCATCAACAGAGGTGTAGAATCAAGATCACGTGAAGTGTTAATACCACTTTATAATGCCTTGGTAAGGCCACACTTGGAATATCTGTTTGGGTCATCACGATGTAAAAAAGATGATGAGACTCTAGAAAGAGTGCAGAGAAGAGCAACAAAGATGATTAGGGGATTGGAGGCTAAAACATATGAAGAACGGTTGCAGGAACTGGGTATGTTTAGCTTAAGAGAAAGAAGGACTAGGGGAGACATGATAGCATTGTTCCAACATCTCAGGGATTGCCACAAAGAAGAGGGAGTCAAACTATTCTCCAAGGCACCTGAGGGTAGAACAAGAAGCAATGGGTGGAAACTAATCAAAGAGAGAAGCAACTTAGAACTGAGGAGAAATTTCCTGACGGTGAGAACAATTAATCAGTGGAACAGAAGTTGTCTCCAGAAGTTGTGAATGCCCCAACACTGGAAGCCTTTAAGAAGATGTTGGATAGCCATTTGTCTGAAATGGTATAGGGTTTCCTGCCTAGGCAGGGGGTTGGACTAGAAGACCTCTAAGGATCCCTTCCAACTCTGTTATTCTATTCTGTGCTTGATTTCATTCCTCTTTGGAGAATGCTGAATACGCCAATCCCTCTATTTTTAAATAGATATAGGAACGAAATTAATTATCCTAAGAGTTCACTACAATTCATGGAGGTCATTTTAGTCATGTCCAAAACCCCATGGATTACTAATAGTTGAAGCATGGCGACATTCAGAGTCAACCAGAGGCTGAAACAATCTAAATTATCTCAGTCTCTGTGATCATTAGTTGAATTGCAATTGCAAGTAGTTCTTGAGTTACAACAGTTCGTTTAGTGACCATTCAAAAGTACAATGGCACTGGAAAAAAATGACTTACGACAGCTTTTCACAGTTACGACTTCTGTAGCAGCCCTATGATCACGTGATCAAAATTCAGACGCTTCATATTTATGACGGTTGCAGCATCCCAAGGTCACACAATCCCCCTTGGCAACATGAATGAGGGCAGCAATGTGAATGAGGGAAGCTGGATTCATTGAACGACTGGATTCATTTACTGACTTATCAAAGGCAGCGGTTCACTGTGGCAAGAAAGGGACAAAATTCATGGCGGGGTTTCATCCATCCAGTTCCTGTCAGGTGCAGAGGTGCAAAGACAAAGGATGACCTTGGCTTTCTAGAAAGAATGTTGTTATCGCTACATAGCATCCAACTCCCTACATTCCCCCCTCCCATTTCCCCACCATAGAAAATGCATAGTAGAATAATAGAAAGTATGGCAGGACAAGGATCCAACAGAAAAGATGGCTGCAGGCCTGACAATTCACTTAACAAACGTCACGCTTAACAACAGACATTTTGGATGTCCACTGCAGTCCTAAATCAAGGACTGCAAAGATTAGTTCCATCGTTTTAATTTCTTTGCAAGTATACCGATCTTGAGAAATAGGTCTATATCCAGGCAGGGATGAATAGCTTCCCTGCGTCGTGAAAATATTGTGTGAATTTTCCATGGGCAATTAGCAGTTTTCAAAGCCCTGCCTGTTACAATAACAATAATAATTAATAATAATAATAATCCAAGAATTTAAATCTTAATCCGTGATGAAATCTGCTGAGCAGGGAATGCTTTTAAGTTTGGGAACTTTTCTGTGTTTTTTTTTAAAGAAACAGTGAGTTTTGGTTGTTTACAATCTGTTTACAGCAGCACAGGTTTATATATATAGCTATAGATATGAAAAACCGAGATATTTATTGCATATACTATTTTGAAAGATGTTTTAATGTGTTTTGCACCTTTGGGATATATTGTTACATTGCTGTGTACAGACTATTCGGGCGGTTCTGTTAATAGTAATTTTATGCTTCCTTAAGTGACCAGTTTTTTTGTGCCTTTCTATCATTGGATGCATGATTACTTATTTATTATTGTCTGGAAGCCATGGAGCTGTGTGTTTTTGTATGCTGTTGGAAACGATGATTGACTTCATACTGAGAGCCCCTCCCTTTCAAAGGGGCTCATTTGATCTTCCTTCCAAAATAAACACCTGCATACAAAGTCCCAGTGTGTCTGTTTACCTTTTCCCCCTGAAAGTTTGATTTAACGGATTTAAGCACCCATGGGTTCCATTTTTATTTTTTATTTTACTTTTAAAGAGGGAGGGTTATATTGGGAGAAAAGTAAAACAATAAAAGCATTCAGTGGATCCAATCAGAGGTGAGTTTCACATAGGTTTACTACCAGTTCGCTTTGGGAGTGCGCGCACCTTCAGCACATGAGCTTTGCTTGCGCACGCGGCTTAGAAAATGTAGTTAAATAGGAGGGCATAGAGATGGGGCGGGGCCAGAAGTAGGTTCCTACCGGTACAGACCAGTTCGGCCAAGAAGGTAGTAACTCGGACAGCCACGCCCCTGAAGCGGTTCTATCGGCAGCTCTGTAAGCGTCGCCATCTTGTTTTTTGCTTCTGGGCATGTGCGGGTGCCCGAAGCGCATCCCTGAGCGAACCAGCAGTAACAGAAGCCAGAACCCACCCCTGGGCGGAGGGGGCTGCAGGGGGGTGGCCCACTCACCCGCAGGTCGCCACTACCAGATCGCCCAAACCAGTCCAAACTGGCTGAATACCAACTCTGGATCCAACCATCTGAAAGCCAAGAGTAGAACGGGAACACTTAAAATTAAACAAGAAAAAATGTGGGATAGACAGGATCACTACCTGATAGATTTGTAGCTGGCTGACGGTGGAGGGAAGTAAGCAGTGGGGTACCCCAAGGTTCCATCTTAGGCCCAGGACTCTTCATAAAAGACTTAGATGAGGGAATAGAAGGGGAACTCATCAAATTTGCAGATGGCACTAAGCTGGCAGGAATAGCCAACACCCCAGAAGACAAGCTCAAAACATGACAGACTTGAACCCTGTGCCCTTTGATGACACGATGGCAACACAGGCAGAGAACCAGTATGAGTCCCTTTATTGGCTCCAACCTTGCTCCCAACATCCCGTGTAATTCCGGCCTGGAGAAAAGCTCTCCCACAAACCTACAGCAGCCTCTGGATGCAGATATTCCAGAATGGCTGCATCAGTCACTCCAGCAGGGCAAGATAGGGGGTCCCAACAGCCCAAACAGCAATAACCCTATCAGGACAAGATAAGCACACAGTAGCACGGGAATAATACAAACAGGAGGAATGCCAGGAATGCAGGCCACAACATTAGAAGAATTTAGTGTCTGTTCCTGACAAACGCCCCTCCAAACTGTCCCTCCTTTAAACTCCATCCCCAGGTGTGCCTTGTGAAGGGAATCGGGGTCCTTCCTCGTAAGCCATGCAATCCACATTTCTCTCTTCTGCATTCTTCCCTGCGCGCCCTAGGATGAGGAGGGAGTGGGCCTTGGTCTTCATCTGAACCCCCTCTCCCTTGTTCTACCTCTTCCCTGCTCTGCCCAGCCTGATTTTGCCCTTCCCCAGGTTCCTCCACAGCCAACGGAGCCACTCTCCCGCTCTCTGTCAGCCGTTTGTCTTCCGTCTCAGAGTCAGACTCAGACATGGGGGCCTGACAGGCCCTATCCAACAATGTGAAATTTAATGTGGCGCAAACCAAGGTTTTATATCTAATCTAAAGTGGAAATGCCTTCACACTAGAAGTACGCATCTCTGCAGGATACAATGTTGATTCCTTTGAGACTCACAAGTTGGACAACGAACAATTCAGCTTTGAGTGTTAGTATATTGTATTAGTTTAGTTTAGTTTAGTTTCATTGCACCTCGTGCAACAAAATTAAATGTCACCTTCAATGCACATTATAACTATAAAAATAAAAACACAAACATGCATCCTTCACATTCTATACAATTGAATTGAAAACCCCCAATATTGCATTAATATTGCACTATACAATAGAATTCAGCATAGTTACAGAAACTGTTTTTCAGCCTATTTGCCCTTGTTTTTATTGTCCTGCACCGTCTGCCAGATGTAAAAGTTAAAAAAAAAAAAGAGGGTGCCCAGGATGAGATGGATCTTTAAGGATGTTTTGAACTTTCTTAAGGCAGCGGGAGCTATAAAGCGCTTCCAAGGAGGGGAGGGGGCAACCCATGAGCCTCTGGGCCATGACGTTGACCCTCTGGAGCACTGTCCGTTCTGCCAGCGTGCAACTGGCAAGCCATACACAGGTATTATATCTCTTAAAACCAAACCGGGGCCATCGGAAACCCCCCTGGTTCTATTCATATCAGGACCCATTTCCTGGCTACCAGGAACTTCCAAATTCACTGCAAGATACTTGCAGGGAAAAGGCAGGAACAGCCTTGTTTCAAAATCTTTTTTGCCTGACTTTCGTTGTCTTTAGATTTACAAAGTCTCCGTCGGATGGAATGGTGGGAAGATGTCAATTCAGGGCCCAGGTCACATCAGTCCGAGTTTATTAGACACCAGCTGTTCTTGCTGAGTGAAAAAGTCACAGATTCATTCACAGAACCTGCCAAAATAAACTAGTTTATACCTTTTGAATTTTTGTCAAAGTAGGTTAATGTGTTGTAGCTTTCCCCCCCTCCTCGTTTATGTTATTAGAAAACTTAAATGCATTGTGTTGTGTCAATATATCATTTGTGTAACATGACTTGGGACGGCTAACTGTTTAATTGCAGGGTGCCCCACCATGGGGATTTGTAAGACTTGTGGACTTCAACTCCCAGAATTCCCCAGCCAACCATGGTCAAGAGGCTACTCCTAATCCCATGGAGCCGTGATGGCAAACCTATGGCATGCAGAGCCCTCGCTGTGGGTACGTGTGCCGTCGCCAGCTGTTCTTCTGGTTTCCACATGCGTGCTGGCCAGCTGGTCTTCGTGGGTGCTGGAGCACCGGAAAACGAACCGAACCCCCCCCCCCAAAATAGCCTGGAAAATGGCCTGAAAAACAGCCGTTTTTCAGGCTGTTTTCAAGCAGTTTTTGGGTTGTTTTCAGGAAGTTTTTTGAGCCATTTCTGGGGCTACAAATGGCCTGAAAACACCTCCAAAATGGCCAAAATGCCCCCCCAAAAGGCATGCATGCGCTGGCCAGCTGGTCTTTGCGTTTCCAGCACTCCGGCGCCCGTCCGCAGGCACATTCACGCACATTACGGTTTGGGCACTTGGTGCCGGAAAGGTTAGCCATCACTGCCATAGAAGTAGGGCATGAGTTCTGAGCATGTCTGTTTGTACAGGTCCCAAAACTGAGATTGTGCTTATCTGGAGCCTATTCTCTATTCCAGAGGTCTCCAAAGTCTCCCACTCTTTAAGACTTGTGAACTGCAACTCCCAGAATTCCTCCTGCTGCTTGGGGAATTCTGGGAGTTGAAGTCCCTGCACCTTCAAGGGGCCAAGTTTGGAAAAAAAAAATTTCCCCTCTCTTAAAAGGTCGGAGGTTGGACAATCCCGTTTTAGATTTAGATGGCTTAAGAGAGGAACACAGTTCATTTCCTTCACCCAAACCTGCAAAGTCAGTTACTTTGGCTTCTTCAAGGCGTAGTAAGGCTGCAGAGGGCACCCCAAGAGAAGAAAAACCTGCAAAGGTTTTGTGGGTTTGCATTTGAAGAGCTCCAACCCCCCCTCTGCCCCTTGCAGTGCCCCAAAACCACTTCCTCTGACTAGCAGTAACAATCCTTGGGTTCAGACCCCCCCCCCCCCCCCGTAGCTCTCGGGAGTGGGTTTTTCAGGGAGGAGGAGGAGGACTGTGGGGTACTTGATGCTCTCTGAGCTTGCTTCTTTTCTTGCAGGCATTTTATGACCCAACTAGGGAACATCATAGAAGGCTTTGTTAGAGCAAACCCCATTCCTTTCCAGCACTGATGATGTTACCTAGTTGGGTAATGAAATGTCTGCAAAAACAAAACAAAACCCCACCATCAGTGCTAGGAAGAAGTAGAGGAGGAGGAGGAGGAGGAGGAGGAAGTGGAAATGTAAGAGGAGGAGGACTGGATTCCTTGGTGCTCTCTGAGCTTAGTGGTTTCCTTGCAAACCTTTCATGACCCAACAAGGTAACATCATCCAGTAATAGAAGGGAGTTGGGTTTACAGGGAGGAGGAGGAGGAGGAAGAGAAAGAAAAGGAGGAAGAGGAGGAGTAGGAGTAGGTCTATGGGGTCCTTGATGCTCCCTGAGTTTGCATGTTTTTTTTTTGCAAACCTTTCATGACCCAACTAGGTAACATCATCAGTGCTAGAAGGGAGTTGGGTTTACTAGGAAGAGGAGGAGGAAGAAGAGAAGGAGTAGGTCCACGAGGGTCCTTGCTGCTCTCTTGAGCTTGCTTGTTTCCTTGCAGACCTTTCAGGACCCAACTAGGGAACATCATCCAGTGCTAGAAGGGAGTGGGGTTTACAGGGAGGAAGAGGAAGAAGAGGACTATGCAACGTCTATACAGACTTTTGCAAGAAAACAAGCAAGCTCAGAAAGCACCAAGGACCCCCCCCCCATTTGAGCCTTGGAAGGACCCCCCCAAGAGTGGGGAGCAAGGAGAAGGTGGGGGAATAGCAAGGGCGCGTTGGAGCGCCCCAATCCAAAGCAGGGCGCACGGGGCCGCTCCAGGCTCCCCTGAGAGCCCCTCCTGCCCCCCGCCGCTTCTCGGGGATCCCCCCACGCCCCCCCACTCCACCCCGGGTGCTTGCAAGAAAGTCTCCGCTCTCGCGAGAAGCGGCGGCGTAAAGGAGGAGGAGGAGGAGGAAGCGGCGGCGGAGCCACGGAGGAGCAGGGTAGGGAGATGCGCAAAGGCTCGGCGAGGCCGGGGAGGGGGAGACGCCGGGGGTCTCATGGGGGTTCGCCAGCGGTTGGGGGCTCCCCCCCGCTCCCCTGCCCGCTTTGCAATTGGGGGAGGGTCCCCCAGAGGCAGCCAAACGGCCCTCCTCCCTACCCCCCCCTCTCCGACTTTGCTATGTCAGCCTTGCTTTCATCCTCCCTGCTGGCAAAGCTTTTGGGGGAGGGGGGGCTTTGGAGTTGGAGGAAGGGGGATCCCGTGCTTCTCCCCCCCCCGGTTTTTTTTTGCATGCAGCAACCCCCCCTCCTTTTTCAATTGGGGGGGGGACACTGACACACCTCTTTCCCACCCAGGGGCTTCAGGGTTTTTTTTAATGGAGTGGGGGGTCCATGGGGCAGGCGGGACAGGGACACCCCTCCCCCCGAGTTTCATTTATTTAGGGGAGGGGGGACTCGGAATAAGCGCTTCCCTTCCCCGATTCTGCCCCCCCCTCCCCCCAAGGTTTCTACTGCCTCTTTGCCCAAATGTTCTGCAGAATAACAGAGTTGGAAGGGACCTTAGAGGTCTTCTAGTCTAGCCCCCTCCTCAGGCAGGAAACCTTTCTCTCCTCCTCCTCAGAATAACAGTTGGAAGGGACCTTGGATGTCATCTAGTCTAACCCCCTGATCAAGCAGGAAACCCTTCTCTCCTCCTCCTCCTCCTCCTCCTCCTCCTCAGAATAACAGTTGGAAGGAACCTTGGAGGTCTTCTAGTCCAGCCCCCTGATCAAGCAGGAGACTATTCTCTCCTCCTCCTCCATAATAACAGTTCAAAGGGACCTTGGAAGTCATCTAGTCTAACCCCCTGATCAAGCAGGAAACCCTTCTCTCCTCCTCCTCCTCCTCCTCCTCAGAATAACAGTTGGAAGGTACCTTGGAGGTCTTCTAGTCCAGCCCCTTGATCAAGCAGGAGATCATTCTCTCCTCCTCCACGGAATAACAGAGCTGGAAGGGACCTTGGAGGTCTTCTAGTCCAGCCCCCTGTTCAGACAGGAAACCCTATGCCATTTCAGGCAAATGCTTGTCCAATCTCTTCTTAAAAACTTCCAGTGTTGGAGCATTCACAACATGGGTGATGGAGGTGAACACAATGAGGATGCGAATGAGTTTGGGGATTGAATAAAGACTTTATTTTTTTAAAAATACAGGTAGTCCTCGATTTACGACCGCCATTGAGCCCCAGACTTCCATTGCTCAGTGAGAAAATTCTTAAGTGAATGATGCTCTCTTTTACGACAGTTGAGCCCAACATTTCTGTTGCTAATAAAGGAAGTTTTGTCCTGTTTTACAACTTTTCTTGGCACTGTTGTTAAGTGAATCCCAGCAGTTGTGAATCCGAGCAGGAACATCGTCGTTAAGCGAATCTGGCTTCCTCGTTGACTTTGCTCGTCAGAAGGTCGCCAAAGGGGATGATGTGACCCCAGGACCCTAAAACCGTAATATGTACATGCCAGTTTCCAAGCATCTGAATTTTTTGATCACGTGACCGTGGTTATGCGGACAACGGTCGTAAGTGTGAAAAACGGTCCTAAGTCACTTTTCTCTGTGGCGTGGTACCTTTGAGCGGCCACTAAATGAACCGTTTTAAGTCTAGGACTATCTGTTGTCGCTTTTGGGAAGAGTTAAAACGCCAGCAAACGTTTTCGACAATCTCGTGTGACGAGCAAAACAGACCAAAATTTTGTTTTAAGTGGAGTAGAACTGATTCGAATAACGACATGTTCCATTTGTCGGTTCTCCAGGACTTTCCCTTTGAATAATTTAGGCAGAACTGTTTTCGTGTTGTTGAATTAAATGTGTAATTTGCAGGCCGGATGTAAATAATTTCAAAGAGAAAGAGAGAAAAACAGTGAAAGTATTCCTTTTTCGCTTGGCAATAAATCGGTTTCACTTTAGTTTTTTGGTTTTTTTTTTAACAGTTTATTTATATATTTTCCTTAACATACATAAGTACTTTATGAACAGTGTATTCTCTGGGTTAATTTGCTTGCATAATAGTATACAATATAATAATATATTAAACTTAAAACATACATAATAGTATTTTTTCCAATTTCCAATTTCTACTTCTTTTTTTTTCTTTTCTTTTTTAAAAATAATTTTTATTCAACATTTTTTAAACCTTTTAAATTACAGTTACACTTTTACAGCTTTCCGTTATCGGTATTTCATTTTCCAATTTCTAATTTCCCATTCTAAGGCCTAGTGTTTTATACATATACCTCCTTATTTCATAGTTACTCATTTATATAATATATACAACATTTGCACCTCTGTTACTCTCTAAATATATACCATTTCCTTTTGTTATACTTTCTCTGTATTCATTATGCATTCATTTCACACCTCTTTTCTAGCCAATTATACCGACTGTTCCATGTCTTATACTCTGTTTCCTCTCTATTCCTTAGTTCCATTGTTAATTTATCCATTCCCGTGCATTTTTACTTCTAATCTTCAACCATTGATAAAATAAAGCTCATATTTGAAAGTATTCTGTATCTTCTTTATCTTTCATCTTTAATGTCAGCCTATCCATTTCTGCATAATCTAGTATTTTTTTAAAAAATTACATCTTCTCCGGCATCGTATGTGGTGAACATGTGCAAAGATACACTTCCGTTTTGTGAGATCATTTTCCGCAGTTTTGTGGGTGTGCAAAGTGGATTGACATCAATTCAGAAATTGTCTATTTTATTTTATTTTATTTTACGTTTAAGGGCCTGTATTTTTATTTTCCAACCAGGCCTTACCTGTGTTGTAAATACCTTCATGTAAATAATTGCATAATTCCAGTTATTGAATGGTGTATTATTCTAATGCTGTGCGTTTAATTTTTCTTTACCATTGAAAATTAGGGGATATATCTCAGGTGGATATATCAGGAATGGACATCAAAAGGAACCAAAATACAGGTAGTCCTCGACTTACAACAGTTCATTTAGTGACCGTTCCAAGTTACAACGGCACTGAGTGATTTATGACATTCTTTTTCACACTTATGACCATTGCCACATCCCCAAAGCCATGTGATAAAAATTCAGAGGAAACGCTTTGAAACGTTTGTATTTATGCTTGGAAACTGACTCATATTTATGACAGTTTGTTTAGTGACCGTTCAAGTTACAACAGCACTGAAAAAAGGGACATATGGCCATTTTTCACACTTATGACCATTGCAGCATCCCTGTGGTCATGTGATCAAAATTGAGACGCTTGGAAACTGACTCATATTTATGGCTGTTGAAATACCTTCAGGTTACGTGATCGGCTTTTGCAACCTTCTGACGAGCAAAGTCCACGGGGAGGCCAGATTTGCTCAACGACCGCGTTACTCGCTTAACAACTGCAGCGATTCACTTCACAAAGCCGGCAAGGAAGGTGGCAAAACGGGACAAAACTTCCTTAACAATTTTTTCACTTAGCGACAGAAATGTAGGTCATAAGTCGGTATCGTTGGTGGAGAACGTTCTACTGTTTCCTGAAACCGCTAACTTTACAAATAGTTTTCAAAACAGGAAATAACGAACGGACTTCTTATTTTGGATGTTTATTTATTCATTTGATTGACTTCTTTCCACCAAAAATGATAGAATTATGAACTTTTCCCCCTTGTTCAAGATTGCTGGCCTGCGATGTTTTTCGACAACAATAAGAGTTGGAGTGCCAGCCAAATATCTGACATAAAACAATCATTTCCTTGTGTTAAGTTTCCGCCTCTTTTTTTAAATTGCATCCTGCGAGGAAATAGCAGGAATTTTTCAAAAGTCCTCCTGGAATCTCCATTTATTAGAGAGAATAAATCAGAAGGAAGGCAAGGGGAGTTTTCCCATTGACTCTTCTTCTTTCTTTTAACGACCCCATAATCCTTTGCGGGGTTATGGGTCTGGGCAACTGAATGGAGCCAAGTGTTTACTGGCCGGATGCCATTCCCGTTACCAATGAGGAGTTTTGCTCGGCAGAGATATTCTCATTGTGCCCAGAGAGAGAAATATCTGTCTCTACCTAGGATCGAACTCACAGCCTCTGGATTCTGAGGCGAGAGCTCCACCTCTAGGCCCCCTTACCACTTTCTCTATATAGTAGGTTTTCTATTGACTCTGATATCCTGAATTTCCTGCTCCTGTTTTCGTGGCTGGCCGGCATCCTCAAAAGCAGAGGTGGCCATTAATTTTCCCAAGGAGACCCATGGAAAACTGTGATTGTGCTGGGGGCATGGAAATACAGGTACTCCTCGGCTTATTGGCTGCAGTGGAGCCCAAAGTTTCTGTCGTTAAGTGGGAAACTTTGGCTGAGCTTTGCCCTGTTTTACGACCTACCTTGCCACAAGTTGCAAGTGAATGGCTACAGTTGATGAGTGAGTCACCCGGTCGTGAAGCAAATCTGGCTTCCCCATTGACTTTGCTCGTCTCAAGAGATTGAATGGTTTGCTTGTAGATATTTCATGACCCAACTAGGTTACATCATCAGAATTAAAAAGGAGTGGGGTTTGCCAAAAGGAAGAGGAGGAAGAGAGGGTGAGGAAGAGGAAGGAGAAGGAGGAAGAGGAAGGAGGAGCAATGTGGGGTCCTTGGTGCTCTCTGAGCTTGCTTGTTTTCTTGCAGACATTTCATGACCCAACTAGGTTACATCATCAGTGCGAATAAGGAGTGGGGTTTGCAGAGACTGTGGAGTCCTTGGTACACTGATGATGCTACCTAGTTTGGTCACGAAACGTCTGCAAGAAAATCCATCAAACTCGGAAAGCACCAAGCACCCCACAACAGTTCAACCCTGATCTACACAATATTCTCCTTTATTAGTGAGGCCACGCAGTGCCAAGACGAAGACGGCTACCTCTAACTTCAGGATTTCGTAAAAATCTTCAACGCTTCCTGGCCAGGGATCCGTGCCTCTTCTGAACTTGGTGGTGGCAACGGGGTATTAGCAGCACCTGTTAGTAGCCCACTCCATCTCAACTGTGCTGTTTCCGGCGTGGTGTAAAACATAATCTCCAGGTTTCGGATTTCAGGAAACAACGCCGTGCCCAGAAAGGGGACAGACGCAACTTTGCCAACGAATAAAAATAGGGCCAAATGGTTTCATTCAATGCAATTCAGTCTCTCCGTTCTCGAGGGGGGCTTAAGGACATCGTGAGTGCCAAACAGACAACAGACAGATTGCAAAAAAAATAAAATAAAAAAGGAGGGCAGACAGGAATTGTTTTCTTTTAAAATGGATTTGATCGTCGTCTTCTCCGGGAATATAAATGCAAGAGATTTCTCTGACCATATTTTGTTCTTTCCATATTTTCCATCGTAGATTTAACTTCTTCTGAATAAATAAACAATATCATCATTTGCCTCTTCAAGTTAATCAAATGTAACATTTCATTTCCACCTTATTCTCTTTTATTATAGGTAATATATATATATCCTCAGATTTAATTTTATATAATAAACATTTCATGTAATCAATTTTCCACCATTAACAGTATGAATCTGTTTCCCCTCACATCATGTTCACTATATACCATTAACAATATTAACATTCTACTAGTAAATCCTTTTCCTTCTATCCTCCTTTCCTAACCATTTCTTCTTGGAAAAATCCCTTCTTTTATATTCTCTTCTTTCCACACATTCACCTAGCTTTGTCTTTTTCTTATTTTTATAATTTCTATATTTTTTCTTCCTTTTTGCTTCATCGTTCTGGTAACTTTCCCCAAATTTCCTTTTACGGGTAACCCTCAACTTAACGACCGTAATGGGGCCTGACATTTCTGTTGCTAAGTGAGATGCATAGCCAGTCGTACGAACGGGGTGTAAGAACAGCTTTTATCCGTGGGGCTGTCAAAACACCTGAAAGCAACATAACATCACATTTATGTAGAATGATAGACATGCAACATGTTCATATTGGTGCAGTATATTATAGTGTAATGTTATGTGCATATCTGTATAGAGCCATGGTGCGTGTGCCACAGGGGGCACATGGAGCCTTCTCTGCGGGCATGCGAGCTGTCATCCAGCTCAGCTCCACCACGCATGCGCGCATGCCTCCCGTCGGCCAGCTGATTTTGGGGTCTCTGACGCACATGCGGGAGACATGCGCGCATGCAGGAGATGTGCATGAATGAATGGGGGCACACATGCATATGCAGGGGCGGGGGTGCACACACATGCACAGGGGAGCAAAGGGGGGTGCAGCAATCCTCCCACGCCCCACTTTTAGTTTCAGGAAGCTTTAAGAAGGTGGCCTGTTTTGGGTCCCAGGAGGGGCCGTAGGCGGAACATGTGGGGGGAGTGCGGGGGGGGGGGGAAGCATGCATGCATAGGGGGGCAAAGCGTATTGCATTGTGGGTTTTGGCATACGCAGACATGCATGAATTCAGAATGCAAGGACAAAAAATTAGCCATCACTGGTCGAGAGGATTGTGTGTTTGATAGTATGATTTACTCTAGAGGTGGGTTTCTACCGGTACGGTACGGTATGGCTGAATAGGTAGTAACTCGGCCAGACACGTGACCATACTGATACTATCCTTGGTGGCGCCATCTTGATTTTCTGTTCTGCACATGCGCAGAACAATCTTCATTGAAAAAAGGAAAATTTTATTCTTTTTTAATGTTCCTTTTTAAGTGTAAATGCACATGCTAAGGGTTCAGACGCCGACTGGTAGTAATGGCGGCAGGAACCCACCCCTGATTTACTTGGTTAGGGATTTTCTTTCTTTCACTGTGAGTTACTGAGATGTATTTGCATTGGGGTGGGGTGGGGGGGGTGCAGTAAGGGAGGCTCAGCCAATCTCATTGTACACATGTTGCGCCTTGACAATAAAGGTTTGAATTTTGACTCATTACATGAGTTCCGTTCCGTTCTACAGCCTTCCTCGCCAGAATCAAGCAAATCATTGCAGTTATAAAGTCAGTGACACGATTGTTAAGTGAATCTGGCTTCCGCATTGACTCTGCTGGTCGGAAGGTCGCAAAAGGGGATCGCGTGACTCCCTGATGCTGTGACTGTCATAACTATGAGTCAGTGGCCAGGGATCTGAATTTTAATCAGGTGATCGTTGGGAGGCATAAGTACCTGCCAGTTGCCAAGACTCCTGAATCTGGACCATGTGACCTCAGGGATGCTGCAATGGTCATAAGTGCAAAAAACAGTTGTGAGTCACTTTTCAGTGCTGAACGGTCACTAAATGAACTGTTGTAAGTTGAGGACTACCTAGTAATTTTTAAAACAATGAAGGTGTTGGCTGGTGAGGCCTTTTAATCAATTGCCGAACTAATGTCCGTGTCAAGAATAGCCAGCTGGCGTCCTAGGAACAGCTACTAGGGAGAACACCCCCCCCCCCCATGCAAATATCCATCAGTTTTCTGCAATCTCACACTGAAGATTATCACATTTTAATCCCTTCTAATATCCCTGCACACAGTAAAATTGGGTCACATGATTATCCTGATATTGCAGATGATAGATTTATTGTGTTGTGGGTCATCTAAGGTTGCGTTTCTTAGCAAATCGCAACAGAGGGCTTACCATCCGAATCACAATTGTGTGTTGTGGGTCCAAGTTTAGTTTGACAATAACGGGCAGTGTTGTCTTGTTTAGATTTGGACTGGAACTCGACAACAACTCCTCCAGCAATTTACTCCCACGTTTGCTTTTGCTACCAACATAGAAGTGCACGAGTAACTAGTCGCTGCCTGTAAGGATTGTGGTTTTGTGTGTGCTGCAATCAGTTGTTTGAGAATATCAATCAATCCAGTCTCAAGATCTGGTGGTGTTTGATCTTTGGTGGGGTGTCAATATTGCCTTTTATCGGCATAAAAACATATCCACATTAACTAGTCAAAAGCCTTATGGATTTGCAAAACGCTTTGAACCAAGAAGAGGTTGCAATAATACTGGCATTAAAAACCAACTCCAGTTTGACTGAAATATTGTATATGGATAGCTTGGTCTAGTGGTTAAGGCACCAGGCTAGAAAGCAGGAGGCAGTGAGTTCAAGTCCTGCCTTAGCTGGTTGAACTTGGACGAATCACCAGGAGACTGCTAGTTCTACCTTAGCCATGAAAACTGGCTGGGTAATGTTGAGCCAATCATCAGGAGACAGTGAGTTCTAGTCCCGCCTTAAACTATGAAAGCCAGCTGGGTGACCTTGAGCCAATCACCAGCTGACTGTGAGTTCTAGTCCCGCTTTAGGCATGAAAGCCAGTCGGTAATTTTTGGGCCAGTCTTTTTCTCTGTCAGCCCAACCCGCCTCACAGGGTTGTGGGGAAAACAGGAGGAAGGAAGGTGTGTTGGATGCCACCTTGCATTATTTCTTGAAACAAACAAAAGGTTGCATGAAGATAAGTTAGATAAATAACCAACATCTGTTCAGCAGTTATATTCTCATTGTGCCCAGAGAGAGAAATATCTTCCTCTACCTAGAATCGAATTCACAGCCTCTGGATTGTGGGGCAAGAGCTCCACTTCTAGGTTACCCTAATACACACACACACTTACACACACACACACACACACACACACACACACACACAAATACCGTGTTTCCCCAAAATTACGACATGTCCTGATAATAAGACCATGCCATATTTTTCCTGTGGGCAAAAATATACGCCCTCCCCCAATAATAAGCCCCCAAGACAACCCCCCCCCTCCAGCCAGGCAGAGGGCAACTCACCAACCTAGCGATATCCTGAAGGCGCAAAGCCGCAGGAGCCGGGGGGAGGGGGGCAAAGGCGCTCACATTGCTTGATGCCTTTGGGATACCGCTAGTGGGCAGCAGCCGCCTGGCAACGCCCCTTTCCAGCTGGGCAGAGCACCACTCACCGACCCAGTAATATCCCAAAGGGGCTAAGCCGCATGGCGCTCTGCACGGCTGGAAAGAGAGGTTGCGCGAGCACTTGTTCTGCCTCAGCTCGCGTGCCTCCCTGCCTCACCATGCCCAACTCTCCCTGCAGTGCTGGGCCATGGATACGGTATATATGTGTGTATATGCATATAACAAAATGATTCATATATCAACCTGGAAAAAGAGGTTGTTTATTTTGGTTTAGCAATCTCATTATATTACACCGTAAAAAATTAAATCTCATTTTTTCACACGGTAGCATCCAATGATCAAAATGAGCATGTTTTCTGGCCTGGATGGTAATATTATCACCCCCCCCCCCTTCTTCCTACCCTATCGGCCAGCCCCAGTTATCTTTACTCAGGGACTCAGCATCAATAGACGGTCTAATTTTGTCTCCCTGGGAAATGTGAGAAGACGTGAACCTCTGCGGAATTCTAATTGTGTTTTTAAAGTATTAGGAAAACGGAAATCTCCGGCTGATATTCCTTTCCCATCAGATCATGCGCTCCGATATAACTGGGTATTTCTGAACAGGAACTGGCATCCGTTTGTGTGGCTGATGAGAACGGTGTCGATTGCGGGTTAGGATAAGTTGTGTGTTTCGAAGAAGGAGGGTGCCATTTCTCTCCCTGCTCTGAAACGATTTAATGGAGGACAGAATTCAGATTTTACTAGCCAATTCGGTGAGTATGTTGTGGACTACAGCCTTTAAAAAGAAATCAAATGCGTAACACTAATTTGAATTTTAACACACAATACATCTATTGATGGTTGTTGGTAATTTCTTGGTTTCGAAGAGGGAGATAGCACATGTTTTATACCAGGAAGCGGTAACAGACTGGATGAGGGCAGATAAACTATAATTAGGTACTTTTAATGAGTTGTTTGTTTTCTAACTAGGTAATGTGTGTGTGTGCCAAAGGAAACTCCCTCCTTCTGAAGTTGTCTGCAATTGGTTTGTGTATTGTTTGGAGACACCAAAAATGGTTTTTTGTGTCTCCTCAATTGTTAATAGTATACGTTAATAATACGTATCGATAAACAATTGTTCAATTGTTTATCGATACCTATTATTATTTATTCGTCTGTCAAATTGTGTTTCACCGGGGCTGCAATTAGTTCTTTGGATGGATAGATGGATGGGTAAATAACACATATCTTTGAAGGTACAGTTAATAGGTATCAATTGTATTATTATTATTATTTTTTCCCGGCAAGAAACAGTTGGGTTAGATCTGCCTATGCTTTTAGGAGAGCTGTGGAAGGTTAGATTTATTTATGATTGTGGCTACAAGACTATTGTAAGTGCAAAAATGGAAATACTCTGAAATACGCCCAGTCTACGCCCAGTGAAAGAATGGTTGGTGAAAATGGCACAACTGGTAGAGATGGCAAAATTAGGTGGTTTGATTAGAGAAAGATCAACAGTTGCATTTGTCAGTGCTAGGAACGCTTGATGAACTTTTTGTTGAAAAAAAAAGAGAAAAATGAATGTGATATTTTGGGTTTGAAGTTTAGAAAGTTAGTTTATGGAAAGAAGGAAATTATGATGTAACCGTAAAATGAGAGGATAAAATGTAAATGCATTTGTAACCACTGTCAAAAAGATCAGAACCTTACTTTTTTCCTTCTTTCCTTCCTTCCCTCCCTCCCCTTCCTTCTCTCTCTCTTTCTCTCCTTTTTTTCTTCCCTCCCCTTCCTTCCTCTTTTTTCTCTTTTCCTTCCTTCCTTCTTTCTCTCTCTCTTTCTCTTTCTCCCATTCTCTTTCTTTCTCTCCTTCCCTCCTTCCCCCCCTCCCTCCCTTCTTCCCTTCCTCCCCCTTCTTTTGTTCTTTCATTTCTTTTCTCCTATTTTTGTAGTTTCTATCTTGTTAACAATTTCCTCCATTAAAAATTATATACATTTAATTTAACACCACCTAGTTAGATTCCTCAATGCATTGCAAGTGAGGCTGCCTCTGAAATTGTTGCAGAAGCTTCATTTAGGGCTAGAAAATGATTAACTAGGATTAGACCATCTTTTCTGTAGCCATCTGTCCTGCCTTCCTGAGCATTTCCACACCCACCGTAAAGAGATGGGATTATATGTTTTGCTGTAATTTATTGCTCAGCCATGCATTCTCATTTAATGGAGCCTCTGGAGAAATACTTCACAACAATGAGTGTGCAATAAGTATTATCATCTGGTTTCTTTTTAAGACCAAGTTGGTGGATGTTTTTCCAGATTTGCTGATCACAAGTTCCAGACTTTATTGTATACGTTAAAAAAAGGTGCTTTTATCAGTCCTGAATCTCCCTGCGCTTAGTTTTAAGAGAGCCGAATTCGGGTTTTTCTATCCTGAAAGAAAGAGAAAGTGCAGGAAGTAAAAGAGGAAAAGGAAAGAAAAAAGATAGTTTAAAAAATGACTTCTTAATTTCTGTATAGCAGTTATAATCTGATCTAAAATCACTCCTCTTCCTCTGAGATTTTCTGATGATTTTTAATATTGTTGACCTCTTGTGGTCCAGAAATATTTATTTTTATTGACTGCCTAGAATTGCAATATTAATCAATAGATAAAAGTTAGTTGTAGCATATAGTGTATAATAGAGCATATCAGGCAAAGAATTATGTGATATAAATGAATTAGAAAGAGATTTTTCCTTTCATATTAGCTTCCCCTCCCCACCTTAGAATTTCCCCCCAAAATGGAAGAAAACAGTGGTCTTTTCCTGACCAATTGGGTAAAAAATTAAAAAGGAGATTTTTACCATTAATTAGGCTATTTGGAATTTTTTATTAAAAAAAGAGCACTTATTGCATAGTTTTGTCTCTAGGCTGACCTTCAATTTCATTTAGATCAGCAACTTTTTGATATGTGGACTTCAGTTCCCAGAATTCCCCAGGGAGCAACATAGAAAAACAGAAAGGGGTAATTATTACAATTGATTGGCAGGAGCTAAGCATATATATATAATTATAGTGTTGTTTTGCATAAGATTAAAACAGTATTTAAGTAAGAGCAGCATCTATTCAAAATTATTTAGGTTATATTTTAACATTGTTTTTCCCTAAAATTCTAACTTTGTTCACTGGAATATGTCTTGTTTTGGCAATAATTTTTTTTCGGCATTTATATATAATATAACATATGGATCCTTTTTATTATAGTCACTATCCAACAAATTAACCAACCAAAAATAATGTAACAAAGCCCATGAAATCATTATATAGGAAGAGAAAACATAAACATTGTCTTAGACTTAAGTGACTTATGACCGTGATTCACACTTATGACCGTTGTAGCATCCCAGTGGTCACATGATCAGACACTTGGCAACTGATTCATATTTATGACGGTAGCAGTGTCCCAGGCTCATGTGATCCCCTTTTGCGACCTTCCGACAAAGTAAATCGCATCCTGCCCCACACATCCCTACGACCAATTCGCTCACACAGAGAGGGACTTCTCTGGGTGCCGTCCGCCAAACAGTGTCGGGGGGCGACACCCAGGAGCAGAGCCTTCTCTGTGATGGGCCCAGCCCTGTGGAATGACCTCCCCCGTGACATCAGGATTATTTCCGATCTCCACTCCTTCCGTGTACAGTTGAAGACCCACCTCTTTCAATTATCTGGCCTGGCTCAACCGTAATTTTTCATATTCCTCCTGACTGTCTTTTTTAAATTTTAAATTTTAATTGTATATTGGGTTTTTATTATTGGGGTATGTTAATGGTTTTAATTGTCTAAATGTTGTAATCTATTACCTCCTCCGTGCATGTATGTCTTTGTATATATGTTTGTTTATATATGTTCTAGTGTACGCCGCCCCGAGTCCTGCTTGGAAAGGGAGCGGCTAATAAATCCAAATTTATTATTATTATTATTATTATTATAAATAAGGAGACCAGATTCACTTAACAACCACGTCACTAATTTAACAGCTGCAGTGATTCACTTAACAATGGTGGCAAGATAGGTCATAAATGGGGCAAAACTCACAAATGTCTCACTTAGCAACAGAAATGTTGGGCTCAATTGTGGTTGTAAGTTGAGGACTATCAGTTCTAGGTAGCAAGGGCAAGAGCTGAATTTAACCACAGGGACACATTAATTAGTAAAAATAAAACACTCTGACCGTCATAAATATATGCCAGTGGCCAAATGTTCCAATTTTGGTCCCGTAACCATGGGGATGCTACAACGGTCATAAGTGTGAGAAATAATCACTTTTTTTCAGTCATTGTAACTTTGAATTGTCACTAAGCAACCGGTTGTAAAGTGAGGACTAGCTGTATACCCCAATAAACCTCAAGAGATGAAGATTTCCTAAAATAAACAAAGTTTGATTCAGAAATAGAATTGAAGAGATGGGCCCTAAAATCCAGAGGAAACACCCACTCCAGATTCAGAATCTGGAGTAGATTGTGCCTAAGGAAAATACAATAATACAATACAATAGCAGAGTGGGAAGGGACCTTGGAGGTCTTCTAGTACAACCCCCTGCCTAGGCAGGAAGCCCTATACCATTTCAGACAAATGGCTATCCAACATCTTCTTAAAGACTTCCAGTGTTGGGGCATTCACAACTTCTGGAGGCAACTTCTGTTCCACTGATTAATTCTTCTAAATGTCAGGAAGTTTCTCCTCAGTTCTAAGTTGCTTCTCTCCTTGATTAGTTGCCACCCATTGCTTCTTGTTCTACCCTCAGGTGCCTTGGAGAACATTTTGACTCCCTCTTCTTTGTGGCAACCCCTGAGATATTGGAAGACTGCTATCATATCTCCCCTAGTCCTTCTTTCTATTAAACTAGCCATGCCCAGTTCCTGCAACCGTTCTTCATATGTTTTAGCCTCCAGTCCCCTAATCATCTTTGTTGCTCTTCTCTGCACTCTTTCTAGAGTCTCCACATCTTTTCTACATTGTGGCGACCAAAACTGGATGCAATATTCCAAGTGTGGCCTTACCAAGGCATTGTAAAGTGGTATTAACACTTCACGTGATCTTGATTCTCTCCCTCTGTTGATGCAGCCTAGAACTGTGTTGGCTTTTTTGGCAGCTGCTGCACATGGCTGGCTCCTATTTAAATGGTTGTCCACTAGGACTCCAAGATCCCTTTCACAGTTACTACTGTGGAGCAAGGTACCACCTATACTGTACCTGTGCATTCCGTTTTTGTTGCCTAAATGTAGAACCTTACTCTTTTCACCATTGGATTTCATTTTGTTAGATAGTGCCCAATGTTCAAGTTTGTCAAGATCCTTCTGTATCTTAAGCCTGTCTTCTGGAGTATTGGCTATTCCTGCCAGCTTGGTGTCATCTGCAAATTTGATGAGTTCCCCATTTATTCCCTCATCCAAATCATTGATGAAGATGTTGAAGAGTACTGGGCCCAAAACAGAGCCTTGGGGTACTCCACTGCATACCTCCCTCCATGTAGATGCAGTTCCATTGAGGACTACGTGTTGAGTGCGGTTGGTCAGCCAGTTACGAATCCATCTGGTGGTGATGCTGTCTAACCCACATTCTTCTACTTTATCTAGTAGTAGGTTATGGTCTACCTTATCAAAAGCCTTACTGAAGTCCAAGTAAACTATATCAACGGCATTCCTCTGGTCCACTAATTTTGTCACATTATCAAAGAATGCAATAAGATTAGTCTGGCATGATCTGTTTTTGACAAACCCATGTTGGCTTTTGGCTATTACTTTGTTTACTTCTAGGTGCTTGATTATCTTTTCCAGAATCTTTCCTGGTATTGAGGTCAGGCTGATAGGTCTGTAGTTTCCTGGATCTAATTTTTTCCCTTTTTTGAAGATGGGAACCACATCAGCTCTTTTCCAGTCCTCTGGTAGTTCCCCGGTGCTCCAGGATCTCTGAAAGATATAATTCAGTGGTTCTGAGATCTCATCTGCCAGTTCCTTCAGAACCCTGGGGTGTAATCCGTCCGGTCCTGGTGATTTGAACTTGCCTAGGGTAGACAGGTGCTCACTTATCATTTTCTTCCCTATTTCAATTTGTGTTCCTAATCTGATTTTTGTGGTGCTGTTTTTGATAGGTTGGACTGTTTTATCCCTTTGTGTAAAGACAGATGCAAAACATGAGTTAAATAGTTCTGCTTTCTCCCTGTTGCTTGTCACTTTCTTGCCATTTTCTCCCAGCAATGGACCAATTGTTTCCTTAACCTTTTTCTTGTTTTTAACATGTTGGAATAAGCTTTTATTGTTATTTTTTACTTTTGTGGCAAGCCTTTCTTCATTGTAAGCCTTAGCTTTCCTCACTTCATCTTTACATGCTCGGGCTATTTGCTGATAATCTGCCTTAGTTATGTCCCCCTCTTTTTACTTTTTATACTTATCATTTTTGTCTTTCAATTTGTCAGAGAGGTCTTTATGCAGCCATGCTGGTTTCTTTTGGGAGCTGCTATTTTTCTTCTTCATTGGTATTGTGTTAGACTGGGCTTTTGTAATCTCATTTTTCAAAATTTCCCAAGCTTCTTGAGTTGTTTTCCCCTTGAGAATTCTCATCCATGGAATTTTTCCCGCTCTCTCTAAGTTTATTGAAATTAGCTCTCTTAAAGTCCAAGACTCTAGTTTGACTTTATAGACTTTACAGGACAATATAGGACAATATAGATTGATGGATGGATGGATGGATGGATGGATGGATGGAAGGGCAGATAGACAGAGAGATAGAGATGGACAGACAGACAGACAAAGATAATCGATAGACAGACATAGATAGATAGATAGATAGATAGATAGATAGATAGATGCATAGATAGATATATAGATAGATGTATAGATGGACAGACATAGATATAGATATATAGAGAGATAGCTGTATAGATAGATAGATAAAGAGATATAGATATAGAAATAGAGAGAGATAGAGATAGAGACAGACAGAGATAGAGATTGATATAGAGATGTATAGATATATATGTTACGGTGAAAGTCCGAAATCTGGTGAATGTCGACATTCACCGGTGAATGTCGACATTCACCAATCTCGCTTGGTGAATGTCCGAAATATTTGCTAAATGCCCTTATTTCTGACTTACACTGGTGAATGTCGACATTCACCAAGTACGTTTTCGCCTCTCTTTGGGGAGGAGGAGAGCCAGAGGATCGCCTCTCTTTGGGGAGGAAAGTACGTTTCCCCCTCTCTTTGGGGAGGAGGAGAGCCAGAGGATCGCCTCTCTTTGGGGAGGAAAGTACGTTTCCCCCTCTCTTTGGGGAGGAGGAGAGCCAGAGGATCGCCTCTCTTTGGGGAGGAAAGTACGTTTTCCCCTCTCTTTGCGGAGGAGGAGAGCCAGAGGATCGCCTCTCTTTGGGGAGGAAAGTACGTTTCCCCCTCTCTTTGGGGAGGAGGAGAGCCAGAGATCGCCTCTCTTTGGGGAGGAAAGTACGTTTCCCCCTCTCTTTGGGGAGGAGGAGAGCCAGAGGATCGCCTCTCTTTGGGGAGGAGGAGAGCCAGAGGATCGCCTCTCTTTGGGGAGGAAAGTACGTTTCCCCCTCTCTTTGGGGAGGAGGAGAGCCAGAGGATCGCCTCTCTTTGGGGAGGAGTGACCAAACAGTACATTTTAAATAAGAAAAGAAAATAATATTAATAAAAAACTTATTCAATTATGTGAATAACAACTTATTTATTGCAACAACTGAAACTATTATGACACTTTGAACTACACAGAAGTCCCTTGCTTTTGCAACTGCATTTATTTGTGGAACACTTCCTTTTGCAATGACAGCGCGTATAGCCTTGCCCACCGCTTCTCGAATCAGCTGCAGCTGCTTCCTCTGGCTCTCCTCCCCAAAGAGAGGGGGAAACGTACTTTCCTCCCCAAAGAGAGGCGATCCTCTGGCTCTCCTCCTCCCCAAAGAGAGGGGGAAACGTACTTTCCTCCCCAAACAGAGGCGATCCTCTGGCTCTCCTCCTCCCCAAAGAGAGGGGAAAACGTACTTTCCTCCCCAAAGAGAGGCGATCCTCTGGCTCTCCTCCTCCCCAAAGAGAGGGGGAAACGTACTTTCCTCCCCAAAGAGAGGCGATCCTCTGGCTCTCCTCCTCCCCAAAGAGAGGCGATCCTCTGGCTCTCCTCCTCCCCAAAGAGAGGGGGAAACGTACTTTCCTCCCCAAAGAGAGGCGATCCTCTGGCTCTCCTCCTCCCCAAAGAGAGGGGAAAACGTACTTTCCTCCCCAAAGAGAGGCGATCCTCTGGCTCTCCTCCTCCCCAAAGAGAGGCGATCCTCTGGCTCTCCTCCTCCCCAAAGAGAGGGGGAAACGTACTTTCCTCCCCAAACAGAGGCGATCCTCTGGCTCTCCTCCTCCCCAAAGAGAGGGGAAAACGTACTTTCCTCCCCAAAGAGAGGCGATCCTCTGGCTCTCCTCCTCCCCAAAGAGAGGGGGAAACGTACTTTCCTCCCCAAAGAGAGGCGATCCTCTGGCTCTCCTCCTCCCCAAAGAGAGGCGATCCTCTGGCTCTCCTCCTCCCCAAAGAGAGGCGATCCTCTGGCTCTCCTCCTCCCCAAAGAGAGGCGATCCTCTGGCTCTCCTCCTCCCCAAAGAGAGGGGGAAACGTACTTTCCTCCCCAAAGAGAGGCGATCCTCTGGCTCTCCTCCTCCCCAAAGAGAGGCGATCCTCTGGCTCTCCTCCTCCCCAAAGAGAGGCGATCCTCTGGCTCTCCTCCCCAAAGAGAGGGGGAAACGTACTTTCCTCCCCAAAGAGAGGCGATCCTCTGGCTCTCCTCCTCCCCAAAGAGAGGCGATCCTCTGGCTCTCCTCCTCCCCAAAGAGAGGGGGAAACGTACTTGGTGAATGTTGACATTCACCGGTGTAAGTCAGAAATAAGGGCATTTAGCAAATATTTCGGACATTCACCAAGCGAGATTGGTGAATGTCGACGTTCACCGGTGAATGTCGACATTCACCAATTTCGGTCTTTCACCATAACATATAGATAAGATACAGATAGATAGATATAGATATATTTATTTATCTATTGAATTTATAATGCTGCCTATTCAACCATGGTGACTCAAGAAGAAGATAGACAGATAGGGAAAGATAGATACTGTATATATACAGACCAGAGAGCCACCCAACATTTGAGAAACTGATTTAGCTTTAAAAACTAGTTTTAAAACCAGTGGATTTCTCCTCCTCCCAGTAAGGAAGGATTGGAAGGCAGGAAATCCTCGACTTACGACCCTGTGTTTACTTTTCTCTGCAGGAGGAGGAGGAGGAGGAGGGAGAACAGTCTTGGGGAAGTGACCTTGGAGTAGCCCGAGGTCTTTTAAGGCCACAAAATTGTTTTCTGAGAATTGGGCTGAAGTCTCTTCCAGAGAACAGTGACCATTTCCTACATGAGCCGGAGATTTATGTCATTCTTGTCGGGGGCTTCTGGAAGGCCAACCGGCAGGAGAAAACACAATTATGGGCAATTTATGTCCCAGCCGAGATGGCCTTTTAGTCCAGCCAATTCAGGATTTTTTAATTCTTCGCGTTCTCGTTATTGCTGTATTTGAGACTTTTTTACTTCTCCTACGTAAAAATTGGGTTTCAGTCAACAAGAGAGTTACTGAAGGAAAGGGTTTTTCTTTTCTTTTGCAAATTATACCGTCTTAAAAACTAGCATTTCCTTCCTTCTTTGGGGCTATTTTGAAGGATGTCACCCCCATTTTCCCAAGCAATAAATACCCTTACGGTATTACATGTTGCCCGTTAGCAGCGTTTATTTCGATTTATTTCTCGTTGGTGTCAGAAGCCTTTTTAAATTGCTTTGTTCTATAACTTACCAACAAAAGTATGGGACGCGGTGGCTCAGTGGCCAGGAGGCTGAGCTTGTTGATCAGAAAGGTTGGCGGTTCGGCGGTTCGAATCCCTAGCGCCGCGCAACAGTGTGAGCTCCCGTGACTTGTCCCAGCTTCTGCCAACCTGAAATTTTGTTAATTGTGGTTGTAAGTTGAAGACTATCTCTCTCAATTTTCTAGTAGTTACGTTCAGTCTTGTCGAAAGATCACAGAAGTGGAAAGTATCACCTGTTAAAAAAATATTTGGCCTGAACGAAGTCATATTTTCTTAGATTTGTGGTTTTGGTGTTTCTTGTCATTTTCCTGACTTAGTGGAGACAGCATCCTGCCCCACGTCTTCAGAAAATGAGTGTATCAGGTAAGCCAACGCTCCATTCTAACACGAAGTTGTTTCCCCTCTCAAGATTGCAGTATGTGGCATGTAGAAGACAAGCGGTGACCTAGAAGGCTCTCATGGACCATGGTGAAGGCAAAGTCCCTCTCCTGCTGAAGCAGAGGAGACCTGGGGATGTCTCTGGGAGCATGGATCTTCAAGAAGACAGCCTTGGATGTTGATGGCAACAAAGGATTTGCATTTGGGTAAGTGTCATTGGCTGTTTCAGCTGCATGATGGAATGGACGGGCGGGGCAGCTTTGACATCAAAGATCTTGAGATGTTGAACTGAACGGAATAAAAACTCTCAGATAGGTAATCTAGAATCTCAGGTGAGTCCATTGTTTTCTTCCTTAATTTTACTTTGTGGGATTTCAGAGTGCTTCTTGCTCCCAATCCTTAACAACAACAACAACAACTACTACTACTACTGCTACTACTACTACTTCTTCTTCTCCCTCCCTCTCTCTCCTTCTTCCTCTTCCTCCTTCTCTTCTCCTCCTCTTCTCCTTTCTTTCTCCTCCTTCACTTTTTCCTCCTCCTCTTCCTCCTTCTATTCCTCCTCCTCTTCCTTTTCCTCTTCTTCCTCTTCCTTCCTTTTCTTCCTACTCTTCTTCCTCCTCCTTCTCCTCCTCTTCCTTTTTCTCTTCCTCGTCTTCCTCCTCCTATTCTTCTTCCTCCTCCCTCCTTCTTCCTCTTCCTCCTCTTCTTCTTCTTTCTCTCCTCCTCCTCCTCCTCCTCCTCTCCATCTCCTCCTCCTCTTCTCCTTATTTTACTTCTTCTTCTTCCTTCCCCTTCCCTCCTCCTCTTTTTATTAACTTGGAATTATGTGTTGTAACCAGTGGCAGATTAATTACGCAGCATAACCTGTTTTTATTTTAGAGATTCTTGAACTCATCCGTGAAAATAAAAATTGAAACATGGACGGCCACATCAGGATCCAAAGCTGTCAGAGGAATCCTAGAGGGCCAGTGAAAAAGGTAAAACCTTGGCCGTAATCACCCCATTCATTTGGCTGAGTGACTGTTTGATGGCTCACGATAAAGGTTTCCTTTTTCCTTGACTTTCTTAAGAAAAGAACATTTCACAAACAATTTAGCAAGAAGTCTGCTAGGCCAGCTTTAATAAGTCCCACTGTCCGTAAGTCAGCGTTTTTTTAAAGATGGAGTCCATGCGTTGACCAAGTCCATTCAGAGCCAAGGAGATGTTTCCTCTCTGGAGTTTTGGAAACAATTTGGCCGTAACACAACCGCAACAACACTTGGATTTCTTTTTTCTGGGTTGAACATGAATAGCTTTTCGTGTTTTCCTATAGACTTGAGTTCTTGTCTCAAATGTTCTTGGATGAACTCATTCAGCCTTTGCTGGAATGAACAATGTTTTGTTAGTTGCGAAGTCGTGTCCGACCCATCGCAACCCCATGGACAACCTTCTTCCAGGCCTTCCTGTCCTCTACATCCTCTGGAGTTCATTTAAGCTCAGGCCGACTGCTTTGGTGACTCCCTCCAGCCAGCTCATTCTCCGTCATCCCCTTCTTCTTCTTTTGCCCTCCATAGTTCCCAGCATGAGGCTCTTCTCCAGGGAGTCCTTCCTTCTCATTAGGTGGCCAAAGGATTTGAGTTTCCTCTTCAGGATCTGGCCTTCTAAAGAGCAGTCAGGATTGATCTCCTCTAGGACTGACCGGTTGGATTGCCTTGCAGTCCAAGGGACTCGCAGGAGTCTTCTCTAGCAATTATAATACATATAATTTAATAAACCCTTCAAATCTAATTTTCTTCTCCTTTAGCAAGGTCCCGGTCTCCTACCTTTTGAGGAGCCATTAAAAAGACTTCCCCCCAATTCTTACACTTAGTTTGAACACCAGGAGACGCAAAATCTTAAGACCTCACGATAAAATACTAGTTTCTATGCAATCCTGACTTAAAGAAAACCAAAAAAAGAGAGAAAACTTCACAGAATTGCTAGAGGTAGTCCTCAACACCACTGAGCCCAGAATTTATGTCGTTAAGCGAGAAATTTGTGAAGCGAATTTTGCTCCATTTTATGACTTTTCTTGCTGCCGTTGTTAACTGAATCCCTGCCATTGCTAAGTTAGTAACAAGGTTGTTAAGTGAATCTGGCTTTTCCATTGACTTTAGGTCCCAAAAGAGGAATTGCATTTACCACAACCGAGCTCCAAACTGAGTGAGACTGTTGTTAAGCGAGTTTCGCCTCAGTTTACGTCCTTTCTTGACGATATTGTTAAGTGAGTCACTGCAGTTGTTGAATTAGTAACACGGTTGTTAAGTGAATCTGGTTTCCCCATCGACGTTGCTTTTGTCCAAAGGTCATAAAAAGGGGATCGTATTTACCACAACCAAGCCCCAAATTTTGATTGCTAAGCGAGTTCCTTGTTAAGTGAGTTTTGCCTCACTTTACGGCCTTTCTTGCCACTGTTGTTAAGTGAATTCCCACAATTGTTAAGTTAGTATAGGTTTTCCCTTCTTGAACAAGGGGCTGGACTAGAAGACCTCCGAGGTCCTTTCCAGCTGTATTCTATTCTATATTCTAGTAACACAGTTGTGAAGTGAATTTGCCTTCCCCTTCAACGTTGCTAATCAGAAAAAAAATCACATTTAACCATCTCCTTATTTATTTTCTTATTTATTTCAAAAACAGATCTACAGCGAATCTTCCCCCTCTCCTATGACGCCGTTGTTGCAAAGTCAAAAACCGTTGTGTACCATATCAACACAAGATCTGTCCAAAAAAGATGAACGTTTCAATGAGGTTTGGCATCTCTCCGGTTTTTAAATTCATAATAATAATATGAATTACACCTTCGTTATGCTCTTCACCATGTCATTCAGAGAGGAAGTATGAGACTCTTCCCTCCATCCCATTCACTATCTTTTAAATTCATTTTTATATGTGAGTGATTTTAGTATCATTTCTTTGCCCCTTGTGAGCAGCCCAGAGTTGGGTGACATGCAAGCTGTTGTTATTTTAAAATAAACCTTGCTCCTTAAGAATTAGAGAAAAGATGTTAGCAGTGAGTTCCTGAGACTCTTTTCATATAGTTCACGAAATATTTATATAGTTCAATTACAGAGAGGCCCTCAGTATATTTCCCTTTTTAGACTGAATACTTATTTTGATGTTAAACTAAGACATACACTCGAGATGGCGAACCTATGGCATGCGTGCCACAGGGGGCACGCGGAACCATTTGTCAGGGCACGCAAGGCATTGCCCTGCCAGCTGGCCAGCACACATGCACGCATGCGCGCACTGACCACCTGAATTCAGCCTTTTTAAAAGCCATTTCTCTCCCTCCCCAGGCTCCAGAGGCTTTATAGGAGCCTGGGGAGGGTGAAATGAGCCTCCCCCGCCCACAGGAGGCCCTCCGGAGGCTTCAGGAGCTTCCCTGAAACCTCCGGAGCACAAAGTAAATGGCCCTGTGGGCAAACCGGAAGTTTGGGAATGGACTTCCGGTTTGCTTGTAGGGTCGGTTTAAGCTCTCCGGAGGCTTCAGGGACCTTCAGGAGGCTTCCCTGAAGGCTCCGGAGGACTAAAAATGCCCCTACGAGCAAACCGGAAGTCACTTCCGGTTTTCTCGGAGGCTTGTTTTATGCCCTTCGGAGGCTTCAGGGAAGCCTCCTGAAGGTCCCTGAAGCCTCCGGAGGGCCTCCGGTGGGGAGGGGGGGGAGGCTTTTTTCACCCTTCCCAGGCTACTATAAAGCCTCTGGAGCCTGGGAAGGGCGAAAAAACATGGAAAAAATGGGGGGGGGGAGCGCCTCCCATGCGTGCATGCAGACTTGGGGGATCGCACTTTGCATTATGGGTGCAGCATGCCTGCGCACGACCCCCCCTGCGCTCTCCCCCATGGCACGCGAGCCAAAAAAGGTTCGCCACTGCTGCCATACACTGAAATATAGAACAATTTCTGAATTGTTTGTATTTATATTGTTGCTTAATTAGACAATAGCTAAGCTTTCTAATCTGATTTTTCTCTGTTGGGAGAAAGAAAATAGATGTATTCTTAGCCAAAACAGAACACAAGTTTCTTAAACTTCATTCAAATTTTCCTGAATTTTCGATGGATGGATGGATGGAGTGACAGACAGACAGACAGACAAATAGAAGAGCTAGCTAGCTAGATAAATAGATAGATGATAGATAGATAGATAGATAGATAGATAGATAGATGATAGATAGATAGATAGATAGATAGATAGATAGATAGATAGATAGATAGATAGATAGATAGATAGATAGATAGATAGATGATATAGTTATGGGATATAGATAGATGATAGATAGATAGATAGATAGATAGATAGATAGATAGATAGATAGATAGATAGATAGATAGATAGATAGATATAGTTATGAGATAGATAGATAGACAGATAGATAGATAGATAGATAGATAGATAGATGATAGATATAATGATAGATGATAGATAAATGATAGATAGATGTTAGATAGATAGATAGATAGATAGATAGATAGATAGATAGATAATGATAATTAGATGATAGATAGATGATATATAAATAGATGATAAATAGATTAGATTAGATAGACAAGATAGATGATAAATAGATATATGATAGATGTTAGATAGATGATAGATGAAAGATGATCGATAGATAGATAGATAGATAGATAGATAGATAGATAGATAGATAGATGATATAAACATATACACTAGATACAGCTTTTTTTACAAAACTTCTGGAAGACGTAAACAAAAACCTAACTAGCATCAAATATACATCTTCTTTTGCTAAAGCCTGAAGTATAATATATTTAAAACCTGTCTATATTTTTTTCAATAATTTACGTGATCTCTTTTTATATATATGTATTTTTTTTATTACAGGTCACATTTCTCTGTTTTGCTAGTGAGACTGCTATTCCACCTAAGGTATGGTCTTCTTTGAGTCAGAAGATATATCAAAAGGACATGCTTCATAATTAAGATGAACAAATTCTATCTACATTCCAGTAAAGACAATCCTTGACTTATGGCCACAATTGAAACCAAATTTCTGTTGCTAAGTGAGACATTTGTTAAGGGAGCTTTGCTCCACTTTATGACATTTCCTGCCACAGTTGTTAAGTGATTCCCTGCGGTTGTTAAGTGAGTCACAAGGTTGTTAAGTGAAGCTGGCTTCCCCATTGACTTTGCTTGTAGGTTGTGACTCTACAACCGTCATAAATAGGAAACAGTTTCCAAGCATCTGAATTTTGATCACATGACCATGGGGATGCTGATACGGTCGTAAGTGTGAAAAATGATCATAAGTTTCTTTTTTCAGTACCATTGTTGAGTGAATCTGGCTTCCCCCTTGACTTGGATTGTTGAGAGTTCACAAAAGGGGATCACATATACAACTGTCATAAGTACATGCCAGTTGCCAAGCAGCCAAATTTTGATCATGTGACCATGAGGATGCTACAACCATCTTATGGGTGAAAAGTGGCTGTAAGTCTCTTTTCAGCGCCGTTGTACCTTCCCATGGTCACTAAATGAATGGTTGAAAGTCTTGCTTATGTCACTCGATTTCAAAATATGGTGGAGAAATTCTGCTGAAGTGAAGATTTAATATTGCTTAGTGGCCGAAAAGGTATCAGAGGAAATGAAACTTTCTGGAGAAACAAACATAACTGTGTCATATTACTACACTATGATTTTATTATTTCCGCGCCTCCCCCCCAAAAGAATAATGTGTCAACTCCTAAAGTTGTCATGGTGAGAGAAGGGGAGGGGAGGCGCATTCCACGCTTACTTTCGGCAAGAGGCGGATCTCAGATTACCGCAACAGACTTGGGAGGGGTGCACCTCATTGGGGAATGTGATTTATGACACAGACTGAGGGGAGGGGAGGAACAGGGGTAAAGTTCAAATAAAGCTAAGATCTGATTGTCTCTCGGGTTTCAAAAAAATGCCCTAATTGATTAATGAGTCTCGGGCCAAACTTCAAAAGAAAATTAGTTATTTATTAGGAGCATTTATTTTGGCAAGATCTTTTCGCAGTCAGAACTTAGCCTTATTTGAATTATAGCTGAACTTTACCAGGTTATAGCTGTTTCCCGGGTATTTATTTATCCTAATCCATACATTTGTCCTCAAAAATAATCCCGGACCAAACATAATTTCTAATGTTGGATTTTCCCCCTTACCAGAGGGAGCCCCCTTGTGGAGTACTGTGAAGCTGTTACCATGACAACTCCACTGGGTTGTACAGTAGAAGCCATTTTAAGGCACAACAGGCTGCATCTTAACAGAACACACACCCTGAGGGGTGTTAGGGGTGTCTTAATCCCCAGATTTTGCTGCAAATCATTTTTGGTTTGATCCTATGAAGAAAAGCTCCGATGTTTGGGATGAAAAACGTATTGGTGGGATTGGCTGATAATTTCCCTACTCAATGGAATTGTTGTTCAAGGGTGCTCTGCTTGGTTTAGGAACTGGCAACTGTTTCTGTGGGCCTTCCAGATGTTCTGAAATCAAGCCACTGGTGCAGTTTACATGACCAGGAAGCTCTTTTACTAAAGGACATTTGTAAACCAACAGAGACTTGTGATGACTTCAGACACAAGGTAAGAGAATATAGCATGCTGCTATTGAATAGAGTAAAGTAGAGTAAAGTAGAGTAGAGTAGAATATAGAATAGAATAGAATATATAGAGTAGAATATAGAACAGAGTAGAATAAAATAAAATAGAGTAGAATATAGAATATAGAGTAGAATATAGAACAGAGTAGAATAAAATAAAATAGAGTAGAATATAGAATATAGAGTAGAATAGAATATAGAATGTAGAGTAGAGTAGAATAGAATAGGATAGAATAATTATAGAAAACAGTTGGCAGGGACCTTGGGGTTTTTCTAGTCCAACCCCCTGCCTAGGCAGGAAACCCTATACCATTTCAGACAAATGGCTATCCAACATCTTCCTAAAGACATCCAGTGTTGGGGCATTCACAACTTCTGGAGGCAACTTCTGTTCCACTGATTAATTGTTCTCACTGTCAGGAAATTTCCCCTCAGTTCTAAGTTGCTTCCCTCCTTGATTAGTTTCCACCCATTGCTTCTTGTTCTACCCTCGGGTGCCTTGGAGAATAGTTTGACTCCCTCTTCTTTGTGGCAACCCCTGAGATATTGGAACACTGTTATCATGTCTACCCTGGTCCTTCTTTCTATTAAACTAGACATACCCAGTTCCTGCAACCGTTCTTCGTATGTTTTGGTATCCAGTCCCCTCATCCTCTTGGTTGCTCTTCTCTGCACCTTTTCCAGAGTCTATGTATACGTACCCACCTCCCACCGAGGTAGTGCTTGACTACAATTGAGTGCATCATTTCTGTTGCTAAGTGAGACAGTTTTTGAGTGAACTTTGCCCCATTGTACGACTGAGGTCACATGATCTCCTTTTGCAACTTTCTGACCAGCATTCAATGGAGAAGCCAGATTCACTTAACAGCCAGGTTGCCAACTTGTCAACTGCAGTGATTGACCACTGGAAGGCCGTGAAATGGGGCAAAGTTCACTTTAGTGATGTCTCGCTTAGCCACAGAAATTTGGGGGGGGGGGGCTCCTGTGGCCATAAATCAAGGACCACCTATAGCTGCTGATAAATAACCCATGGGGTTTTTTTTTTCCTTCTCTTGTCACCAGAATTGTGTTTCACGAGTGCTGTGCGTGATGAGATTGTCACCTTCGTTTGCGAAGCTCAGAGGGGACGCTGTGTTGACGCTGCTGAGCAAGTACACCGCTGCAATAAGATGCAGCGAGGAGATGCGCCCGTTGCAAAAACAGACTCTGGACTCAACCAACACCGAGAACGATGACACAAATCAATCCGTGTCGTCCATCGAAGACGATTTCGTGACCGCGTTAGAACACTTAGAGGAAGATGAGACGGCAAAAACAGCCCATATCGGTTAGTGGCCCCCTGGGATGCCGTAACTTCTTCAATATTTGGGATTTGGCAATGGATGTTTAATGGCGCGTTCTCATTAAATGTAACGTTCCAGAAATATTTTCGTCTGTAGTATGTTGTATAAGAGCAAGGGTGGCACGGTGGTTATAATGCAGTATTGCAGGCTGACTGCGCTCACTGCCAGGAGTTCGATTGTGACCGACTCAAGGTTGATTCATCCTGCCATCCTTTTGAAGTTCGTAAAATAAGGACCTAGATTATTAGATGTCTAAGTGCTATTGCTATTTTTGTGAGGGGTCCTTGTTGCTTTCTGAGCTTGGTTGTTTTAGACATTTCATTAACCAACTAGGTAACATCATCAGATGGGAGACTCTCTGCCATTTCAGACAAGGGTTGTCCAGTCACTTCTTAAAAACCTCCAGTGTTGGGGCACCCACAACTTCTAAAGACAAGCTGTTCCACTGATTGATTGTTCCCACTGTCGGGAAATTCCTTAATTCTAAGTTGGTTTTCTGCTTGATTAATTTCCATCGGTTGCTTCCTGTCCTGCTTTGGAAAATAGTTTGGACTCTCTCTTCTTTGTGGCAACCCCTGAGATATTGGAAGACTGCTATCATGTCTCCCCTGGTCCTTCTTTCTCTTAAGCTAAACATACCCAGTTCCTGCAACCGTTCTTCATATGTTTTAGTCTCCAGTCCCCTAATCCTCTTTGTTGCTCTTCTCTGCGCTCTTTCCAGAGTTTCAATGTATATATTTTAAAACCACAAACATATTGATTGCTAAGGATGTAATTGTATAGATATTTACTTCGAAATTACCCACTTCAACCTAGTGGAACTTGCTGTTAATTGAACACGGGAGTTTCATATGATAAATCCAGTGGCCTACATTTTTTGCAGTGTCTCCTGGGTGGGATTCAAAAATTTTAGCAATTGGTTCTCTGTCTGGTTTCTGGGTGAGCGTGGCCATAGTGGGCATGGCCTACTCAGCCTCCTGCTCCATGGCAGGGGGTGTTTTTACCCACCCAAGGTTTCGGAGGGTTTCCTCGAGCCTCCGGGTTGGTGAAAATGCCCTCTGGAGGCTGGAAATGAGTCTGTTTCCAGACTTCCGGAACTTCCGGGAGGTCCCTTCCTCGCCCTCCTAGAGTCTCCATGTGGGCTCTGCACTTACCTGGCATCCAAAATGGGTTGTGTGGAGACTTCTGGGAGGGGCAGGGTGGAGTGGGCAGAGCCAGCCAATCGTTGTAACTACCAGTTCGGCAAAGCAGATGTAAAATTAGCATCTGATTCGCCTGAACCGATCCAAACTGGCTGAATCCCATCCCTGATTGTGTCCTATTTTATGCTAATTGACTGATTTTGATTCATTAAGCTGGTGTCAAGTCTTAATAGACACATAGACAGACCTTCTCCAAGATAGTTTACAAAAATGTCTTCTCTTTCTTTTCTCCCCCCCCACCACTTTTGAACAGAAACTGAGAAGAGTTCAGAGTCATCTCCAAAGTCCACCTTTGCTCATCCTCTCAAATCTAATGATCAAAAGTCCTTCGTCAGTTCTCTGTATCGGAGGCCGTCGGTCAAGTCCTCCATCTCCTTAGTGAACATCTTAGAACTTGAAGAATTGTCATCTTCCGTAAGAAATTCGGTGTCTACTTCCATTTCTGATCCTTGGATACAGAGAAACTTTTTCAGGCCCCACAGTTCTTCGGATCGCGGTGTTAATTTTTTGCACAAAACCTTATTTTCTTCCTCTCCGGCCGATTCGTCCGAGTCGGACTGTTCTAGCCCAAGCCCTATCATCTTCTTGGATGAAGAAGGCTATCAGAAAAGTTTGAAGGCCAAGCTTCAGCTGCCAAAAATCCCAGTAGGGAAAGATGGAGTTGAAGATTCTGACTCTGAAGTCAGCGAGTTTTTTGATAGTTTTGACCAATTTGACGAACGCGAACAAACTTTGGAAAATAGTTCTAAAGATTCTAGTGATCCCACCACCGTAAGTCATATGTCGCAGAAAAGCATCGTTTCATGTCAGAAGACCTGCTCCACCTCAGCATCAATGAACCCTCAAAAATTCAAATGTGATCGCCCGATTCTTCCAGCCAACGTAAGGAAGCCAACTCCCCGCAAACCAGAATCTCCGTACAACAATCTGTTGGACGTCCCAGATTCTCCCCGCCTGATCAAAAACCCAGCTGACGATCACGCGTCCTTGTTCAGCCCAATCAGATCTTCTGCTTTCAGTCCTCTGGGCAGTTGCTTTTCCACCGAATGCCTCTGTCGAGCGAACCGAGATGCCTTCAGCCAGAACCACAACATCGTCTATCACACTTACTCGGATTTTGCAAATAATATTTCCTTTGAAATTCTGGGCTCTGTGTGTAATGCTAGGCCACCCTCGTTGTGTAGATGCATCAGCCAGGGTACGGTCGTCCCAGAAGAACAGAAAGACCGGATGGCAAAAATCCAAAGAGAGATATCTAGAAAAGGACTTCATAAGAAAGATAGATCCAAACACAAGTCAGGAGTGATTAAAGATCACATCCAGAGATTTGCTTCGGAGCTGGTGGAAACGAGTTTTGGAAGTGCGTTTAAAGATCTCCAGAAGAGTGTTTCTTCGTGTACCAATGCGTTGTGTCAGTTGGCTGCTAAATTGACTTCTTCGATCTTCCAGATGGCCTTCTACGAGATTGGAAGGCAGCAAGCTCTTCTGTTGAAGAAGAAAGCTATTAATGGTTTGGCAGGATTTTTGGTGAGCGAAGCCGTCACCGGAGCATTGAAAGAACTGTACTCTGTGAAGCAACAAATGTTTACCAACACCGTTACCAAATTTGCAGCGAACCTTGCCGAGGAGCTGATATTTGAGGGGATAATGGAAGTCTGTCAGTTTTCACATCCGCCGACGCCCACGTCGTCTCATCAGGGCTCCTTCCATTATAACGATCGAGTCGTGTGGTCCTATGCCGAAGACTTGTCTGAATCCGTCATCCAGGATGCTTTCATTGAGTTATCACAGGTCGATGTGAGCTTCATGTCGCAAGCGGCCATAAGCGTTTCCATGGACAACGTAAAATATGTAAGCAAGGAGAAGGTGCTGGAGTTAACCCACACATCCAATGGTTCTTATGAGCATTGTGAGGAAGTGCCGGTAGCCTTAAATCCCGTTTGGGAATTCAGAAAGGAACACACCATTAATCGAGCCTTGTTCTATACAACGGGCATTGCAAGTTCGATTCCGGTGCCCTTGGCTGGAAGCATCCTTTCTCAGCACCAGATTTTATGGAAGGAAGACAAAGTCAAGAATCCACTGCCATCAGAGACCAAGCTCCCCTACGTCAGAGGGTCCCCGGAAATGTGTTGTGCCACCAAAAACAATCAAAGTGAAGTGTCCTCACTTAGAAATATCTACCTGACCACTGATTCCACACCAGGCAATGAACACGATTCTCCTGACCATCCCGAGTCCGACAAATTTGCAGAACTATCGAGCACTAATAACTTTACTGGCACGATGGTCGATATGATCGTATCGGAAGTCTACGAAGCCGTCACTTCTTCCCGGGTTTCTAAATCGTCAGAGACATACACTGGCGTGCTGCAAATGAAAGAGGCCCCCTGTTTGCAGTGCATCGGGAAAGACTCCTGCAAGAATATGTTTGCAAATTATCTGGCCAAACGGATCGTAAAGCAGTCCGTCGACGAAACGAAATCGGCGTGTTCGGCTACAAGTGAGAAATTAGCCTACTGCGTTGGGTTGGGAACCCACGGAAGAAGCGGTAAGAAGGAATCTCAGGGTATGGCCAAACAAGGAGAGAAAACGAAGAATATCCCAGTTATCGTGGGTCAACAGCAGATGCCTTTAAACAACATATCGAAATTTCACATCTCTACCGCGGCTTCGAATCGATGTTTGCTGTTGGGATCTAAAGAGGGTGCTCATGAAAGAAAGAACAGTGTGGCCTGCAAGCCATCCGCAAGTATAATCTCTCCTACATCGACATTTGTCAAATCTAATGAGCAGGTTCCAGATGTGGAAGACAGTACTGTGATACTTATCAGTAATTTACCTGAAAAACAGCGCGTGTCTAAAGCCCCAGGAGGTTCTGCGTTTGGTCACGAAATGCCTTTTCTGGAAATAAGTAACTCTTCTGTGGTGCCCACGTGTGAAGACGCGATTCAGCTGGAAGATAAATTGAGTGTCAGAGACACAAATCTTCTCGTGGTACCAGAAACTCCCCCCTCCACACCTTTAATGCCTTCTCAGGCAAGTTCGGAGTGGAATTTAAGGAAATTAACCAAAAAACTGAAAGGGGAATTAGCCAAGGAGTTTGCGCCTGCTACTCCCCCTTCGACTCCTTACGTGCCGGAAACAGATGGAATATACACTCCGGAATGTGGAAAGTTAGAAAAAGAAGAGTTTATGTTGAAATTAATGCGGTCTCTCTCCGAAGAAGTGGAAAACAAGGAAGTTGAAGAACATTCGGAAACATCGTTAGAGCAAATTCAACCTTTGGGACCGACACTAGATTATGCTGATCATCTAGCTACTCGTATCATCTCTATGGCAACCGAGCAGGCCGCTACTCAGATGGAGAAGAAGAGATACTTTCAAGTAAGCACGGAAGACCAAAGAGGCGGGCATTCCACATTTGTTAACATTCCGGAAAAACACCCACCCACTTTATGGATTTACGCTGGTAAAATGGCTGGGAGGATCATCCGAGAAGCCAAAAAAAGGTTCAACTCAAGACATTGTAAACTTTTGAGTCTCCGTCACATTAATTATGAGGGCGATTGCTTCCACCTGAAAAGAAACTATCACGAATGTTGGTCCCAAGACAAAAGACCGAAGCCACGTTCTAGAGAACCAGATGCCTGCGCTCTTCCTGTGCCCCTGAATCCGGAAACTTCGGGGCTCAGCTCCAAATATCCCAGCTGTGAAAGTGTGACGGATGAATACACCGACCACATCATTCGGGTTTTAAAACAGGAAGGCGGCCACGGGGACCTCATCATGGATAATTTTGCAAGCAGGCTTGCTTACAAAACGGTGAGGTCTGGAATGCAGCAAGCCGCCAGGAAACTCCGGGCGAAGCACAGTAGAAATATTGCTCCGGAAAAGAGCTCCAAGCTAAACAGCAAGCTTGAGTTGTTCGAGGCCGCAAACCAAGACTTCGATCAAAAGAGTCAGAAAAATGGCGTGATGCTTCATCTCGCGAAGCAACCTTGGAGGAGTAGGTGTCCCTTACATGGGGTTGAACGTTCCAAGTTGCTTGACTTTTCAGAATCTCTTGCTTGTACGATCACCTCTGATGCCAGAAGGATGTTCGTGTCCGCGACAAGTTTACCCAAATCTTTCACGGATTCTTGCTTGTACCAACCACCGAGAGACGACAAAGTCACCGATTTCAAAACAACGTGGAGTCAAAGACTGTCTTCTTCCCGTTATAAGCAGAAGCTGTATCACAGCATGGAGAGTTTGAGGGACTCGACCTACCAAGGGAACATTTTACGAGCCGTAGACCAATACGCGAAGAAGATCGTAGATGATACTTTAGAAGTGAGCTTAGGATCAGCTACTCGGCAAGCTCCAGAAGGCTGGATAAATGGGGAGAGGTTAACCTATGAAGAAAAAATAATCCCATTTTCCATAGCTGCCTGCAAACACTGCATTGGCGGTTCGTCTCTGCCGCTTGCTGGACGAGATTTTCCTTCTAACGTTCGGCAGTCTTCGGGTGGGAGTGTAAGCATCACCTTGCCTAAATCTCATGTGCTTCATTTGGACATTCCCAAAATTCACGTCGATATGGAGGAGAAGGTCCTACTTGCTGAAAACCTTGCGCCTGTCACGTTGGACCGAGCGAGGCGGCAGCTCAGCAACACCAGTTTGACAGCGGATAGTGGAATCAGTCAAGATGGAATCAGTTTTGCCGAAAGTCTAAGCACAGAAATTATGACTTCCTGCATGACAAATATTGCTCCAGCCATCAATATAAGGTAAGGTTGATTTTTGCAGGGAATATATATTGTAGGACTGTGGTGAGCCCTCTCTGTGGGCATGTGCGCCATCGCCAGCTGCTTTTCTGCGTACACTGACCAGTTGATCATTGCAGCTGCCAGAGCCCTGGAAACCTCGGGTTTCCAGTGTCCTGGCATGCGCGAAGACCAGCTGGCACACCGGAAACCAGTTTCTGGGGTTTTGAAATTTTTAGTTTCTGGGGCTCTGGCGCACATGTGCACATACGCATACTTATGTTCCGGTTTGGGCACTCAGTGCCAAAAATGTTCACTATCACTGCTATAGGAGAAGAGCAGGCAGAGCCAGGAAGGGGTGGGCAGAATTAAATGAGTCATCAGCCTAAAGTCATTAACAGTCTAAGTCCAACTCCTCTCGAATGCTGCTGACCCTTATCTGGCGCCAATTTAGAGTTGAACTTGAGTTGACCAGATCAGGAGAAGGAGAGAAGTGGGAGGAGTGAAACAAGTCATCAGCCTAGAATCATTGCATTCCCAAAAATGATCTAAGTCCAACCCCTCTTGAATGCTGTTGATCCTTATCTGGCGCCAATTTAGTACCGAACTTGAGTTGACTAGATTAGGAGAAGAGAGGCAGATCTGGTGGGAGCAGAGTTAAACAAGTCATCAGTCTAGAGCAGTGTTTCTCAAACTTGGTGACTTTAAGTCCTGTGGACTTCAACTCCCAGAATCCCCCAGCCAGCACAGCTGGCTGGGGGATTCTGGGAGTTGAAGTCCACAGGACTTAAAGTCACCAAGTTTGAGAAACACTGCTCTAGAGTCATTCCGTTCCCACGAACAGTCTTAAGTCCAACCTCTCTTGAATGCTATTGAATTCTGGCGCCAATTTACTATTGAACTTCAATGGACTCGATTAATGCCAAGAATCTGGAACCGTATGTTAGGATGCAGTTCAGAAGATTTATTACTCAAGCCTATACATAAAAACATATAAGGGGTGGGACCACGAGACTTGTTTCATCTTTCTGAAAGAGCCATTGGAATTTGAGGAGACCTCTGGAGGTGACTTCCAGGTGCGGTCAACCCTGAAGGAAGGTCAGGTATGCGGAGTGCAATGACAAATAGTGACCCTACCCTACTTACCTGTATTAGCGCCATGGAAACGGAGGGTCCGAATTCTGCTGAGTCTGTGGTCAGCCAGCAAACTGGAGATGATAGCACCGGCAGCTGGTCCAACTTGAGTTTTGATGATGAACATCCAGACGAGAGCAGCAGCTTTCTCCACCTCAGTGACAGGTAACTAAAATCTATTTCTAATGTTGACTCCCATCCATCGGAGTCAACTTTTAGTGACCGAATTTCTCCAGAGTGAATGTTTAATGTACAGTTTTGATGAGATGGCTTCACAAACCCTTCTTACACCGTTAAGGTCCAAGGTTGACTTTCACAGTTTTTAGCTTGAGAAACTGGCATTTTTAAAAGGTTGAATGATTTAACTGTCGTACACCACCACCACCCCGCACACACACCTGAAAGGCTGGTAAGGGCGGTCGTCCTGGAAACAGAAAGGGGCCGGCTTGCGTTGCTTTGGCCAGGCTCACTCAATCCCAGTAGGTGCACGCACGTGCAGAACCAGCCTTCGCCATCCCAGCAGGCGTGCATGTAGACAGATGTTGACAAGCACACACGCTCACGCCGGGATAGGGTGGGCTGGGCCTGCGCGTGCCCACGCCCGCCGACTCCTGTGCGCATGCATGCCTGCCAGGATGGCATGGGCCTGGCCTCCTGTCAGTGTTCCAAATAGCATCCAAAAGTGAATCAGAGTCCAAGGCAAAGGATTCCTCAAAGTTCCAGTTTATGAAGAGAGCCATGTTGGCACATCTGGGAAAACCCGAATCTGAAAGCTTCCCGGTTTTCCCCACCCAGTTGAAAGTTCAAGATCTTTCCCCCCCACACCCACAAGTCCATCCCATAGTCCAATCTCCCACTGCCACGCTGGCAGCTTCCTCCCATCCAGTTCCGGTCAGGTGCAGAGGTGCACAAAGACACATGATGACCTTGGCTTTCTAGAAAGGAATTTTGTTTTGGCTACATAGCATCTAACTCCTTTACAATCCCCCCTCCCATTTTCCCACCATAGAAAATGCATAGTAGAATAATAGAAAGTGTGGCACGCCAAAGATCCAGCAGAAAAGATGGCGGCAGGCCTGACCCTGTGTGCGCGTGTCCCCACTGGGATTGCGTGAGCCTGGTGGCCGAAGTGACCCAGGCCTGGCCCCTTACCGTTTTCAGGATGGCCACATGGGCGAGATCTGATCGCATCGCAGGCCGCGTCTGGCCCTCGGGCCTTGAGTTTGACACCCCTGATCTAAGGCAATCCGCTAGTCAACAGGAAGTTCTGGTTGGAGCTAACTACCTATTTCTTCGTCGTTCAGCCCTCTTCTCTTCTCTCCTGGCAGTAATGGTAACAGCAGTAGCTGGAGCAGTCTTGGTTTAGAAGGAGATTTGTATGAGGAGAATTTGTCCTTTTCGACATCCGACAGGTTGGTCCAACCAAGACCCAACGACAGGACGGTCCCCCCCTCGTGTTTTCATGCATGGCCGTGACTCCTTTTTTTCAAGACCAACAATCGGGCGCATTTAAACCTGTCGATTTCACTGTCGGCGTTTGCTTCTCACTTCTTAACAATCGTGCTTGTTCCTTAACCATACAGAGCAGGCTCCATTTGATTGTGTGACGGTGTGAATGCCTTTTTGTGGAAAGAACAAACCAACATCCAATCTGTGTCGTGCATGTCCGCCTTGCCGTCCCTCCTCCTCCTCCTCCTGTCGATTCTGCCTTGCTAAATATTAAGAGCTTGCTTTCTGTGCTGTTTCTGAATTTTTTTTTTTTTACTCAGTTCCCCATCGTTCTCCTCGCTCTCAGAAGCCCCTTGGAGACGTTGTGTGGACATTTGAAGCAGTACAGGTCATCCTTGATTTACGGCCACCAATTGAGCCCCCAATTTTTGTGGTTAAACGAGACGTTTCTTTAAGCGTCTCGTTTAACCACAAAACGACAGGCTTGTTTAAGCGGGTTTCACCCCATTTTATCACCTTTCTTGCCTCGGTTGTTAAGGGAGTCGCTGCGGTTGGTAAGTTAGCAACCCGGTTGTTAAGTGAATCTGGCTTTCCCCCATTGTCTTATCTTGCCAGAAGGTCGCAAAGGGGGATCGCATGGGCACTGCAACAGTTATAAGTGCGAACCAGTTGCCAAGTTTCTGAATTTGATTATGCCAACATGGGAAAAGATCGTAACTGTGAAAAACAGTCATAAGTCCCTATTTTCATTGCCGTTGTAACTTGGAATGGTCACTAAAGGAACCGTCGTAAGTCGAGGACTACCTGTATTCTCCAAATAATTGGATATTGATCTTTAAAAAAAAAAAGAAGGCGGACTTTTAATTCCTTAACCAGGAAATTTGCAAAGCAGGAAATGGTGTGAGAAACAAGGATTTTGTTTTTCACCATAATTTCTTACAACTTTTGTCGATTCTTGCTATTTTTTTCTTGAATGTTTATCCCGGGGTTGCCAAACAGTTTAATATAGTCACAGTTTCTCACGGGTCTCCCGTCTTTTCTAGCGATGGAACAGAAGACAAGGAGGAAGAGATCAACAGTTCCATGGAAGGTGAGTCCAAAGGGGAGTGAATGTGGATTATATTGGAAGTGATACTCCGTCCAGTTTGGTCACCGTGATACAAAAAAAAAAGATGTTGAGACTCGTAGAAAGAGTGCAGAGATGACCTGGGAGCTGGAGGTTAAAAGATAGGATAATATAATATAAAAAATATAAATAATTTTTCTGCGGACCACCAAAATTTTCTCACAAACCATCAGTGGTCCATGGGCCACTGATTGGTGGCCACTGGACTAGAAGACCTCCAAGTCCCTTCGAACTTGGTTATTCGGTATTCCGATACACCTTAAGTCTACCCAGGGGTGCTTCTACACAGATGTTTTTTGTAGACTGCACACCTGTTTCGTCTTTTTTCACTTAGCAGAATTTCTGGCATAGAGAAAACGGCAGAGGGGAAAACGGCAAGAAGGTGACAAACAGAAAAACCAGATTGAAAGAGCCACTTAAATTGTAAGGAGTGGGTCAGTGTGAATGCCTGTGTCGGGTTTCCTAAAAATGCCCTAATTGATTCATGAGTATCGAGCCAAGTTTCAATACAAAACTAGTCATCTATTAGGAGCACCATTAGGCAAGGTCTTTTTGCAGTCATATATGAGCTTTGTTTGAATTATAGATGAACTTTACCCCTGTTCCTTCCCTCCCCTTAGTCTGTGTCATAAATCACGTTCCCCAATGAGGCACCCCTCCCAAGCCTGCTGCGGTAATCTGAGATCCGACTTTAGCCGAAAGTATGCATGGAATGCGCCTCCCCTCCCCCCATCCCTCACCATGACAACTTTAGGAGTTGACAGCCTGATTAAAGATTTAATTGGAAGCAACTTCTGGGCCAGTTTTTTGTCCATCCTGGATGTGAGAACAGCGTTTGTAATCTGTGTGTGAAAACCATCTGTATGTGTTGTGTAATATTCTCAGCTGGGATGGACCACAAACTTTTGTGCTTTGCTCGGTGGCCTGCCCTAAGTTACTCGTATTCATGCTTCCCAAGTGAATACAAGTCTAGCTCCATCTTATGGACATTAGTGGGCATTCTTTTTTAACTGGACAATTGCTCCCTGCTAAATTAAAAATCAACAAAGCCAGCTCAGGTTATGTTCCAACGCATGGAACATAAGACAATTCCTTTCGCTTCCTACACAATAAGGAGAGTTCAACAGTAGGTAATGGGTTACTTTGAAAGCCCAAGAGTTGAAAGGGACTCTGGAGGTCTTCTAGTCCAACCCCCTGCTTAAAGAGGAGACCCTATACCATTTCAGACAAATGACTGTCCAATCTGTAGTTTCTTAGCAGTTAGAATTGCTTGTGTCCATTGTTGATTGGAAGGATTTTGAATCCAACATGTATATGTGTGTGAAAGAGAGAGGATAGAGACAGAAGAAAGAGAGAGTGAGAAAGAGAAAGAGCGAATGAATGGAAGGAGAGAGAGAGAGAGAGAGAGAAGGAGAGAGTAGAGAGAGAGTGGAGAGAGAATAGAAGGAGAGAGAGAGAATGAATGGAAGGAGAGAGAGGAGAGAGAGGTAGGAGAAAGAGAAGGAGAGAATTGAGAGAGAATGAGTGGAAGGAAAGAGAGAGAATGAATGGAAGGAGAGAGAGGAGAGAGAAGGAAGGAGAGAGAGTGGAGAGAGAGAGAATGAATGGAAGGAGAGAGGAGAGAGGAAGGAGAGAGGGAGAGGGAGAGAGAGTGGAGAGAGAGAAGAAGGCGAGAGAAAGAGGGAGAGATGGGCAGTTCAAAAATGTGAACTACAAATAAAAGAAACATAGCACTTTGAATTTACTTGAAATTGAATTATAATTGCCGGTCCGTTTCCCTTTCACCCAATTTGCAAAGGTCTCTTGTTTTCGTTCTTGTTTTCCTTTTTTTAACCGCTTTGTATAATGTGATGTAATTCGCAAACATGCCTAACCTCATTGCTTTTCCTATCGTGTGTTAGCAGCAATTTGTCTCTCTTTGCAAAATGCTTTCCGCCATCCGTTGACTAAAATGTGGGACGGATGGGCTTCATTTCCTCTTCTCCTGGGCTTGTCCTAGGGTTGAGGAAGCCTTCCAAAGCCTTGGTCATCGTGAATGTGGACGTTGGGCCATGCGCGGTGGATCCTCAGCTGAGAATGATGCTGCAGTGGTTGAGTGCTTCGCAAGCAGATGTGCCCGAGCTGCGTTTCCATGAGGACACACCCGGGGAGTTCGTTCTGGTGAGTAGCAAAGACCCAGAGCCACTACAAGCTTACGTATAATTCCACTTGGACTTGGCCTTCGGCCTGCAAACGCTTGAAGGGAGCCTTCCCTGGGTGGGAAACCAGTGTGGAAGCCCCCCAGGCATCGTTTTTCAAAGATGCGTTTGTTGGAACCCCAGGTTAAGGTTGCCGTGGCATCTTCCAGGGAGAGGAGTTTAAATTGTGGTCATTCCGTCACAACATCATGTTCAAACCTTTGTGCCCCATGGACCCTTGCAAACGTCCGTCATATGTTTGAGTCTCCCTCTCTCTCTTTCATTCACTCACTCTCTTTCACCCTCTCTCTCTTTCTCCCCCTTTCTCTCTCTCCCTCTCTCTTTCTCCCTCTCCCCTCTCTCTTTCTCTTTCTCCCCCTTCTCTCCCCCTCTCTCTTTCACCCTCTCTCTTTCTCTTTCTCCCCCTTTCTCTCTCTCTCTCTCTCTCCCTCTCCCCCCTCTCCTTTCTATCTCTCCCACTCACCCTCTCTCTCTTTCTCCCCCTTTTCTCTCTCCCATTTCTCTCCCTCTCCCTCTTTTTCTCCCACCCTCTCTCCCTTCCTCTCTTTCTCTTTCTTTCTCCCCTTTCTTCCTCCCTCCCTCTCTCCCTTCTCTCTCTCTCTCTATCTTTCACCTCTCTCTTTCTCCCCTTTCTCTCTCCCTCCCTCTCCCCCTCTTTCTTTCTCTTTCTCTCTCACCCTTCTCTCTCTCTCACTCACCCCTCTCTCTTTCACCCTCTCTCTGTTTCTCCTCCCTTTCTCTCTCTCTCCCCCTTTCTCTCCTCCCTCTCTCCCTCTCCCTCTCCCACCCTCCCTCCCTTCCTCTCTTTATCTCTCTCTCTTTCTCCCCCCTCTCTCCCTCCCTCCCTCCCTCCCTCTCTTTTTCTCTCCCCCTTCTCTCTCTCTCACTCACCCCCTCTCTCTTTCACACTCTGTTTTTCTCTCCCCTTTCTCTCTCTCTCTCCCCCCCCCCCCTCTCTCTGGCCATCCAGTACTTTTTCTTCTGGATGGAATATGAATGTACAACTATAGATAATTCATTTTGTCAACTGCACTGAGTCTGAATCTCAAAATGACCCCAAATCTGCAATACAAAGATCCTTCCCCTTTTGTCTTTTTTATCATCCTGTTGTTCCCCTTAAATTTCACATTTCCACTCGCCAACATTGCAAAGGTTCAGGATCCCTTTTCTCATATTTGTCCGGTGAGAAAACCTGTACAGTCATAATGCATTTCCGGAGGCATTTTTTATTAAAAAAAGCTTCTCCACTAATTTCCTCCGGGCGACCTGTGGTAGGCTGGCTCATTTGCCTTCTGCACTAAAAACAGCCTGGTTGATTTGAATGTTTCCTTCAAGTTCACTGCATTCTTCTTCCTGTTGACTACCTTCTAGTCAACAATTTTTGCCACATGTTTATTTCTGTTCTCTGCCACAACTACTACACTTAATTCTCACTTATTTTCTCCTGCTGCCTTTTCAGTGAGAGTTCAGCTTAGCCTCCTGTTTAAATATTGAATGTTTAAGAGCATCGTCAGTATCAAGAACACAGAATGGTTATTGCAAAGGAAAAGATGCTTTTGGTTGATTCTCCCTTCATTTGTGTAGATGGATATGTAGCATAACAGAAACGGGAGACGATAGACGGTGCATATTTGGTGATCAAACATGCCCGATTGCATAACTCTAGGGCAGTGATGGCACACGTTTTTGTGGTTGGGTGCCAAAAATGCAAAGGCGTGTGTGCTACCGCGCGTGCACATGCCAACACCCATAATGCAAAGTGCGTCCCCACATGCTCATGCGCACAGAGCCCCCACAACCCCCACGCTCCCCCCCCATGCACGCCGCCCTCCTTGCCTCCAAGCTGAGCTTGGTATTTCCTCTGGAGGGGGGCGGGGGGGGCAATTTTGCCCTCCCCAACTCCAGGAAAGCCTCCGGAACCTGGGAAGGACAAAAAATGGGCTCAATGGGCCAGCCGGTGGTATGGAAAGGAACCTCCGGTTGGCCCATTGGGCCTGTTTTTTGCTCTCCCCAGGCTCTGGAGGTTTTCCTGAAGCATGGAGAGGGCGAGACTGGCCTCCCCCGGACCTCTGGAAGGCCAAAAATCAGCTAGCCGGCATGCGCATGCGTGTTGCAGCTGACAGCTCGCATGTCATCAGATATGGCTCTGCGTGTCACCTGTGGCACGCGTGCCATAGGTTCGCCTTCACGGCTGTAGGGGAAAACAAAACAATTGAAGGTTTGATGACGGTCAGATGAAGACTCTAATCCAGGGGTCGGCAACCCTAAACACTCAAAGAGCCCTAAAGGTCCTAACCAGAAGCCCCTGTTCAATTCTGGAGCCAACTGGAAGTCTGGTTCTCTCACCATAGAGTCTCCTCCTAGCACAGCATCCTTTTTCCTCTGCCGACTGGAAGTCCGGTTCCCCCACCATAGAGTCTCCTCCTAGCACAGCATCCTTTTTCCTCTGCCGACCGGAAGTCTGGTTCCCCCACCATAGAGTCTCCTCCTAGCACGGCGTCCTATTCCCTCTACCTGTCCTAACCGAAAGCCCTATCAATTGTGGAGCCCACCGGCGACAGGGAGCCGCAGCAGAGTGATGAAAGAACCACATGTGGCTCCAGAGCCGCGAGTTGCTGACCCCTGCCCTAATCTGATATTTTTACCAATCTCCGGCAAAATTAAATTATTATAATTCAAATTATTCAGGTATATAAATATCTACAAAGAGTGCAGAGAAGAGCAACAGAGATGATTAAGGGACTGGAGGTTAAAACATGATGAACAATTGAGGGAACTAGGCATGTCTAGTCTAACAAAGAGAAGGACTAGGGGAGACATGAGAGCAGCCTTCCAATACCTCAGGAGCTGCCACAAAGAAGAGGGAGTCAAGCTGTTCTCCAAGGCACCTGAGGGCAGTACAAGAAGCAATGGGTGGAAACTAATCAAGGAGAGAAGCAACTTAGAACTGAGGAGAAATTTCCTGACAGTGAGAACAATTCATCAGTGGAACAGCCTGCCTCCAGAAGTTGTGAATGCTCCATCACTGAAGGTTTTTAAGAAGAGACTGGACAGCTTTTTGTCCTGAATGGTGTAGGATGTCCTGCTTCAGCAGCGGGTTGGACTAGAGGACCTCCAAGTTCCCTTCTCATTCCGTTATTCTGTTAAAGCATGATGGCGACCAGATGAAGAGCCTAATCTGAGATTTTTACCCATTTGTTTAAATGTGACTTTGAATCCACTTTCATTTTCTTCCTTTGAATGGTAAAGTGTGTTTGCAATATCATCCTCCTCTCTTTATCTGTAAGCAGATAATAATGACTTCATTGTAATGTAAGCTCTGTGGTCTTAAAAAAACAACAATACACACACACACACACAACCTTCCCTTCTTGATTGTTTGTACAGGTCATATTTCACCCGCAATTATGGACAACCACATCTTGATTTGTCTGAACCCGCAGTCTGCAATTAAGCAATGTGATTGTCCCCCAGGATGACCTGCTCCAAACTCAACTCATTAGAAGCTATTTTGGTTAATCCTTCAGGCAGTTGTTGTTTAGAAACTTCAAGGATTTCCACGGAAACGTGTGCAGCCGTTATAGAATTTAGTTGTTTTAAAAAGTCACATCGAAGTAAAATACGTTGGCTAATTAGTAGGTGAGTCAGAGAGCCGGTTGAAATGTTTGTGGAATTGTGAAGCAATTATGGGTGATCTTACAATAATACAAGAATACAACAGCAGAGTTGGCAGGGACCTTGGAGGTCTTCTAGTCCAACCCCCTGCCTAGGCAGGAAACCCTACACCAATGCAGACAAATGGCTATCCAACATCTTCTTTAAAACTTCCAGTGTTGGAGCATTCACAACTTCTGGAGGCAACTTCTGTTCCACTGATTAATTGTTCTAACTGTCAGGAAATTTCTCCTCAGTTCTAAGTTGGTTCTCTCCTTGATTAGTTTCCATCCATTGCTTCTTGTCCTACCCTCAGGTGCTTTGGAGAATAGCTTGACTCCCACTTCTTTGTGGCAGCCCCTGAGATATCCGAAGACTGCTATCATGTCTCCCCTGGTCCTTCTTTCTATTAAACTAGACATACACAGTTCCTGCAACCATTCTTCATATGTTTTAGCCTCCAGATCCTAATCATCTTTGTTGCTCTTCTCATCTCTCAGCCATAGAATAGAATAGAGTAAGAATAAGAATTAGAATTAGAGTAGAATAACTCTAGAGAGAGTTAGAAGAGAAGAGACTGGAATAGACTAGAATGACTTTCTGCTAAACCAACATATAATAAAAGAATGATAAGAATGACAGAGTTGGAAGGGACCTTGGAGGTCTTCTAGTCCAACCTCCTGCCTAGGCAGGAAACCCTATAACCGTTTCAGACAAATAGCTATCCAACATCTTCTTAAAAATGTCCAGTGTTGAGGCATTCACAACAGCCTCCCCTCGCCCTCTGGAAGGCCAAAATTCAGCTGGACAGCACATGGACTCACGCTGGAGCTGTCATAGGGCAAAGTCTTGCATGCGCTCAGATATGGCTCTACATGCCACCTGTGGCACACATGCCATAGGTTCGCCATCATGACTATGTTGTTTTCTTGCTTCAGATGTTCAGATTTTTTAAAAATCAAACAAATGTACTTGTTTTTCTACTTACACTTTTGCCGTTTTGTTTAGAAATGCCTTCAGTCATCATGGTTTCATTTAGGAGTAGATTAGCCTTGTGTTTGAGAAATAAATTGTAAGACACCCATGCATGGAGTTATTAGCATTCACCACTTAGAAAAGGATGCAAAGAACCAGCTGTCTGCAAGGAATATAAATCCTTCCATCCTCCACCTTTCAGTCAGAACTGAAGAAGCTTCTTGCATGAGAAGCGGAACGTCTTCCAAAGAAAAAACAAGAAAGTCCAGTTGCATCCTTAAAAAAGCACCTTTGGGACAACCACGACCTTTGATGACTGAGAATTTATTTCTACAGATTTAGAAATAAAATTGATGCAGTGAGATTCACAGAAACCTACCAGGGTTACCCAGTTGACATCCAAAGTGAAATGTTTTAGAGCCATTCACACAAGGACACAGGATTAATACAGTGCGATGTGTTTGGTCCAAAGAAACCTTCACTTTTTTCCCCTTCAAAATTCCAGTTTTCATCCCAGATATCAAACTACGTTGCCCTTTGCATCCCACACATGTGTTTTTATTCAAGCTGTGAGAACAAGGAAAACTTTCCTCTGAGCAGGGAAGTGTTTGAACTATACAACTTCGGCTTGTCGTTGGAAATTTTGATTTCTGCCTTGTGGATCTTTGCACTTCCTTAAATGTGCCACTCTGGAGTCAGTGGTTTCCACTCACAATAAGAGTAAATTCACCAAAAAAACCACACTTTATGTCATGGAAGGATGGAAAGAGAGATATTTCCGTACTCATCCGAGCAATTGTTGAATGCCAGTTTATTCAGGACTGTTACCAGTTAATTGATTTGTGCACAATATCTTTTTTTTTTTAGCCAGCTGTTGCCTACTAATAACAAAAACCAGGGTCATTGGAACTCTTTGGAATATCTTTCTGAAAAACAGGTTTAAGGAAGTGAAAAGCAGGTTTTGAGGATACCCAATTATAGAAGTATCTATGAAGGTGAAGGTTCGCTCTCTAAGCTTAGATACAGATTAACAGAGCTGGAAGGGACCTTGTAGGTCATCTAGTCCAACCCCACGTGGTGAAATGTAAAAAAAAAAATTGCCGCCGGTTCTCTGGGCATGGCTTGGTGGTGGGGGTCATGTAAGTTTTTTAAAAAAATTTAAAGCATTTTTTACTATCTATTTGCCCGAACAGGTGGTTAAAAATGCTTTAAGAAGTGGGAAAAAAGATTCAGTTGTGCTGTGCGATTGTGGGAACTTTTTTTTCACATTTTAAAGCATTTTCCCCCCCTGCCGGCTCAAGTGAATAGGCAGGAAAAAAGTGCTTTAAAAAGGGGGGGGGGGCTTCCCACGATCGTACGGCCAACAGCTGAGCTGCGTGATCCTCAGAAGCTTTTTTTTACTATCGGTTTGCAGAACCAATGACACTTGTCTCTAATAGCATTTCACCTCTGCCTCCGCCCAAGCAGAAGACCCTACAGCATTTCTGACAGCTTGTGGGTTGGTTTCCAAATGTTTTGTTACCCGGTAACACCTCCAGCGGAGTTTAGGGGGATGTCACTGTTGGTGTCCTTCTGTTGATAAGGGCTTCAGGTGTGGGTGTGTCAAGGGAGGGTCTTGTGATGGCTTAGGTGTGAGTCGTCAGCGAGAGTCTCGTGATGGGTCTTGTGATGGGGGTCACATCGGGTCAAGGTCATTGGAGGCCAACTGCTGGTGGGGGTTTTATGGGTTGGTTGAGGGTTGGTGCTGTCTCTGGTTGGCTGTGTAGTTGCTTTGGATTCTGAAGGTTTGTAGGTCAATGTGTAGAAGTGTAAAAAGGAGCGTGGTTTCCCCAGTTATATCTACCTGGCCCACCTGAGCGGGGTGGTAGGGAATGTTATGGATCTCCTCTCTTAAAGAGGTCCATCTGGTGGGACAAAGAAGAAGGACCTTCTCTGTGGTGTCTCCTTCGAACATCACCCTCCTGGAATTTAGACTGGCCCCCGCTTTGACACTCTTTCCCAAGGCCCTGAAGACATCGTTCTGACAACGGGCCTGGGGACCTCAAAGAGATACGGAGCCCATCAAGTGGCTGGTCTGATTGTTCTTGTCAGTCCAGTTGTCTTTTGAAAAGCACCTTTGGGACAACCACGACCTGGATGATTGAGAATCTCCATAGACCCAATTGCTACTGTTGAGCTAGAGAATAGATACATTCAAAGCAGGGGAATGAAGTTCTCCAACCTCTTTTGTGGGTCAGGTAGATAGAACTAGGAAAAGATGTCCTTCAAAGAATGATGAAGCTCTTCAACTTCCTGATTTGTGGGTCAGGTAGATATGACTAGGAAAAGACGTCCTTCAAAGGATGATGAAGGTCTCCAGCCTTCTGTTTTGTGGGTCAGGTAGATAGGACTAGGAAAAGACGTCCTTCAAAGGATGATGAAGGTCTCCAGCCTTCTGTTTTGTGGGTCAGGTAGATAGGACTAGGAGAAGATGTCCTTCAAAGTATGATGAAGCTTTCCAACCTCCTCTTTTGTGAGTCAGGTAAATATGAGTAGGAAAAGATGTTCTTCAAATGGCAACGAAGCTCTTCAACCTCCTATTTCGTGGATTAGGTAGATATGACTAGGAGAAGATGTCCTTAAGAGGAGGATGAAGCTCTCCAACCTCCTATTTCGTGGATTAGGTAGATATGACTAGGAGAAGATGTCCTTAAGAGGAGGATGAAGCTCTCCAACCTCCTATTTCGTGGATTAGGTAGATATGACTAGGAGAAGATGTCCTTAAGAGGAGGATGAAGCTCTCCAACCTCCTATTTCGTGGATTAGGTAGATATGACTAGGAGAAGATGTCCTTAAGAGGAGGATGAAGCTCTTCAATCTCCTATTTCGTGGATTAGGTAGATATGACTAGGAGAAGATGTCCTTAAGAGGAGGATGAAGCTCTTCAATCTCCTATTTCGTGGATTAGGTAGATATGACTAGGAGAAGATGTCCTTAAGAGGAGGATGAAGCTCTCCAACCTCCTATTTCGTGGATTAGGTAGATATGACTAGGAGAAGATGTCCTTAAGAGGAGGATGAAGCTCTCCAACCTCCTATTTCGTGGATTAGGTAGATATGACTAGGAGACAATGTCCTTCAAAGAATGATGAAGCTTTCCAACTTTCTCTTTTGTGGATCAGGTAAATATGAGTAGGAAAAGATGTCCTTCAAAAGATGATAATCTCCTTTTCCACCCCTTCTAGCTTTCGAAGACCTTGCAGGAGAAAGGCTGGTGTGTGGGAGACCTCTTCCAGGCAGTCCTGAAATACTGTGAAGCCATGGAGAAGTCTACCGATGGGGACAGGACCCTGGGAAGCCCAACCCTCTTCAGGTGGCTTCAGGAGAACGTCTGAATGGTCCGGAGAAGTTTCTCCTTGAATTTAACTCTCGAATCCTCCTGGGGGAAAAAACGAAAGCGAGAGAGAGAGAATGTGTGCTAACTAGCAAATGTAACATAATTTGCATTGTGAGGAGCATTACGGCGGAAGTAAATATTAAGCGTGCTGTACTGTCAAGTGGCTTTGTGAAACTTTGTGTGCTTTTAATCCTGTGTGTGTGTGTGTGTGTGTGTGTGTGTGTGTGTGTGTGTATGATCTGAATGAAGGTTTCCACTTGTTCTTCTCCTCATCCGTCTGCAGCTCTCTTCTGGCTTCTCACGGAGATGAGAAGCCTTTTCGCTTTCTATCTTTGAGTGAGGATTCCTGCCAAACTAGGACAAGGAACGTCATATCATCTCAGTCTAGGTTCGTTATTTGTGTCTCTGTCCTTTGTCTTTGCCATTTTTCCTTGCCTCTCTCCTTGGAACGAGCTGCAGGCCAAAAATTGGGGTCCAGTGATGGTCAGCTGCTCCCTTTTTTTCCTCTGAGGGCCTTGGGGGGGGGGGGCTATAGATTTGCTCACTCATTTCTTTGCCGCTTCTACCGACTTCAGCCAAGTTCTGCTGATGAAGCTGAAGAGAGGACCAAATTGCAGCAGAATTGGGGTAAAGGAAAGGGTCAAGATCAAAGTGTGGAATTTATTACTTGCACCTGTCAAAAACCAAGTAGTCTTCATTTCCAAGTGAAAGGCAGTGGAAGGCCGTAATTCTCAATATTGAGTATTACGATTGTATCGGAGAAGGTGGGTTGTAGATTTATGTTCCCCATCACTATAATACTTTAATACTTCCAAATGTTAGATAGCAAAATATTACACTCCCTCCAGAATACTTTTTCCCCCCATCCATTCTGTAAAATCTTCTCTCTTCATAAAGCAAATAGTTACAAGAAAGAAGAGTAGAGTAGGCCAATAGCCAAAAAGTTGAGTCCTCCAGTCCAGGGGTGGGCTGCTACTGGCATTGCTGCCGGTAAAAAAAAATTGTGTGCGCATTTACACCTAAAAAGTTCTGGCGTAAGAAAAGGGGGAAAAATTACATTTCTGCAATGGAGATTGTTCTGCGCATGCGCAGAAGCAAAAATAAAGATAGCGCCTCTGACAATTGAACTGGTTTGGGTGCGTGAGTGGCCAGGTTACTACGTACTCGGCCGAACCGGTCCAAACTGGTAGGAACCCACCTCTGTTCCAGTTGTTTTGTTTCTGGTTTATACCATGATGTCAGGAAACATGTTTAATGTTGTCTCGTCGAAACATCGCCCCCAAACCAATGTTGTATGTCTATAGGTCTTTTTCTTTTCTTTATATTCAACTGCATTCTGTTAAATTGAGAACGCAGGAGATAAGAATCATTGGCATAAAATAGTGATGATCAACTTTGGCCACTTGAAGAAGGGTGGACTTCAACTCCCAGCGTAGGTGGTTGGAGAATTCTGGGAGCTGAAGTCCAGGCATCTTCCAAGTGGCCAAAGTTGATAAACGGTGGCATAAAGACATATTGGCATTACATAATTGCTTCGGAGAAATGGTCACAAATCCAGGAGATTCCTCCCATTTTGTGATGTGGATCTAGTTGAACTAGTTTGTGCTTTACAGAGTAGAAAAGAGGAAGGTATGACTTCCTGAGATCATATCACTGCATCATTCATGGAGGGAGAAACCAACATTTCAAGCTGTAGAACTCTGCTGTGGGGTCATTGATGCTCTTTAGGAAACAGGGAATTTCTCCATCGGCTTCTAGTAAGGGTAAAAATGAGGACGGAACGGGAAAACTTGCTATGGTCAATTTGCCGCAGCCAGTTTGCCATGGCCAACTCACCTTGGCCAACCTGCCACAGGCCAACTGGCTGAGGGACAAGTCAGCAATTCAATTATTTAAAGTAATTTTATTTTTTGTCATTCACATTTTATTTTGTCCCTCCTTGGGCATCCTTTCTCTAATGATTCTATTCCACTATTTCTTCAATATTAATGCAATTCTTGTCCCACAGCAAGTTGGCCATGGCTAGTTGGCCATGGCAAGTTTGGCATGGCGAATTGGCTGTGGTGAGGTGACCATGGCATGTTGGCCATGGTGCATTGGCTATGGTGATTGGCCATGGCTAGTTGGCCGTACCAAGTTGGCCATGGTGAGTTGGTCATGGCAAGTTGGCCATAGCGAGTTGACCGTGGTGAATTGGCCAGGGCGAATTGTTATAGACCCAAATGAGGATGCTGCAAGGAAGCAGAAGCCCGTGAGCTAAGAAAATAAATTAAACCACTCTGGTCAACGGAGAGGAAGGGACTAGCAGGTAGAAGGTATCTCTGAAGATTAAGGAGAACTTCCAGGAGTCTTCTACTGAGATTGGTGTTGTAATGGAGGGATCCATACAGATGCCAGAGACAGGAACAGGTTGAACGACCTGCCCTACTCCAGCCTTAATAGCACCCTCAAAAGTTGATGGTTGAAGTTGTGAGACCATTAGGAGTTGTGGTCAACATGCCCAGGGTGGCTTGGTTCTGCTTTTCTTACTCGACTACTATGGAGTGTGGAATTTACCTGACCTTCCAGGAATATCAAAATACATTTTGGAATGCTGTTGTTTGCGTTGTTTGCTGTACACGTTTCAGATTTCCTCTGTACAGAGAGCCTTCTTGTTTAGGAATTGTATCATATTCTGAATTGCTCTTAGGCATGTTTGAGTGCATGCGTGCGCCTGTGTGAGTACAATGAATGAAAGTCAACATGAAGATTTTCCATTGTAATGATGACAGTTGGTGATTAGTAAATGGACGCAATTAGATGTCGAGATGTGAATTTCAAGTTGCACTAAAATTGTTGTTTTAACAGTAAACTTAAAATAAATTGTATATAAGCAGACATTGGTGTGGTTTAAAATTTGTCCCTTCAAAGAAGGGAAGCATCAAGATACACAACTGAGAGGGGAATTCCAGCCATTTCCTAAACAATTGCAAAATAATTTGAGAAAGCTGCAGATGCAAGTCAATAAAATGTAAGTATTAAATTTAAATATTTCCATAATATTATTTAACAGTATTGACCCTGTGTTAGAGAGAGTCCAAATATTTAGTCTTGTCTGTCTGTGTATCTCTCCCCCTCTCCATCTGTCTGTCTGTCTGTCTGTCTGTCTGTCTGTCTGTCTGTCTGTCTGTCTGTCTGTCTGTCTGTCTGTCTGTCTGTCTGTCTGTCTGTCTGTCTGTCTATCTATCTATCTATCTATCTATCTATCTATCTATCTATCTATCTATCTATCTATCTATCTATCTATCTATCTATCTCTATCTATCATGTATCTATCTATCTATCTATCTATCTATCTATCTATCTATTTATCTATCTATCATCTATATCTATCTATATCTATCTATCTATCTATCTATCTATCTATCTATCTATCTATCTATCTATCTATCATCTATCTATCTATGAACTGTGAACAGACAAAATAAAGCAATAAAAAGATCTCAAAAACCATTTGCAAATATTGTTCTCTAGAGGAAGAGTAATCACTTCCCATGTGTCCCAGGTCTCTAGAAAAGTTCCTTTTTTTCTGATCAAGTATTAATTTAAATCTTAGGATTCAAGTCCACTTTTTAAAACAAATTCTTTGGAAAGACAGATTCTAGAATTAGGATTCCTACTAATGTTTTGTTCATACAAGGGGAAGAGAAAATATTAATGAGCCAGTAAGCTGAGACTTTTCTACTTTTCTATGTGTTTCTAAGGTTTTATATCGCAAACGAATATTGCTGAGTTCCTTCCCACCCGTTTCGTAAAAATCTGGCTGGCCGTACTTCTAAAACATCTTCCGTAAATGAAGATGTGTTTGCTCAGAGCAAGATCAATAATCAAGTGTCTACTTCTGGATTCAGATCAAGGACACTTGTCTTAATAAGCACAAAGCACAGTAACTGCTTGGCTGGATTTCAGCCCAGTCCTGTAAAATTCAACCTCCTGTTTCTAAGAGTGAGCCAAAACCTCTAGAGAAGGTTAAATATCTACACTCTTTCATCCAAGTTATCTTGACAGGAGAGTAAGGGAGAAAAAAACCCTTCTTTTTCAGAGTCCAGAATGTTTTTCCGATAGCTGTCTGAGAGAGAGCAGGGATGGTATATAAAGGAAAGTTAGAAGAGCTTAAATGTCAATCAACAAATGCAATGGGAAATCATATTGGGAAATTATTTTTGCCGGAATTCTTGCAGATGGAGTAGAAAACAGTAATATATACTTCTTTTGTGTCAATTGAATCTTGTCAGGTTGAAAATAATGAAGGCAAGGGTGATTTGCATTTTTAGGTTTTACAGACCACTGTGTATGTAAAATCAATGTAGAAGATTTTTAAAGTGGATTTGCATGGTAAAGAGTGGCATAAAAATTTAATGAATGGATGGATAGATAGATGGATGATAGGTGAATGATAGATAGATAGATAAATAGATAGATAGATATGGATGGATGGATATGATAGCTGATATGGATAGGGACGGATGGACGGACAGATATGGATGGATATGATAAATGATATGGATGGATAGACAGATAGATAGACAAATAGAGAGATAGAGAGATATGGATGGATATGATAGATAATATGGATGGACGGACGGACGGACGGACGGATGGACAGACAGACAGACAGATAGATATGGATGGATATGATAGATGATATGGATGGATGGATATACAGACAGACAGACAGACAGATAGATAGAATATAGATGAGTGGATGATGATAGATCGATAGATAATGTGGATGGATGGATGGATAGACGGATGATTGATTGGTAGGTATAGATGATAGATGGAATATGGGTGGCTGGGTGAATGGATAAATAAAAAGATTGATTGATAATGTGGATGGATGACTATGGAGAGAAGGATGGTTAGGTAGACGATAGATAGATAGATAGATAGATAGATAGATAGATAGATAGATAGATAGATAGATAGATAGATAGATAGATAGATAGATGATAGATAGATATAGATAGATAGATAGATAGATAGATAGATAGATAGATAAATAAATAGATAAATAGATATACATACATACCATTTAGGAGGTAGTCATCTCTAAATAGTTTATTTGAAAAATAATGTGATTGGAATTGAATCTGTCCCTTAGGCTGGTGATTATTTATTTATTTTATTTATTTATTTCTTGGATTTCTAGACCGCCCCCTCTCCCAAAAAGGGACTCGGGGCGGTGTACAGTCAAATGCAGATAAAAATACAATCATAAAATAATTAAATACATTTGGATGGAGGAGATAGGCTGTACAAGAAATAAATATATTCTAAAACCCCAAAAAACATCCCCAATTAAAAACCCAAACCCAATTAAAATATATCCCCTGGAGATAAAACTAAAAGAGTGCCAGGCCAGCTGATTGAAATAGGTGAGTCTTTAATTTTTGACGGAAGGAACGGAGGTCGGTGGTAGTTCGAATGTCTGGGGGGAGGTCATTCCAGAGGGTTGGGCCCATCACAGAGAAGGACCTACTCCTAGGTGTCGCCCGCTGGCATTGCCTAGCGGACGGCACCAGGAGGAGTCCCTCCCTGTGTGAGCGGATAGGTTGCAGGGACGTGTGTGGTAGGATGCGATCCTGCAGATAACTAGGTCACAGGACATTCTCAAAGAAATATAAGGGTGGGAAAACAGTTGAGGGTCTTCTGAAAGAACCATTAAGGACCTTTCTCATCTTTGCCCAAGGATTTATCAATGGAACTCCTGGGGGAGCCAGTGGAAAACATAAAACATAAAGAAAAACATGGATACATGTCATCTGTAAGGTACAATATGACTGATATGTTGTGTTCTTCCTATCCCCGTTGCTTCGGATTGAAGATCAAAATTGCTAGCAACACAGTTTTAAAACAACTGATTAAAAAGAGCAGGAATTCGGGTTCATGGGTCCCATGGCGTTTCCCAGGTCCTTCCAATTTCATCTAATTTTCCCACCTTGGGTCTACCGTCCATGGGAAGCAGCTGTTGGAGCTGAAGCATGCTCCATCACTTTCTCCAGTCTGGGAGGAACATCACAACAGGATGTTCAGCCAGATGCTTCTTGTCTCACTGAAAACTTTTTGTCGGGCCATTTGTGTGGGCCGCTCCGCTTAGATTAACAGGGTTCTTTCTAGTTTAAAACAAATGCAAATATCTTTATGTTTTCTGCGGTCGATCATAGTTTCACTGACAAGATGAGAACAAAAATAGACAAGAAGTTGAATGAAGTGGTGAGAACCGTGAGTGGGATGGGACGTCGTCTTGGGGCCAAGTTCAGTGTTCTTACTGAAGTTTAGTTAGTTCTTTTTATCCACACGCTACTAAAATTTGCATTGAAAGGACTTTTAACTGGACAAAATGGTGCGTCACAGTTTTTGAACCATGTTATTTCAAATGGCCTAACTTATAGAACGTGTGAAAAATCCTGGGTTTGTGAACCCAAGAGAATAAAATTTAGGGACATTGTGGCTGCTTCAGTGCTTTTGGCTGCTGTTGTTGCATGGAAATATTCATTTGCAATGTTCTGTGACAGTTTCCCAGCCACTCTCGCAATCCCTTGTTTCCTTCTCCACCAGTGGCAGTCACTTACCTGCTCGCTGGAAAGGGAAGGGGATGGGAGGGGAAGAAGTAAGGAAGAAAAGGGAGGGAGGGAGGAACGAAAAGGGATAAAGGGAAAGGAAGGAGGGGAAGGAAGATAGAGGGAGGGAGGGAAGAAGGAAGGGGTACGGAGGGTGGGAAAGGGAGGGAGGAAAGGAAGGAAGGAGAAGAAAGGAAAAGGAACTGGGAAGAAGGAGGAGAGACGAAGGAAGGAAAAGAAAGAGAAAAAAAAAAAGGAAAGAAAGAGAGATTTGATTAAGTTCTGGTACTCCCTGCCAGCTTCCTCACCATTTTTACTTTATTCAAAAGATTAAAAGAAAAAATTCAAAAGAAAAAAAAATAAACAGACAAAACAAAACTAGACTAAAATATTAAAAAAGATGTGAGTTAAAAGGGGAAAAAACCCCACACATTATCTCCCCTGGTTGAATCCTGACAATTCTATTGCAACCGTGATAGGTTCCCCGATCTTTGCAAAGCAGGTGCAAAATTTAAAATAAGCTTGCACAGAAAAAGGATCTTGCCTTCTCTACCGGTTTGCAGTTTAGCATGCTTCCCTTTGAGCCTTGAAAAAGGGGCATAGCTGTGTTAAGGACCGAAGGAACTTGAATGAGTTAGTGGCACTTTTTTCCCCCAGCCTCATGGGATGGTCTGAAAAAGCAGGGTGGCTTTAATAAACATTTGAAAGATTGCTGCATTTATATTTGTAGACGCTCCTGAGTTGATCTAATGCTTTTTGAGAAATCAGAAGCTGATAATTGCACGATTGCAAAAGATTGCTTCATTTGAGCCTAGAATAAGGATTGCTGAATTACAGAATATTTTCTAACGTGGAACCTCTTTTATCAGTGGCTTGATAAACAGAGGTAGAGATTAGAAATGGGATAAATATTATTATGTGTAAGTAAATTGACCCAGACAATACACTGTTCACAAAGCACTTATGCCTGCAAAAGAAAAATGTATAAATAAACTGATAAAAAACAAAGATTTGCTGAATTAAGTTGCGATGAAATTGCCTCCTTCACTTGGGCCCAAATACTGAATCAGTTTCAATTAAAAAGCCTTACGGTTAATTTTCCGTGGAGATTTTTCCTTTCCATTCTTTTCTTCTCTCTCTTCTTCTCTTTTCTCTCGTGGTTTTGCCCTTCCAAACCACGATGGGCCATCCCTTGTGGATTTACGTTTCCACAGTAATGACTTGGCCAGCCAACGTTTTCCAGTATTTTTTAGGTTACGACCTTCTTCTTGAAAGGAGCGAGGAAGGCACGAGTGGCTATGTGGTTCACCAAAGCAGCTGCAGGACTCGCCCGTGGAACACCAAAAGACACCAAAGCAGCTGCACTTTCGTCTAAAAATCTTCTGAAGCGAGCTACCATCCAGATGTTCGGAGCCAGAACTGAGGCTAGCGTGAATTAAGTAAAATCACAAAAGTACCCAACGCCTCTGCTTTAGTCTATGACATAGACAGAACTCTTAGAATCTATTGTTCAGGCTGGATTTGGCATTTTATCCCTCTTGGCAGGGGTGTCAAACTCAATTTCATGGAGGGCCACATCAGGGCTGTGGTTGATATTGGAGGGGGGGCATGGCCAACTGGGTGGGTGTGGTGCACCGAACCGGCAGTTATGCTGGCAGAAATCTCCCCCCCTCCCCCCCGAACCAGGTAGCCTGTTTTGAAGAGTGATGATTTACTACGTAAGAATAAAAAGATAATTAGGTACTGAACCTAGGGGTTTGGTTTGTAATATATCAAACTTTGGCCAACATCCAGAGAACATGAATAGGTGTAACTCTTTCCAGTTCTGGCCTCCTTGTGAATTAAATAAACTGATAAAATGCCCAACACTTCTGCAATCTCAAAGCATCTGAACACCATCGGAGTTGACAAGCTCAACATGAGTCAATTGCAAAGGACGGCTTTCCTTGGAATAGCTTGCATCCTGCAACGAGACCTTTAACACGATCAGAGAACAACTTCTACCTGTCTCAGGTCCTTGGGAAGGACTCCATAGGCCAGAGGTGTCAAACACAAGGCCCACAGGCTGGATCCGGCTTGTGGGGCCATGTTGGAAAATGTAAGAGGCTGGTCAGTGTGGCTTTGGCCTACCCAATGTGAAGAGGAAACATCGGGCCAGCGCTGCTTTAGCCTTATGTTCTGCTATCTCAGGGGCTGCCATAAAGAAGAGGAAGGGGTCAGATTATTCTCCAAAGCAGCTGAAGGCAGGACAAGAAGCAATGGGTGGAAACTCATCAAGGAGAGAAGCAACCTAGAACTAAGGAGAAACTTCCTCCCAGTCAGAACAATTAATCAGTGGAACTGCTTGTCTCCAGAAGTTGTAAATGCCCCAACACTGGAAGTTTTAAAGAAGATCTTGGATAACTAACATCTGAAGTGGTGTAGAGTTTTCTGCCTAGGGGTTGGATTAGAAGACCTCCAAAACCCCTCCTAACTCTTATTATTCTATTATTACAGATATACTGGATATACTTTTCTAGAAGGGTTTGGCAAGTGCAAAACCACCAGACAGGTGTCTTGCGACCTCAGCTGTCACTGCGCAGCTGGAGTAAAATTGACTAAATGTCAACCCAGAGAGGGATAATTAGTCTTTGGCCGAGAGGCTGTGACTCAGGAACAAAGCACTTCTGCTTTCAACAACCCAAATAAAATAAATAAACAATAAAATAAATAATCAAATAATCAAATCAACTATAAAAATATATAAAATAAATAAATACAATAAGTACAATAAATAAAATAAAAAATGAAATAAAATAAATAAATAATAAAATACAATAAATAAATGAAATGATAAAATAAATAGTAAAGTAAATAAAATGAAATAATAAAATAAAATAAATCAAATAATCAAATCAACTATAAAAATATATAAAATGAATAAATACAATAATAAGCACAATAAATAAAATAAAAAAATGAAATAAATAATGAAATAAAATAAAATAATAAAATAAAATAATAAAATAAAATAATGAAATAATAAAATAAAATAATGAAATAATAAAATAAAATAATGAAATAATAAAATACAATAAAAAAGTAAAATACAATAAAAAAGTAAAATAAAATAAAAAGGTAAAATAAAATGCTTTACGGATATGCTGAATCTGAGGCCTTTGCAAGCTGCATAACTCTTTGCAAAAGTTAAATGACAGAGGTGGCTCTTCTCAGCTGCGTCTCTTCACCACCAGAAGCCCAGTGTGTGTGTGTGTGTGTGTGTGTTGCCTGGAAAGATTTCATGGTCATTGTGCACTTTGTGCCACCAAGGTCATCTGGCACTTTCTCAAGAAGCCAAGTTGCACTTCTTGTCCCTTGTCGTACTGTGTGGGCAGGTCTTTGTCAGAACATTGAGTCCACTTCCATGAAAAAGATTTCTCTCTCTCATTTTTCTTTTGCTCATCGTCTCCTTCCCTCCCTCCCTCCCTCATTCCAAACTTCCCTTCTTTAAGGCTCTTGAAGCAACATAAACAAACCCTTTTACCTTAAGGCGTCCAGGGGAAATGAGCACATGTTGATAATGACTGGTTTGGGCTCCACTTGATTCATTTCTGTGGTGAGCAGAATGCTTGTTTATACCTAAGTTTAAGAGCCGAAATGTAGACTAGGCCATGATTGTGTTTTTAGAGTCGCTGGATGAACATCTGAGTGAAGAAGGAGGAATTTTCTTGGAACACTGGAGTTTGAGGAGGTGGAGATGACCGAGCAAATGACGAGGGTTGGTGAAACCAAGAGCTTCAAAGTTCAAGGGACCTAATTCCAACACGTTCACCTCGACCCCCTTGAAAGGAAACCAAGAAGGTTTATATTGGCCAGAGCAGAAAGGTAGAAGAGGGATGACTTCTCTTTGTCAAAAGATGGATTCCATTTGTTTCTCTCCTTCTCTTTCACCTTCTCCTTTTCCTTCTTCCTCCCTTTTCCCTCTTCTCCCTTCTCCTCCTCTTTCTCCTCTTCTCCTTCTCCCTCTTTCCTTCTTCCCCTTCTCTTTCACCTTCTTTTCCCTTCTTCCCCTCCTCCTCTTCCTCCTCCTCCCTTCTCCTCCTCCTTCTCCTCTCCCTCCTCCTCCTTTCTTCTTCTCCTCCTCCTCCCTTCTTCCCCTTCCCCCTTCTCATCCTCCTTCTCCCTTCTTCCCCTCCTCCTCCTCGTGCTCCTGCTCTTCTTCTTCCTCCTCCTCCTTGTATTTAAAAGCCAGAATGGAAAATCTGATAAGGTCAGTGGTCCATAACTTACTTTTTGGACCAGCAAGAAGGGTTTTGAAGGATGGGAAGCAGAAATTGTCACCAACATTTGGTGGCAAATGGTCAACTTTTGATGGAGAGTGTTGAGAAAGTTTTATGGGTAGCAATAGAAGAGGTTTACTTCAAAGACACCACTCCTATTTCCCATTTCCATCTATCTATATGTAAAATAACAACCACCACAAAACCGAAACCATGCAGTTGGGCTTGTGGCTCTTGGTTGTCCACCTCTTCAAAGTAGCACTGGCTGTGCAGGAAAGAGAAGAGCAGGGCATCAGCTCAGAGACAGAAGACCTTCAAGGATGTTGTGAAGGCAACTGTGTAAATATTAAAAAATAATGACTCGTCCGTGGATGGAGCAATTTGGGACTTTTCGGCAGATGGGATGAAGGAGGAGTTTCCTAAAATGGAAAAAAAAGTGAAAAAATTATGTAACTGACAATTTAGACCCCTTCTTGGTTTCCTCAAGGAGATGTGTCAGCCTCCCTAATGGCAGGATTTTAGATGGCAAAGAGACTGTAGACTTAATGGGAAATACTTCTCTCGGTAAGGGAAAGGACATCCTTTCTGTAAATCATCCCTAAATAAAGTGGGTTCCAGAATAACGGAATAACCGAGTTGAAAAGGACCTTGTGTTTTTACCGAGGCTTCCCAAGGACCTGAAGCAAACTCCTTGTCCCGACAAAAAACCCTTTTATTAATTGACTGTGAATTCTGCTCATGCACATTCGGCAAAATCTTTCGAGGGAGGATTTACAGTCACAGACCTTCTCTGGCTTGGAGAGCTGCCAGGTGGATACCTGCAAAACTTGGCAAGGAGTCTTGGAGAGTCACCAACCAATTAAGCGAACTAATTGTCTCCTGCAAACTCCACTCCCCTTTTGCTCCTCTTTTATTTCCTCTGGGAGGGGCCATACACTGTCCACCTGTGGCCTTACTCCCAAGTCGACCCTTGTTCTTTAGCTGTTCCCTTCATCTGGCAACTCTGCGCATGCGCACACTGGGAACAGGCTCCAGCTGTTCTTCTGCCTCACTGATGTCTGACTCTGAAGGCAGCTGATAACTGTCAAACGGCCCTGGCCCCCTCTCTGCCTCCGACACAGAGCCCTCCTCAGAGCCTTCCCCAGACTCCAGGACTGGCCCATGTTCCTCCCCAACCTCCTCCCTGTCCGAATCTGCTGCCAGCTCCGTTGGCCACAACATCTTGGAGGCCTTCTAGTCCAACTGCTCAAGCAAGAAACCCCATACATCTTGATGCCACCATCTTGATTTTCCGTTCTGTGCATGCACAGAGCAATTTTCATTGCACATTTTTAATTTTTTTTATGTTTTGCGCATGTGCAGACCTTTTTATGTGCAAATGTGCACACACAGAACAATTTTCATTGCACACATTTTTGCGTGCACCGAACTGGCAGTAATGCTGGTGGCAACCTACCCCTGGCTGAGAGAGAATGACTGGCCCAAGGTCAGCCCACTGGTTTGGGGCTTTATGACCTGCTGGTTTCTAACTTGGTGCTTTAACCACTATGCCAGAATGCTTTTTCTATGCAAGATCTAGCAAGAACATCTAGTCATCCTAAATAAAATGTAGAATTCTTGGCTTAAAGCTTTACTAATTTCATTGCCTCGTATTTACGGGCTAGAACTTTGTATTTAAGTAGAAGAGAAACTTGAAGGGGAGAGGTAGTTTCATTTAATGACAGCCATTAATTACAACAAGAAGGAACCCAAGTGGATTAAAAGGATATGATCTGATTAAGATGTATAAAACTAATTGAGTAATTAATTGTGCATGGAAATCCTGATATTGCAAGGTGATTAACAATAGCGTGATTAAGCACTTGAAAAATCTTTTCGGCTGACTAGAAATTGGAGTCGTAAAAGTCTGTAGAAAAGGGTACCCTTTCTCTCTCAAGTTACTACAATTCAGCTTTATTTTGGGAAAAAATGGTGCAGCTAAACTTTGGACTCTGTTGTAAATCTTTAGTTTGTATGCAAAGACCCCAACATTAGACAATGCACCTAAAGACCAGGTTCTAAGAGATGAGCTGGGACGCGGTGGCTCAGTGGTTAAGACACTGAGCTTGTCGATCAGAAAGGTCAACAGTTTAGTAGTTCGAATCCCTAGCACCACGTAACGGAGTGAGCTCCCGTGACTTGTCCCGGCTTCTGCCAACCTTGCAGTTCGAAAGCATGTAAAAAAAATGGCAAGTAGAAAAATAGGAACCCCCTTTGGTGGGAAGGGAACAGCGTTCCGTGCGCCTTTGGCGTTGAGTCATGCCGGCCACATGACCATGGAGACGTCTTCGGACAGCGCTGGCTCTTCGGCTTTGAAACGTGGATGAGCACTGCCCCCTGGAGTCGGGAATGACCAGCACGTCTGTGCGAGGGGAACCTTTATCTTTAAGAGCTGAGCGAGCTGAGCTGGAGGGCGGCGTTAAATGCACCATCAGTTTAGAATCATTGCACACCGTGTCTTATATCTAGCTCCGGTTTAGCTTGGACCATCCGTTCCGCTCAGATCCTTGAGTTTAGGTGGCAAGAATAAATTCTTTCGTGCTTTGAACTTACTTTCACCTGACCCAGGTGGAGCTTCAATTCCACCCTTGTGGCCACGACTGTCCCTCTTTTGATCACACCTTGTGGGCATCTCTAGGCAGGTTCACATAATAATAATAATACACAGAAGTTAGCCCTCACCTTACTGGTGTCAACCACCTGAATGTCCAATGCTTACTCCATCAAGGTGGGTAGGGGACTCCCCCTCTCCCCCCCCGGCCAAAGAGAGGGTTCAATAAGCATCCATATTCTTGAAGTTATAGCTGGCAGGTAGGGTTTTCTGTTCTGTATTTTTCCCCCAGTATCTGCAGAATTTATGACAGTGAAGTGTCCTCAGGTCTTGGTTTGGTAATCTCCAAGTTTGAGAATTGGTCTTGGAATCCGTTCTATCTTGTCCTCTGTTGCTACAGGACAATTTCAGGTTCTGGGGTCTGATCAGTTTATTGTTTCGGATGTCTGTTAAGATTCTGCACTGAAAGACAGTTGACCTTTTCTTCCTTCCTTCCTTCCTTCCTTCCTTCCTTCCTTCCTTCCTTCCTTCCTTCCTTCCTTCCTTCCTTCCTCCCTCCCTCCCTCCCTCCCTCCCTCCCTCCCCATCAAATTCCTTCCTTTCTTCCCTCCCTCTCTTTCCCATCTCCTCCCTCCCTCCTTCCCTTTCCCATCAAATTCCTTCCTTCCTTCCCTCCCTCCCTCCCTCCCTCCCTCCCTCCCTCCCTCGCCAAGATTAAACTTTATGCTTGTTAATATTTATGTTATGTTAATCTAAATTACTCAACTTTTTATTTTCAGGTCTAAGCATTCTAGAAATTGGACGAGACAATCCTTTCATTTGCAATTTTTTAATTCCCACTGAGTCATCAGAAATTTCCAGTGTCTACCACACCTCGGGGTTTTGCTCATCCAAACCAGACAGTGCTGCATTAAATCCTGTTTATTTAGTTTAGTGGTGGTGGGATTTTTTTTTCTTTTCTTTTTGGCAAAATTGCTTCAAATTGGACAGATAGTTTTTTTTTTTTTTAAAGGAACCTTTGCTCCTCTAGGAAAAAAAAAATGACTCTTATCTGGTTTCTAAGACTTATAGTACATTCTACGCTGCCGTAATTCACTTGATTGAGAACTTATGCAAAGGGGATCCACAAATGCACCATTTCCAGGATCCGTGTTTTTCGTTGGTCACTTGACTGTCTCTACGACCACTCAAGTGTTAAATTGAACTCCAAGCATATCCATTGGGGTTAAACCGGAGCAGGGGTGTCAAACTCGATTTCATTGAGGGCCACATCAGGGTTGTGTTTGACCTCGGGGCTGGGGGGGGCATGGCTAGGGTAGGTGTGGCCAGCTTGATGTCACTTGTGTCAGGGGCGCCTGTGGCTCGAAAGCTCTGCCAGTGAAAATGGGCTTCCGAGCTCCATTTTCAGCTGGGACGTCCTGCAACCCTCTGCCAGAGAAAATGAAGCTTGGGCAGGGCGTGCACAGCCCTTGTGAGCTCCATTTTCGGCTATGGCAGCTTCCTGCAGCCCCCTGTCAATGAAAACAGAGCTCGGGAGGCCGCACACGGCCCTTGTGAGCTCCGTTTTCAGCTGCAACGGCCTCCTGTAGCCCTCTGCCTGTGAAGAGGGAGGGCCTCCCCCTGCTCTATTTTCACTGGCAGAGAGCTGCAGGAGGCCATTGTGGCAGAAAGCAGAGCTCACAAGAGCCGCGTGCTGTTTCCAGGGTGGCCCCCACGGGCCAGTTCTAAACACCCTGCCGGCCATATCCGGCCCACAGGCCTTGAGTTTGACAACCCTGAACTCCGGAGGTGAAGAAGCTTTCTGGATGAGAAGCAAAACGTCTTCAAAGAAAAAACAGAAAGTCCGCTTGCCTCTTGAAAAAGCACCTTTGGGTCGTTTTCCCATGTAGTTTCTTTTGACCCACTTCTATTCCGCCACGACAGTAAGAAGATCTGTCTGAGTAAGTGACTCACCGGGTTAAATGCTTTGAGGGAATGAGGTGAAACGTGGTTCATTTGAAGAGCGGAATTGGGCGTTGCTGAAAGTTCTCGGGCAATGCAACATTCAAGATCCATCAAATGAAAGGATGGCTACAGAAGATAAGCGCAGTGATCCCGATCAAATGGAGAGTTGATTCTCCAAAGAATCTGCAGCTACAAAACAGAATGCAAAGTTTGCAATGAAAGACCACTTCGGTTCACCTCTTCAAAATCATTGCAAGTAATCTTTTCTTACTTTATGGCAGGGGTGTCAAACTCAATTCCTGGGGGCCGGATCCAGCCCAGGGGTTGCTTAGATCTGTCCCATGGGGCCACCCTAGAAACAGCAAAGGATCGACCTCCTCCAGCAAAAAAGAAGCTGTGCGCAGCCCTACTGAGCTCCGTTTTTGCTGGCAGAGAGTTGCAGGAGGTGGTTGCAGCTGAAAACGGAGCTCGGGAGCCCATTTCCGCTGGCAGAGCCCTTGGACCGCCACAGGCGCCCCTGACACGAGTGACGTTGAGCTGGCCATGCCCACCGTGGCCACCCCCACTCCGCCCCCCACCCCCCGAGGTCAAACCCAACCCTGATGCAGGAGGCCATTGCAGCTGAAAACGGAGCTCGGGCGCGTGTTTTCGCTGGCAGAGTGCTCAGGCATCCACAGGCCCCCATGACATGAGTAATGAGCTGGCCACGCCCACCGTGGCCACACCCACCCCAGCCCCCAGAGGTCAAACACAACCCCTGATGCAGCCCTCAATGAAATGGAGTTTGACACCTCTGCTTGATGGGTTCTTCAAGAATTATGCATAGCTAAAGCTCTTTAAAACAAATAAGAAAACCCAGTGCAAATGCTCCGTACGGTTCTTTTCCTGCAAACCATCCCATTTCTCTCCCATCTTTCAGTTTTTCTGCCTATCATTCCTTGCCTCTAAACCTTTATTTCCCTGACCAGCTGGCCATCAAGAATTTCATCCTGGTTTCTATTTCACGCTCACGAACAGAACACCCCCTGCCCCCACTTCCCCCGTTAAGGTGGCGAATGGTAATTAAAAGTTGCGGCAGGGAAATGATAGAGAATGGTTTGACAATGAAACGATCCTTATGTCATCCTGATCTAACTGCGATTGTTGACTTAGGTGGCGGCTGGAGCATCCACGCTGCAAACAGATTCCTGAAATGTCTGTTCCATGTGTCGTAGCCGTGGCCCAAATTTCGGGAAGGCTGACCACTGCATAAGTGGTTTGAAAAGACCTCAGGGCAGCCAAGAATGCTGGAAAAAGTTGAACAAACAAACGGGTAGAAACGTAGCCCATGGTGGCCATTTGATGGTGCCCCCTGCAGTTAAGGATGGTCTCTCTCTTTCTCCCCCTCTCCCTCTCTTCTCTCTCTCTCTCTCTCTCATCCCTCTCTCCTCTTTGCTTCTCTCTTCTCTGTTCTCTCTCTCTTCTCTCTCCCTTCTCTCTCCTCTCTTTCTCTCTCTCCCCCCTTCTCTCTTTTCTGTTCTCTCTCCCTTCTCCTATTTCTCTCTCTCTTCTCCCTTCTCCCTCTTCTCCCTCTCTTCTCCTCTCTCCCTTCTCTCTCCTCTCCTCTCTTCTCTCCTCTCTTCTCCTCTCTCTCCTCTCCTCTTTCCTCTCTTTCTCTCCTCCTCTTCTCTCTTTTTCTGTTCTCTCTCCCTTCTCCTTTTTCTCTCTCTCTCTTCTCTCCCTTCTCTCTCCTCTCTCTTCTCTCCTCTCTTCTCCCTCTGTTCTCCTCTCTCTCCTCTCTCTTCCCCGCTTCTCTCTTCTCTGTTCTCTCTGTTCACTCTGTCTTCTCCTGTGTCCTCGCTCCCTTCTCTCTCCTCTCCTCTCTTCTCTCTCATCTCTCTTCTCCCTCTCTCCTCCTCTCTCCTCTGTTTCTCTCTTCTCTCTCTTTCTCTCTGTCCCTCTTTTTCTCTCTCTCTCTTCTCTGTTCTTTCTCTCTTCTCCTCTCTCTCCTTTCTCTTTCTCTTCACCCCCTCTCTCCTCTCCTCTCTCTCTCTCTCTCTCTCTCTCTCTCTCTCTCTTCACTACTGTTACCAACTTAGTAACATGGATGTTAAGTGACTCCGGCTTTCCCATTGACATTGCTGGTCAGAAGGTAGCAAAAGGTGACCAAGTGACCCCAGGGCACTGCGACTGTCATCAATACGAGTCCGTTGCTAAGCACCTGAATTTTGATCCCATTATCCTGGGGATGCTGCAATGGTGTGAAAAATAGTCGTAGGTCCCTTTTTTAAGTGCCATTGTAACTTTGAACCGTCACTCAATGTTGTCAGTCTAAGGCTTCTGGTATTTTCTGGAAATAGACATTAACGAAGTCCTGTTGAGAGTAAGCAAAACATTCAGGCCTGCACTCAATTTCTCATTTCTACTATTTCTACGAAAACCCAGTTTTAAAATCATGGTTTTTTTTAAAAAAAGAAAGCAAATTGTTTTTGGGAGAATTTTGCATTTGCCATGCGTCCATCCCACTTCCTGGATTAGCTCCAGATGTAGAAAATGTGGACGTAAGGAAAAAATAATAATAATCCGGCTGTAATGCTATCAGTTGTCATAATACTGGATTGTTTGCTTAATGATGGTTTCCTTTAGCTTTCCCCCAGGCCACTGTGGTCTGTGTTTTTTCTCTGCTGAGGATATTTCCATCGGAAAGAAATCCTTTCCCCTCGCAACCCTAAGTCCAAAGGCTTACTCTTCCGTTCGGAATTCAAGGCAACGCTAAAAGTTAAGGCTCCTGTCTGTGTGCTACACAAATGTAAACAATCACAATCCAGGAATATTATGGCCTAGAGACAGCATACCGCTTTCTATCCTAAATTGCCGTGGACGGCCAGCCCACGCTCTTCCCAATCATGAATTTTGAAACAGGGGGGGGGGAGGGGGGAGATGGCACGGACAAATGTTTATTGTTGTAGGAAAGCCAGCCAGACCAGGGTGAAGTCAACGTTTTGGGGTCCTGGCAGCTCCTGTAGTTGGAAGAGGTCTCCGTATGGGTTACAAAATCCTCTTCGGTGCTTCTAGAGACGTGCAGCGAAGATATCTCGGAAGGAACACAAAGAAAATCACAGTGGAAACGGTTGCGTTGCCAATTTCCCCTTCGAAGCTTTGTCCACCTCTACTCGATGTTGTAGATATCTCCAGGATCGAGGATGTCCCAAAGGTGCTTTTTCAAAAGGCAACTGGACTTTGTTTTCCATGGAAGACGTTTCGCTTCTCATCCAAGGACCTTCTTCAGGTCTGTCTTCCATTCCCTACCATCCAGTCAGAGCTGAAGAAGCTCCTTGGGTGAGAAGCGAAACGTCTTCCATGGAAAACAAAGTCCAGTTGCCTCTTTGAAAAAGCACCTTTGGGACAACCCTGATCTATGGATGACAGAGAATCTCCATGGATATTTCTTTGAAAATGTTTTACTTCTCATCCAAGAAGCTTCTTCAGTTCTGAAGAAGAAAAACTGAAGAAGCTTCTTGGATGAGAAGCAAAACCTCTTCAAAGGAAAAACCAAGAAAGTCCAGTTGCCTCTTTGAAAAAGCACCTTTGGGACAACCTTGACCTGGATGACTGAGGATCTCCATGGAAATTTAGGATCTATCTCTGTCTGGTAGAACCATGTAAAAAGCCCAAAACGGTGTTACATTGTGAATTTAGGTTTAGGCTGCACTATAACTATAGGTTTTTATTCTGAAAATTATAAAGCATTAGAAGATTTGTGCCTGCTATAAAGAAGAACCCAATAATATTCAGCCCAAATGTATGCTGCCTTCTAATTTACTGATTCATTTATTTGTGCCTTCCGGACTGTTTTAGCAGGGGTAAAATCTACTTCCCTTTGCTACCGGTTCGGTATCAATGTGAGCATGCATTTGCGCAGGCACATTTGTGTGCACGCTAGCTTTGCTTGCACGCACCACCTCCGTGCATGGGCAGGACCCCCTGTGATGCGCGGTGTGTCAAAATGACGCCTGGACGGGTGGGTGGAGCTTGCTACCAAGAGCGCCTGCTAAGGTAAGCGAACAGCGAGGTGGAGGGAATCCGCTGTGCGACAGCGGATTGTTGGAAAAACCGCTTCGCCTGAACCGGTAGCATTTTTGTTTTACTACCAATTCAGGCGAACCGCTGGCATCTTTACTATCAATTGGGACAAACCAGTCCGAACTGGTAGCATTTCCTCCCTGAGTTTTACAATTTGTCGAAACAAATCCCTGCAGTTTTCTTGGCAAGATTCCAGAAGTACACCCAGGGGCTTCTAGCGTCAGGCTAGAAACCGGGAGACACTGAGTTCTAGTCCTGCCTTAGGCACAAGGCCAACAAGTTGACTTTGGACCAGTCACTCTCTCGTAGCCCTTGGAAGGAAGTAATGGCAAGCCACTTCTGAAATGCCTGTGGAGATTCTCAGTCATCCAGCTCACTTTTTTGAAAAAGGCAAGTGGACTTTCTTAGATTTTTTTTTCTTGAAGACGTTTTGCTTCTCATCCCAGAAGCTTCTTCAGTTCGGTTCGGCTGGCTGGGGAATTCTGGGAGTTTGAAGCCCAGCCATCTTAAAAAGTTGCCAAAGTGGAGAAACCCCACTCTAGCTAATTAGTTGGCGAGCCTCTGCTAATGTCGATTGTCCTCAGATGTCTACAGCACTGAGTTTGAAAGTCTCTGTGGTCGGCAGTCTACAAATACTATAATTTCCGTGTGGGAATATTTCCACAGGCCGTTGTCTTTGGCTAATGCATATGTATGGGCTGCAACGTTTGAATTGGCATTTGAGTGTTTGCTGAGTGGCAAAACATACCATTAAATGCAGCATCACATCAAAGCTGTAAGAAATTTCTCCCCGTGGCATACACAAAGCCAAATTAAGGTGTATTTTTTTTTAAGTTTAGGCAGTTGCTAGTGTGCTAATTGCACACACAAGATGGAATGGCATGGTTGAAGAACTCCCACATGAAATGCTCTCAACATGTTTGACCTACTGGTGGGAAGAACCATGAAAGAAATTTTTCATTAGATATCAGGATTCTGGGAGAGTTAAAATTAGCAACTAAATATCCTGGTCTTTTTAATCTAACTAAACTTAAGCAGAAACGTATGGTAAATGCACAATGGTTCTAATATTACCATCATGTCCTACTTATGTCATCCTTCCATTCTCCATCATTCGTTCAGAACTGATGAAGATTCTTGGATGAGAAGCAAAACATCTTTAAGGAAAAACAAAGTCCAGTTGCCCTTTGAAAAAAAAAAAAGCACATTTCGGACAACCATGACCTGGATGACTGATAATCTCTATTGACATTAAGGTGGGTAGGTTTCCACACCTGCTTTGCAAAACTTAGTGTGACCACATGATGGCAGCAAAGAGCAAGAGTTTTCTCAATCCCCTTTTTTGCCATCTAGTGGTTGCACAGAGTTTTAGGGTCAAATCAAGAAATCCCAAGATGAGCATAGGGCCACTATCTAAATATCTAGAAGTGGCTGGATCCTAAAGAATCATCAAATTAAAAAACAAGGCATCTTCCTTGAGTCTAACCCCTCCCTCCCTTCCTCCCTCCCTCCCTCCCTTCCCTCTTCCTTATCTTTCCTCCCCTCTTCCTTCCCCTCCCTTTCTCTTCTCTTTCCTTCTCTCCTCCTCTCCCCCTCCCCTCTTCTGTCTTCTCTCCCCTTCCATCTCCTTTCATCTCTTCCCTCCCCTCCCCTCCTCTCTCCCCTCTCCTGTTTTCTCTTCTCTCTTCCCTTCTGTTCATTCCTCTCTTCCCTCCCCTCCCCTCCCTCCCCCTCTTCTCTTCTGGAGCTGGTCTAAAGTCTAACCTGAATTATTATCCCTCTGGCTGATGTAGCTAACCATAAGAACTTCCGTATGGAAGATAGACTTACAATTATCTATAGTAGCCAAAACTTAATTGTTAAGATCAGGAACATATCAAATGGGCTAATGAATAAAATCTGCAGAAAAAAAAAGAGAAATACCTTTTGCCAAATAAGTCCAAAAATACAGATTCCTCTATGGTACCATATGAAACACAGCATGTTAAAGGATAAAATTATTACCCATATTGGACCTGGCCTATAAGTTCTTTCGATGCAATTTCTCACAGTGCTAAAAAAAAAAATCCTTTAAGATAACAAATTATATTATAAGATTGCCCACCTACGTACAAGCCTGAGAATATGTTATTTCTCAGACTTAGTTCATTTTCTTGAGTCTGGGAACTTTTTCATTCCCTAGGAAGAGAAATCACATAAAACATCCTTGAATTTATGAAAACAAATCTTGATTTTCCTGTACTTCCTTTGTGTCTGTATCAACAGTGCAGTTCCACTCAAAGTGCAATAGATTTTTTCTTCCTTCACATTTACAAGTTTTCTCTCTTCCCAGGCTTATACCTGAACATCCGCTTTTCAATTTATTTCAAATATTGGGCCTGTGGAATTAGACAGTCAAGTCAAATTTTCTTTTGTTCTTTAGCCTTTCTAACTTTCTACAGATATTACTTACAAGTAGACATCGACTTACAGCAATTCATACGTACACACTTCAAACCCAAGAATACCCTAAGGCAGAAGACGCTTGACCACTTGCCCAAGGATAAAACACCCAGACGTAAAGTGAGCAACATGGTATAGGCAGTACGATGCAGGGAGCCCCGTGCAGGTCTGTACATTGGGGGAACAAAACAGCCACTTCACAACACGCGTGGCGCAACATAGGAGAACAAACCCATCAGGACTAGATTCAGAGACCCACCTGCATTTGAAAGACAAAGGCCGCCCTTTTGAAGGCAGCCAAGTCCACATTTTGGGCAGAGAGGACTGATGGTTTGAAAGAAGGGTTGAAGAGGCTACCAAGGACAAAATTGAACAGCCCTCTTTCAATGGAGGGTGGGGGTGGGGAGGGACATGACACCACCCATCTCCAGTCTACAATACGGTCCTTTCAGCAGTTCCAAGAAGGTTCCACACTCATTTGCACTATTCAGGTGACCCTGAGGACACAGATTAACTTCCAAGTGGCCTCAACGACCCTCTCAAAGGATGCAAATGAGCAGCTGTCTGCAAAGAATATAAAGAAGCAAAACATCTTCAAAAGAAAAAACAAGAAAGTCCAGTTGCCTCTTGAAAAAAAGCCCCTCTGGGACAACCGTGACCTGGGTGGCTGGGAACATCCATAAACATGTAATTTACGATCATTTTTCCACACTTATGACCATTGCAGCATCCCCAGGGTCACCTGATCAAAATTCAGATGTTTGACAATAGGTTCCTATTTATGCCGGTGTTCCAGAGTCCTGGGGTCATGTGATCCCGTTTTGTGACCTTCCGACTAGCAAAATCAACAAGGAAGCCACAACCGTGTTACTAATTTAACAATTACAGTGATTCACTTAGCAACCGGGGCAAGACAGGTCTTAAAATGGGGGCAAAACTCATTTAACAAAATTATCACCTAGCAACATAAATGATGGGCTCAATTGTGGTCGTAAGGCAAGGTGTTCTGACCCAGCTCCCCAAACACGACAAAAAGTGTCTCTCTCACCGCAGGCTAACAAATCCACCCGGCAGGGAGATGAGTAGTTGTCTGCCCCACCTATTCATCTCCACCCCCTGCCTTTCATCCCCAGAGCTCGGGTGGGGCTTTGCTAGCAGTGGTGGCTCTTCCTTCCCGAGGACCGGCCCATATATTTCCACTGCTCTCCTCTCCTCTGCCTTCTGTGCATCCTCACATCAGGCACTGGACCCAGCTGTTCCTCCTCTTCCTCATCAGCCACCTCCAGACCTGGGGGCTGTTTACTCTCCATCTGAGGACTGATGGACGGCCCAGGCTCCACTTCTCTCTCTTTCTCTGACAGATCCATTCCCTCTTCCCCCTCGGAGCTCTCAGGTTGCCTTGATGCTGACCCTCACTCCCACGCCTTCTCTTCCTCCTCCTCTGATTCGGCTGCTGGAGGGGCCGGCGCCTGACAGCCCCCAACAAAAGAACTACCTTTACTTGATTGTACCATCTTGCTGATTGCGACCAACTTCTGGTTTTCTACACATCTCCCTTTTAACTCTTAATTCTATTAGAAGTGGGAAGACTTACAACCACACATATGACTTACAACATCCAGGACCCCTTCCAACTCTATTATTCTGTTACTCAGTAGCCTAGTTAAAGATGTGAATTTAAGGGGCATCCAAATCAGAAAAGTCTGGTGGGGAGAATTGCACTATCCGTGGCAATTGTGATCTGTTCAGTAGATCACCGGTTTTTCTTTTTTTCAAAAACTAGCCTTTTTCTCTGCAAGGTTTTTCCAATTTGAGTTTGCTTTTATTAAAAAAAAAAAAACCAAACCGTTTCCCTTCCTTCCCTCTGCAAACCCAGTGAGATGGCAGGAACTCCAGAAATACATGCTGAATTCCTTGATCGAGCTGATAACAATTTGTCCACATTCTCTTCTTCTCATTGATTCTGTGTTGAGACTGAAATTGGAGATTTCATACCCCTTGGCCGAACTCTGCCGTTCTGGGCAAAAAGAAAGAAAGAAAATATATCAGGAGATTGAATCTTGAATCTATGATAACCAGTATATAATCCGGGTTTCTTTCTATTCTCAAACGAGAGGCGAACATTAGTCATTTCACTCTTAATTGCAGATGATTCATGGATGGGTTTTCTTCCACAACTTCCTTATCACCGTGACTTATTTATCAAGATTTGCACTATTAGTAAAGATGATAAAACAGCACATTGATTTAAAACCAGAAATATTTCTGTTGGGCATTTTACCTGAAACTTATAGTAAAGAGAACACATATTTAATTATTCACGTATTAACCACAGCTAGAATTGTATTTGCACGACGTTGGAAAAGTGAAGCGGTCTCTACAGAAGAGAAGGTGATTATCTCTCTCTCCCCCCCACCCTCCTTCCCTGCATCCCAAACCCACATCCTTTGCTTCCAAGTAAAGTTTTCAACCCTGCAAAATGATGTCAAAGAAAGTTAATTCTTCGAGGCCCCGAGTGCCAGAAAAATGACAAATCTATTTGAAAATGCTCTTTGCTTTGCTCGCTTGCTTTTTCCTTGCAGGAAGATTATTATGGATCCTTTGTGAGCATATTGGGAGGGAGTGAAATATCCTTTTTTAAATGTGTCACATGCCGCATGTTTTCTTCCGAGTTATTTTGCTACGGTTCTTGCTGGGACAGCAAGGGATTATTTGACCACTTCCCTTTAGCAATTAAGGAGTAAAACCACTTGCTTACGCAGAAGGAGACCATCATACCTCACCCCAAGAACGGGGCAGGGAAGCCAAGTGCTATTCCCAGGCCGATCACATGACGGACATAAGAAAGATGACACAGGTCACAGAGTGTGAGGGTTGGCTTGCAACGGACTCAGACTGCAAGATTTGCACCAGAGGACACTAGTAAGGCCACACCTGGAATACTGCAAGCGATTGTGGTCAACCATACTATGAAAAAGATCTTGAGACTTTGGGGAAAGTGCCGAGAAGAGCAAGTAGGATGACCTGGAGACTAAAACATGCAGGATCTCGGTTTGGCTAGAAGGACATGGGGGGGGGGGGGACGGGACATAATAGCAGTCTTCCAGGATTTGAGGGGCTGCCCCAAAGAAGAAAGGGGCAACCTATTCTCCAAAGTGCTTGAAGGCAGGAGAAGGATGGAAACTAATGAAGGAGAGAAGCAACCTGGAACTAAGGAAGAAGAAGCAGAAGGGGTCAAATTATTCTTCGAAGCACCTGAAGGCAGGACAAGAAACAGAATAACAGAGTTGGAAGGGACCTTGGAGGTCTTCTAGTCCAACCCCCTGTTCAGGCAGGAAACCTCACACCACTTCAGACAAATGGTTATCCAATGTCTTCTTAAAAATGCCCAGCGTTGGAGCATTCACAACTTCTGGAGGCAACTTCTGTTCCACTGATGAATTGTTCTCACTGTCAGGAAGTTTCTCCTTAGTTCCAGGTTGCTTCTCTCCTTCATTAGTTTCCTTCCATTGCTTCTTGTCCTGCCCTCTGGTGCTAATGGAAAAATACTATTTCTGTGATAGAGTTGTCAAAATCTGAAATGCCCTACCTGATTCAGTCGTTTCAGCTACAAATTTTCACAGTTTCAATCACAAATGGACTTCCGTGGACATTACCCCACACTTGAGTGGCCTATCGTCCTTGCCCTTGCATTTTTATTCTCTTGTTCTTGTTTGACACTTTCCAATAAATAAAAAATAAAGTCAGTCTCAGAATGGAGACGAAGGATCAAGAACGCATAATTAAGTTATGTTAAGGATGGGAGGGAGGCTCAGGGTGAAGTCAGAAGGAAACCTGAAGCTCTACTGCGTCCCGGAGACATTTTATGGTATGTTCCGTGTGGTTTATTTATCTTGGTCTTCCTCCGTGTTGAAAGAGTGACCCGAACAGACATAAAAAAAAGACATTTCCTTGCTCCAGTGTCTGACCATGGCTTGTGGCTCCATCGCCTGTGGCATCTCCCCAGTCTCCAGGCTGCTGCTGCTGCCAGCTGTCACGGTGGGGTACAGAGATTTAGAAATAGGGCTTAGGGAAGCTAGGTCCCTTCGGGGCAACCTGACAACCGAAGAGCTGCATTTCCCCCAAAATGCAAAGAGTCGATTCCGAAGCGAAGGATGAGGGCCCTACCTAGCAGAAGCTGCAGATGTGAAGGCTTCGGTGTGGCGAATTTGGCAAAACCGTACATTTCCTCTCTTTCTCTCCTGGCCTCGAGACTGTGGTAAATCATGTGGAGACAAACTAGCCAAGCGTGTTTTCTTAAGCTATTGACTAATCCCTGAGTTTGTGTTCAAGACAACTGTGGTGAGGCTGTTCGTGAACTTCGCAACCCCTTGTCACATCCTATCTCTCCTGGCACGGAGTGGCCTGCCAAATCATTCAGTTACCAAGGAGCTTTGGCTGAAGAGCAAACCTCAAAATGGACCTCCTTTTTCCAGGCTGATAGGCCAGTTTTCTTGGGGAGTGTGTGTGTGTATGTGTGTGTGTGTGAGGGAGAGAGAGGGGGGGAGAGAAAGAGAGAGAGAAAGTGAGAGGAGAGAAGAGAAAGAAGAGAGAAAGAGACAGAAGAGAAAGAGAAAACAAAGAGAGAAAGACAAAGAAAGAAGTGAGAGAGGAGAGAAAGAGGAGAGAGAAAAAGAGGAGGGAGAGGAGAGAGAAAGAGAAGAGAAAGAGAAGAAAGAAAGAGAGGAGAGAGAGAAAGAGAGGGGGGGAGAGAAAGAGAGAGAGAGAGAAAGAGAGGAGAGAAGAGAGAGGGGAGAGAGAGAGAAGAGAAACAAAGGTAAAAAAAGATTTGGATGGATTTTTGCTCCTGAAATTGGAAATGAGAAGGTCTCGTATCTCTACAGTGGAAAAAAGGATCCATTCTGAGGTTTGCTGTTCAGTTGCTCTTCAGTTATTGATTGGGGTGTTGGTGGCTGTTATGGCAGAAGAAGGAAGAAGTGCAGGAAACTATGGTAACCTGGGTCAAGAACTTTGGGTATAGCATCGAACTGGACAAATGGCAAGATCTATGAGAGACAAATAGAAAACTGAGACTAGCCACTTCGTATAAAGAAAACATGTACAAAATGTTTTATAGGTAGCATCTTTTCCCATGAGGTTAGCAAAAATGAATAAGGATCAATCTCCGCAGTGTTGGAAATGTAACTTGACTTTAGGGTCTTTTCATCATATGTGGTGGTTATGTACAAAAGCCAAGGATTTTTGGCGTCAGATAAGGACATGGTTGGAAGAGATGTTAGAGCAAAAGATAGATTTAATGCCAGAACTATTCCTAGTAGGAATAATAAAATAAAAATATAGTAAAGGGGTGACATACATAATGCTGCACATGATAACCACAGCAAGGTTGGTATAGGCACAAAATTGGGGAAAAAACAGAGATGCCCCCACCGAAGAAGAGACAATAAAGGAAATTTTCATCTGTGCAGAAATGGACAGACTGACACTAGAAATCTCTACATGGGGCTTCCCTTGAGATGCACTCGGAGACTACAGTTGGTCCAGAACGCGGCCGCGCGGGTGATTATGGGGAGGACTAGATACTCCCCTGTAACACCTCTCCTGCGCGAGCTGCACTGGCTTCCTGTGGTCTACCGAGTGCGTTTCAAGGTTTTGATTATGATCTTTAAAGCGCTTCATGGCACAGGGCCTAGTTACATGCAGGATCGCATCCTGCCCCACACATCCCTACGACCAATTCGCTCACACAGAGAGGGACTTCTCCGGGTGCCGTCCGCCAAACAGTGTCGGGGGGGCGACACCCAGGAGCAGAGCCTTCTCTGTGATGGGCCCAGCCCTGTGGAATGACCTCCCCCGTGACATCAGGATTACTTCCGATCTCCGCTCCTTCCGTGTACAGCTGAAGACCCACCTCTTTCAATTATCTGGCCTGGCTCAACCGTAATTTTTCATATTCCTCCTGACTGTCTTTTTTAAATTTTAAATTTTAATTGTACATTGGGTTTTTTACAATTGGGGTATTTTAATGGTGATTTTTAACTGTCTAAATGTTGTAATTTGTTACCTCCTCCGTGCATGTGTGTCTTTGTATATATGTATGTTTGTGTGTTTGTACACATGTTTTATGTTTTATATGCCCCATTGTACGCCGCCCCGAGTCCTGCCTGGAAAGGGAGCGGCTAATAAATTCAAATTATTATTAATTATTATTATTAAAAATGGAGACAAGACAGAATATTATGAAATTTGGAACAAAATGTATCCATGGTTGAAAATGAGGAAAAGGAGGCAGAAGAGAATATTTTGAGGATTGTAAAATTGGAACTGGATAATACAGAGATAAATATATAAAGGAGGATAAGGGATGTGTTAATAAGATTAATGTAGCTACATACGATAAGTAGAAACTCTATTTGTTGTTATGGTAAAATATGTATGGAAATGACAAAACCAGGAAGAGATGCTCTACGTGCAATGTTTTTAATGTTTATTCAATAAAACATTTTTAAAAAGTCATTGGCTGTTGTGTCCTTGTGCTGCCAAGTCCTCAGCTCCGAAGTACCTGATCTGCTGGTGGTAAATCAGCACTCCTCTTGACTGGCAAGGGCCTCATTTCTCAAGCTTCAATTGTTTCACTGGCTGTTTTTGTACCTGCTCGTCCAACAATCTTAGTAGCTGCAAAATTGAATATATGTTCTTGTTCATTGCAAAGTGAGGCTATCAATGAGTTCAAGTCTCCCTCATCTGACCACTCGCTTACGTTCTTTCGATCTGGTGATTGGCTTCCTCCACATCTGTCCTACATAATCCCAGGGGGCAATCCATGCAGGCGATCCGGTAGATTACATTGGCAGTATCTCCCACCTCCAAGCGATCTTTGCAATGCGTCATTTATCCTCGTACGATAGTCTCTGGGCAATATGTGACGCCTGCTTGCAGATCTTGGAAGCAGCTTTCTACCGCTCTCGAAATGTTTCTGATGTTTGCGGTAAGGAAAGAGAGTTCCTGGGCTGCCTCTGAAGTATGTCCAGTTGAGTCCCATGTCATATCTTTAAGGACTTGAAGGAGGCATTGCTAAACATTGTCCTGATGACCGGATGACCTCCTTTGACCATGATTCAGTCATGTCCAATTTGTGCCTGAGCACATTTTTTTTTTTCATTTTGCCTTCCTGCAGACAGTCTTTGGTAATTGGTAATGATACCAATTAAAAATCTACCTTGGCATTAATCATCAGATAAAGGGATGAAAAATCACATCCGGTCAAGCTCTGTCCAGACTTTGATTGGCACCGATGGCTTTCCTCCATTCCTGTTGCGTTGGTCACAGGTAGTTTCCTAACGTTTGACCGACCAACTTTATATCTCAATGTTTTCTGTAACCCAAACACATCTTTATGAGTCAGTCCCACATCTTCGTATTGTTTGGCTGACCTGGTTTCTTTTTAATTTTCATTCCTGTAGGGTTGATCATAATAGCAGTGGGTGGCGAAACACGACACCATAAGCCTCTTCACCCCAAAGAGCAGATAAAGCAAGAATGATGGTATCTAAGGGAGGATGAATATTTCAGGACAAGAAGCCATGGAGGGAAACCAATCGACAAGAGAAGCCATCTGGTTGCACACATTCTGTAGAGATTGTCCGCCCTCCAGGTCATGGTTTAGTGGTGAAATTCATTTTTTTTATTACCGGTTCTGGGCGTGACTTGGTGGGCGTGGTGTGGCTTGGTGGGTGTGGCAAAATATCCATTCCCATTCCCACTAAGGGGTCAGCCAGAGGTGGAATTTGCCGGTTCTCCAAACTAACCAAAATTTCCACTACCGGTTTTCCAGAGCCTGTCATAACCTGCTGGATTTCACCCCTGTCATGGTTGTCCCAAAGGTGCTTTTTCAGGAGGCAACTGAACTTTCTAGTTTTTCCTTTTGAAGACGTTTCACTTCTCATTCCTTCCATTCCCCACCAACCCGTCAGAGGCTGAAGAAGCTTCTTGGATGAGGAACGAAACGTCTTCAAGAGAAAAACAACAACAAGAAGTTCCAGTTGCCTCCTGAAAAAGCACTTTTGGGATTAGTTGCACACACTTTTGGGTTGTTTGGAGAATTTATTTATATTTTTCCAAACTGCCCATCTCTCTCAGGACATATAGCCGGGATGGCGAACCTATGGCACACGAGCCGCAGGTGGCGCATGGAGCGCTCTCTGCGGGCATGAGAGCCATTGCCCAACTCAGCTCCACTGTGCATTCGCGCAGGCCTCCCACCAGCCAGCTGATTTTTGGGTCTCTGCCCCGCATGTGGGAGATGCCTGGCTCAACCATAGTTCGTTCACACTGCTCCTGACGGGTTTTTTAATTTTTGTGACTTTTAGACTTTTATTAGGGGATTTTAAACTATGTTTTAACTGTCTTTTCTTATCTTCATACCTCCTCCATGTACGCATGTTCGTTTATTCTGTGTGTGTATTGTCCATATTGTTTTTTATGTGTTTTATTGTACGCCGCCCCGAGTCCTTCGGGAGAGGGTGCGGCTAAGAAATAAATTTATTATTATTATTATTATTATTATTATTATTATTATTATTATTATTATTATTATTATTATTATTATTATTATTATTATTATTATTATTATGTGGGGGGGGGCAGGGAAGCATGGGGGGTGCCCCCGTGCCCCCTTTTTGGTCCCAGGAGGCTTCAAGGAGGCCTGCTAGGCCCAAAACAGGGTTTGTGTGTGTGGGGGTTGTGTGTGTATGCCCTGGGGGGCACGGGGTGTGTGTGTCACACATGCATTGCATTATGGATGTGGCACATGAGGACATAAAGGTTATCCATCACTGATATAAATGATATTCAATCAATCAATCAGAGTAGAGCTGGAAGGGATCTTGGAGGTCTTCTAGTCCAACCCCCTGCTCAAGCAGGAGATCCCAAACCATTTTAGATAGGTGGCTGTCCAATCTCTTCTTAAAAACTTCCAGTGATGCAGCATCCACAACTTCTGGTGGCAAGTAGTTCCACTAGTTAATTGCCCTCCCTGTTAGGAAGCGTCTCCTGAATTCTGGGTTGCTTCTCTCCTTGATTAGTTTCCATCCAATGTTTCTTGTCCTGCCCCCTGGTCAGTGCTGAAATTCAAGGTTTTTTTTACTACTGGTTATGTGGGCGTGGCGTGGTGGGCGCAGCAGAGGAAGGATACTGCAAAATCTCCATTCCGACCCCCCTCTGGGGCCAGCCCAAGGTGGTATTTCCCAGTTCTCCAAACTACTCAAAATTTCCGCTACCGGTTCTCCAGAACCGGTCAGAAACGGCTAGATTTCACTTCTGCCCCTGGTGGTTTGGAGATTCGATCAGCCAGATACATTGGAAAATTATATTCCTTACTCATTTGGCTGATTTTGCTGAGAGCATTTCCATTCATCTAACGGAGAACGGACAAAGAGTTTCCTTAGCTTTGCTTTTGCAAAACATGTAAGAAGACAAAAAACGGTAGCCGAGTGTAGAACACACTGTGAGTTTACACAACTGGAGAACAACCTGAAGTTTGCTTTTCTCATGGGGGGGGGGGTTGTACTGAATGCCCTGTGGGGAAGAGAGGATCTTTCCTACACATCATAGCCAGCCGTTTCCCTTTGTAAAAAGGATTGCACTTTATATTTTTGTGAGTTTTCCTTTGTGGTTACTGGTTTGTAACCCAACTTGGAAAAGTCTTTCCTTAACTACCAAAGAGAATGAAAATCTGGCTGTTTTCAAGAAACTCCTGTTTTGTTTTGTTTCGTGTTGTTTTTCTCTAGTGGCTTTTTATTTTGCAAAAAAAAAAAAAAAGTGACTGCAGTATGGAATGGAGACTCCAGTAAAAGTGCAGAGAAGAGCCACAAAGAGGATTAGGGCACTGGAGACTAAAACATATGAAGAACGGTTGCAGGAACTTGGGTAAGCCTAGTTTAATGAAAAGAAGGACTAGGGGAGACATGATAACAATCTTCCAATATCTCAGGGGTTGCCACAAAGAAGAGGAAGTCAAACTATTCTCCAAAGCATCTGAGGGTAGAACAAGCAGCAATGGGTGGAAACTAATCAAGGAGAGAAGCAACTTAGAACTAAGGATATAATTTCCTGACAGTGAAAACAATGAATCAGTGGAACAGAAGTTGCCTCCAGAAGTTGTGAATGCACCAACACTGGAAGTCTTTAAGAAGATGTTGGATAGCCATTTGTCTGGAACGGTATAGGGTTTCCTGCCTAGGCAGAGGGTTGGACTAGAAGACCTCTAAGGATCCCTTCCAACTCCTGTTCTATTCTGTTCTTCAAAGCACCTGAAGGCAAGAGAAGAAACAATGAGTGGAAACTAATCAAGGAAAAAAACAAATAGGAACTAAAGAGAAATGTCCTGACAGCTAGAACAATTAATCAGTTGAAAGACTGGAGAACAAGCTCCTGATAAGCAGAGAGTATGAAGAGAAGGACTAGGGGAGACATGATAGCAGTCTTCCAATATCTCAGGGGCTGCCCCAAAGAAGAGGGAGTCAAGCTATTCTCCAAGGCACCTGAGGGCAGGACAAGAAGCAATGGGTGGAAACTAATCAAGGAGAGAAGCAACTTAGAACTGAGGAGAAATTTCCTGATAGTTAGAACAATTAATCAGTGGAACAACTTGCCTCCAGAAGTTGTGAATGCCCCAACACTGGAAGTTTTAAAGAAAATGTTGGATAGCCATTTGTCTGAAGTGGTGTAAGGTTTCCTGCCTAAGCAGGGGGTTGGACTAGAAGACCTCTAAGGATCCCTTCCAACTCTTGTTATTTTGTGCTGTTATTTTGTTATTGTGCCATCCATAGGACAGGAAGAGGAAGAAATAAACGGTGCTTATTTAAAACATCAATTTTTGCAAATCTGTGATGGGCCCCTTCGCAGCTCACTCCTTTCCCTGTCTATATATCTGCCAACTGTATGTCACTCAGGATTAGCAAACTAGAGGTTTAAACCCTGTATATCAATAAGTAGTTTAATCATTGCAGCTACAAAGGGGAATGACCAAAAAATGTGGAATAGCATAACTTTAAAATCATTGAACCAACTATTTCCCACATAAGGCTAACACCGGTCATTAATCTCCGCCAAGGAAACCCTTAAACCTGAAAAATTAGCTTGGTTTTAAGACCATAACAAACCTCATCATTTATTTTTTTTAAGAATTGACACCACGAACTTTGCCCTGTTGGAAACGCCAAGCCTCTATTTCAACGTTCTATTTGCTCTCTGTGTTTCTTCTAGTACGTTTCAAAATTGCCAGTAAAAGTAAAAGGTTGGTTTTTGCCTCTAAGAAATAAAAATAAAATAAAACTTTTATTCCAAGCCATGAGAGTTTCCAATATCTATTGAAAAAAAGCAAAAAAAAAAAGCAAATGCTTTTAGGCTGAAGGTAGCGCCGTTCAATTATTTTTGACAGAATAAATACCTTTGCAACACTGTGAAATTTCTGTTTTTCAGACTATCTGGTTTTTTTTTTTTTTGCTCTGAAAGTCACTTAGATCTATTTCGCTTTGAAACATGAAATAGTTTTATGTTTATGTAAGCTTCAGGTTTTACAGTGTCTCTTATTTCTTCCCAACTCTCTTGAGGGTGATTTTCACCTATGTTCAGCGTACTGAAATGTTGTCCTAGAGAAAGGATTTGCAAAAATCAATTTGTTGCATCTTGCACATTTCTGCTGCGATTCTGAGTTTCTCTTTGTCTGTGATTTTTTTTATTTATTTGAAAAATGTAATTTATTTACTAACCCTTCTATCCTGCCCAACTCCAGGGACTCCTTGGATGTAACATCCAATTTTTTAAAAAAAAATCAAATCACAGATCTCATTATCATCCTCAGTGGCAAAAATTGATGTGGAGATCTACTAATGCTCTTAATTTCCAAATGTTGTTTTTGTTGAAAGTCATTGTTGCAATATATTTCTATGCAACAACTACAGTTGTATTTAAGTCAGCAGATGGCAGTATTTACAAGTTTGGATCTATGGTATATACTTTGTGCTCTTTTGGTCTAAGTAGAGTTTCCTGTTTCCTGTTACAGTAAAACAGTTGAGCAGTAAAGCACATGGTGACTGTGCCCTTTGTTTGCTCTGTGTGGAATCACCTTGAGGTGGTGAAATGAACTGCCTTGATTAAATAAAAGATTCTGCCTAGCATTGGGTCAAGGGGAAACTACCTTTGGCTAGAAACTGAAAGAAATGCTACATTAATTTTGGGATTGGAGGAGTAGAAATGTTTATGGTTATAGAAATGTTGGGCATTACTGAATTTTAGATCAAAAGGCATTTTGTATTTGTAACTGTATGGGGTAAAGTTGGATGTTCTTTCCTTCCTTCCTTCTTTCCTTCCATCTATCCATCCATCCTCCTTCTCTCGTTCTTTATTCTTTATCCCCTCCCTTTTTCATGCATCTCCTTCCTTCTCCTCCACTCCTGTTGTTTCCTACCTTCTTTTCTCTCATGTAACTTTCTTCTTTTCTCTTGTTACCTACTTCCTTCCTTTCATGCATCTAGTTCCTTCTTCTCTTTTCTCTCCTCTCTTCCTTCTCCTCTTCTCCTGTTTTCTTTTTCTTTTCTTTCTGACTTTCTTTTGTAAATTTCTGTGTGTGTGTGTGTGTGTGTGTGTGTTTGTGTGTGGTGGCACTTCCTTCTTCCTTTCTTTTCTTCATTTCTGACTTTTCTTTCTGACTTTCTTCTGTAACTTTCTCCCTCTCAATGGTGGCCTTCCTTCCTTCCTTTTCTTTCTCTTTCTGAGCTGTCTTTCTTTCTTTCTTTCTTTCTTTCTTTCATTTTTTCTTTCTTTCTTTCTGACTTTCTTCTGTAACTTTCTCTCAATGGTGACCTTTCTTTCTTTCCCTTTCTTTTCCTTCTGACTTTCTTCTGTAACTTTCTCTCAATGATGATATTTATTTATTTATTTATTTTTCTTTCTTTCATTCATTCTTTCTGAATTTCTTCTGTAACTTTCTCTCAATGGTGACCTTTCTTCTTTCTTTCTTTCTTTCTTTCTTTCTTTCTTTCTTTCTTCTTTTCTTTCTTCTTTCTTTCTTTCTTTCTTTCTTCTTTCTTTCTTTCTTTCTTTCTTTCTTTCGACTTTCTTCTGCAACTTTTTCTCAATGGTGACCTCCCTCCCTCCCTCTTCTGTATCTTTTCCCCTTCTTCCTAATTTTTTTTTTCTGAAGTTCGCGGTGATCCCTTCTAGACATTTCATGAAGGCCATGGGGGCAGCGGGGTTTTTCCTCCCTGGGATGCCAACTGCGCCCGGAGGCGCCTCTCTCTCCGCCTGCCGGCTCTCCGCGGCTCAGCGCAGCGCTCCGGAGCCTGGCAGCCCCTTGGGCGGCGCCGGAGGAAGGCGGAGTCGCCCGGGGGGGAGGGGGACGGGACGCGGGGCCCGGGCCGAGCTGATAAAGGGCCGTCCGGGGCGTCGCGTCCGCTCAGCCTGGGCAGCGCCGGAGGTCGGCGGGAGCGCTCGGAGATGCGGCGCGCCAGCCGAGACTATTCCAAGTACCTGCGGGGCTCCGAGGAGCTGGGGGCCGGCGGCGCTGCGCACGAGGGCGGCTCTCCCTCCCCGGGCTTGCTGCAGCCTCCCGGGCTCGCCTCCGCCGCCCCGTCCGCCTCCCCCTCCCCCTCCCGAGCCCTCCTGGCCGCCCTGGTCCTGCTGGGGCTCGGCCAGATCATCTGCAGCCTGGCGCTCTTCCTCTACTTCAAGGCGCAGGTGAGACGCCGCTCCGGGCAGCCGGCAGGGATGGAAGGATGGATGGAGGGAGGGAGGGAGGGAGAGTGGCACCGGGGCTTGGAGGGGGTCGCCATCCTCCTTTGCGTTGCCCCAAGTGGGTCTCTCCGGATCTCCCCCCCCGCCTTTAGATCTGTTGAAATCGAAGGGGCAGAAGAGATCGGTCGTCCGTCGGCTTGCAAACTTCGCCTCTGTTTCGCAAAGTTCTTGGCTTGGCGTGTGGATTTTTCGCGTCCCTTTCGCAAAGTTCTTCGCCTTTCCTTGCAGGTTTTGGGTCTGTTGTGCAAAGTTCTTTGCTCTGCTTGGGGGTTTTCGCGCCTGTTTCGCAAACTTATTTCCTTGCAGATTTCACATCTATCGGAATAGAAATAGAGTAGAGTAGAGTACGGAATAGAAATGAATAGAAGTAGAGTAAAGATAGAACAGAATAGAACAGAACAGAACAAGAAGGAATATAAATAGAATAGAGTGGAGTGGAGTGGAATGGAATAGAATAGAATAGAATAGAATAGAATAGAATAGAATAGAATAGAATAACAGAGTTGGAGGTCTGGAGTCTGGAGGTCTTCTAGTCCAGCCCCCTGCTCAAGCAGGAGACCCTACACCACTTCAGACACATGGTTGTCTAACATCTTTAAAACCTCCAGTGTTGGACCATTCACAACTTCTGGAGGCAAGTTGAATTGTTAAAAATTGTTTAAGAATGAACTGATTAATTGTTCTATCAGGAAGTTTCTTCTCAGTTCTACGTTGCTTCTCTCCTTGGTTAGCTTTGCAAGGTTCTCTTCTTTGCTCGAAGATTTCACCTCTTTTGCAAAGAACCTTTTCTTCCTTGCAGAGTCTTGCTTCTGTTTCGCAAAGTTCTCGTCTTTGCAGATGTTGTTGTGTCTATTGGGCCAAGTTCTTCTCTTCACTTGCAGATTTTGCATCTTCTGGGGCCAGACTGGTGGCTCCCCAGTTGGGCCAGATGGTGGTCCTTGTTTCCAGAAACCTTCAGGATTCCCCGCTTGGTCCTAACTCCTGAGCCCAGGCAAACTTCCTTAGGGATGCAAAGTCTCGGGAATGATTGGGGTGGAGGTGGGGGAATGCAAGGATGGGGCGTGTGTGCGCGCGCGCATGTTAGAGACCAGCCAGGAACCAATGGACAGGTGAAGGAGAGTTACTACTAGTTGGCAAAGCTGGTGCAGCATGCAGCCTTCACCTTGTCTGCTTTCTTTCGGAGGCCAACCTGATCTTGAGCGGCAGCCCCCCTCCCGCAGAAAGTGTGGGAGCCGGCTAAGTTTAGTAAGCGGGGCGTCCTCCCCAGCCCCACCCCCCTCGAGTTAGGAAGACATTAGAAGAGTGGAAGTTCGGATGGGGTGAAATGAAACGGGCACTTGCTTAAGTTGCTGAGGGGGGGGGGGGGCGTGTGACAGCCGGGCGGTGGGACGGGGGGGGGGTTCTTTGGGTGTGATCTTGGGTAGCTGAGTGTTGCTATTGACCAGATGCATCCAGTCGTGCGGTGTGCATATTTGCTACTCGGTTTGAAATCAAAGTGAAAGTGAGCATATTTTCACCGTGTGGAGTTAAGAAGGTGACAGTCTTAGCATCTTCCTCCTTTGCTCCCTCTCTCCTTCTCCCTCTCTCTTTCCTTTTCCCTCTCCCTCCCCCATCTTTCTCCCTCCCCCTTCTCCCTCTCTTCTCTCCCTCCCTCTTTTCCTTCTTCCCTCCCTCTCCCTTTCCCCCTCCCTCTCCCTCTCTTCTTTTCCTTCTCTTTTCTTCCTTCCCTCCCTTCTCTCTTTCCTTTCCCTCTCTCTCCTTCTCCCTCTCTTTCCTTTCTTCCCTCTCTCCTCTCTCTTTCCTTTTCCCTCTCTCTCCTTTCCCTCCCTCCCCCTCTTCCTCCCTCCCTCTCCTCTCTCCCTTCCTCTCCTCCCTCCCTCCCCTCCCTCTCTCTTTCCCTTCTTCCCTCCCTCTCCCTCTCCCTCCCTCTCCTTTTCTTCTCTCCCTCTTTCCCTTCTTCCCTCTCCCTCCCTCTCTCCTTTTCCCTCCTTCCCACTCCATCTTCCTCCCTCCCTCTCCCTCCCTCTCCCCCCCTCTTCCTCCCTCTCTCCCTCTCCTTCTCCCTCTTTTCTCTCTATCTTTCCCTCTCCCTCTCCCTTTACCCCTCCCTCCCTCCCTCTCCCCTCCCCCCTCTCTTTAAGGCAGATCAGTTTTATATCTGATTAGAGAAGTTTAGCCATGTTTGGCTTGTCCAAGGCAACCAAAAGGAACGGATTTTAAGGCCAATGCCGTGGTAAAGAGAGTTTGAAGGAACTCCGGATAACTTGATGGGTGTTTAGGGAGGCAAGAAGAGCGGGTTTTGAGACCATGCATGTCAAACTCTGCTTCTGGATGGCATGCCAAAGACCGTGGGTGTTCTGAGAAGTGAAGCCACATCTCCCTGGGATTTTAAAGAAAGCTGGGGGGGGGGAGGTCATTCTCCCCACCCCCCTCACGATCCCAATTCTGGTCAGGGCTGCCAAGCCAACGGTTGTCATCGCTGACTCCCAACAGGCTTCCCCAGTGAGGTTAACGATACCTAATAGTTAGCTCTTCAAACGCTGCTCCCCAAGCGGCTGGAAGCCCATTTTCTCAGGCTTTATATTTTCATGGCTGCAAAAATGCAGTCTGGTCAGCCCCCCCCCCACGATGGGCAAATTTATCCTTGGGTCCACGTTGGGGTTTATTTACTGAAGAGCAAAATACCCTCGCTTGGGGAAATCGCTAACTTGTTAGGACTGGTGTCTCTTCAAAGCTTTTTCCCCCCCCTCCCCCTAAATTTGGCCAAAGGATAAATAAAGTTTCTTTTCTCTCTGCCAGCGATTCCAGAAATGCCTTCATCCCTCCTGTTGGGGAAAGCAGGCCCCCTGTCCTAGCAAACGAAGAGCCCGTTTATTGTGGGCAACGCAACATACAAGATACGCTAGATTGGAATTGCTAGAGGAGAGGACTGGGGGTAGTGGGTGGGGAGGGACCCCCAGTGCAATTTAAAATTTGGGGTTGTGAAAAGGCCTCACATTTTTCCCCCCTTGGAAATTGCCCTGTTGCGTTGGTTGAGATGCTTTGCTCACCGTTTCGGCTTGCCTTTCAAAAACAAACAAACAAACAAAAAAAAACAACCCCAAAAGGAAGTTGAAAGTTAATGGTTGCTGGGTTGTTTCCCCCCCCCTCTTCCTCTCCTGCAGAAAGCAGTTCTGAGATTAGGTTTCTCTTTTTCAGATTTTTTTTTTAGAAAGAAAATAAAGAGTTTTTTGGTTGGGTAAACATTGGTGCGTTACATGTGTGGATGTGCCAGATGGAATGAAAAGATTGGAAAACCATTTGACAGACTTGATATACGGTCTCCTGCTTGAGCAGAGGGTTGGACTAGAAGACCTCCAAGGTCCCTTCCAGCTCTGAGATTCTATGATTGTGTAAGGGCCTCCTGCTTGGACAGGGGTTGGACTAGAAGACCTCCAAGGTCCCTTCCAGCACTGTTATTTTTTCATTCTGTTATACTGATTAGGATTTTCCCTCCCAGCATGATAAAAAATTTTCAAAGGTTACCAAAGTTGAGTTTAAATGACTCTGAAAATTTTTAAAAATGTAATTTTTAAGTGCTGTCAATATGCCTAAATACAACACTCTTCAAAAATCTCTTGCAATTTCCCCCTGAAGAACAGGATTTTTTAACACATTAACAGAGTTGGAAGGGACCTTGTGGGTCATCTAGTCCAATCCCCTTGCTCAAGCAGGAGACCCTTACACAATTATACGATCATCTTTTATTTACTTCATTTTGCATTATGCTGTGGATGGTTTTCTTTTCTTTTTTCTATTCTTCTCTCTCTTTTTTCTTTGCTAGCAGTGAAAAGCAAGCCTAGTTCCGTTCTGTGTGTTTCTGGCAGGGCTAAAAGCAGATCATTTTGTACAGACCCTCTTGTCAAAAACAAGGAAGGAACTGAAAAAATAAGGCTCAGAACCTGGTTGATGCTTGAAGGTAGCTGCATCTTTCTGCTTTCCCCAGTGAAAGTAAAAAGCAGAGACAAAGCTCCATTCTCGGAGTTAAGTCAACTTTTGAAGATCATCAAAGCGGAGAAGACTAAGTATAGGGTACTGTTGTCAAAATAAAGCATGCTTGGAGCATGCACCAGCTAAGCAACTCCAGACCGAGTCAAAGGAGCGGGAGTCACAATGAGGGGGTTGAACATGGTTTGCATGGTCCTAGCTTTGATTCTTGCCTTAGTACCGTGTTTCCCTGAAAATAAGACTGGGTCTTATAGATTTTTGCTCCAAAAGATGCATTAGATGGCACATGGAGCCATTTCCCAGGGCACGTGAGGTGTTGCCCTCTCAGCTCCAGGATGCAGGCTGATTTTCGGGCTTGATTTTCAGCTGTTTTTCACTCTCCGGAGAGTGAAAAACTGCCCAATGCGCAAACAGAGGTGAAAAAGGTTCATTATCACTGCATGAGAGCTTATTTTCTGGTTAGGTCTTATTTTGGGGGAAATACGGTACTAAATGCATCCATCTGGCTGACAATCTTAATTGGGGCTTATTTTGGGGGGAGGGTTAGGGCTTATATTCCGAGCATCCTGAAAAATCATGTTAGGACTTATTTTCCTGTTGGGTCTTATTTCTGGGGAGTAGAAATTCTTTTATGCAGTCTTGGTCACCACACTATAAAAAAAAAGATGTGGAGACTCTGGAAAGAGTGCAGAGAAGAGCAACAAAGAGGATTAGGGGACTGGAGGCTCAAACATACGGTGAACGGTTGCAGGAACTGGGCTTGGCTAGTCTAGTGAAGAGAAGGACCAGGGGAGACAGGAAAACATCTTCCAATATTTGAGGGGCTGCTACAGAGAAGAGGGAGTCAAGCTATTTTCCACAGCCCCTGAAGGCCAGGTAAGGAACAATGGATGGAAACTGATCATGGAGAGATTCAATCTGGAAATAAGGGATAATTTCCTGACAGTGAGAACAATCAACCGATGGAACAGAAGTTGCCTTTGGAAGTTGTGGGAGCTTCATCCCTGGAGGCTTTCAAGAAGAGACTGGACCGCATATCCATCCCATCGCATCTGTCAAATGAAGCTCTTCTTCCGTTTGGGATTTTGAACTTTCCGCTGGATTCAAGTTCACCGATAAAGCGTCTAGACGAAAGCCAAGACATTTTGTGGCCTTGGTTGTTTTTTTTACCGCAGCTGTCTCACTTCTTGGAAAGCTGTGTGTTAACTGCATATGAACAAGCCATATATTCCTTGCTGGACTTTAAAAAAAAAACACCCAGCCACATTCTGTGCTTTCTCTTTCAAAATCTTGGATAATCTTCCCAGCGTCTTTCCAGTTTCCTTTGGGTTTTCTGCAATTTTAGAGAGAGAGTTTATACAATTTAATCTATCTAGGTTTCCAAAATCATCTCCCGGGTTTCTTCTATAGCACAACAGCCCATAATATGGCTTAAATAGGCATCACATAAGCCACTTATCTGAGAACTTTAACTCTGCAAGAAGCAGCCACATAATAAAAGTCTTGGATTGAAAATGTGATTGTGATCACTTATGTTCTGGAGAAAAGAAACTTATGTCATTGGAGAACAATCTCCTGATCAGCAGAGACTATGAAAAGAAGGACTAGGGGGGACAGGATACCAGTCTTCCAATATTTGAGGGGCTGCCACAAAGAGGAGGGGGGCAAGCTATTCTCCAAAGCAACAGAAGACAAGTCAAGAAGCAATGGATGGGAACTAATCAAGGAGAGAAGCAACCTGGAACTAAGAAGAAATTTCCTGACAGTGAGAACCAATCAATCAATGGAACAGAAGTTGTCTCCAGAAGTTGTGAATGCTCCAACACTGGAGGTTTTAAGAAGAGACTGGAAGCCGCTTGGCTGAAATCTTATAGGTTTTCCTCCTAGAGCAGGGGGTTGGACTAGAAGACCTCCAAGGTCCCTTCCAACTTGGTTGTTCTGTTATTCTGTCTCTTCACCACTGATTCCTTTTTCTTTCTCATCCTCGGTCTCATTCCCCTATCACATAAGCTCAAAAATGGAAATGATCTTCCTTCTTTCCTTCTCCCCATCTTCCTTCTTCCCATCCATCCATCCATCCCTCTTCCTTCTCCTGTTCTCTGTTCTTTATCCCCTCCCTCCCTTTCATGCATCACCTTCCTTCTTCTTCACTCCTGTTCTTTCCTACCTTCTTCCTTTCTTTCATGTAACCTTCTTTTCTCCTGTTATCTCTTCCATCCTTCCTTTCATGCATCTAGTTCCTTCTTCTCTTCTCTCCTCTCCTCTCCCCTCCTCTCGTCTTCTCTCTCCCTCCTTCCTTGCTCTCTCTCCCTCTCCCTTCCCCTTTCCTCCCCTTGCTCCGAGAGCCTCGTCCAAGGTATGCATACAACCAGTCAGTCAACCCAAAGCTTAGCACCATCCTTACTTCTGACCCAAATCTTACGAGAGATCGACCAGCAAAATCAAACTTATAATTCCTCCCAGACTTTGCTCTTACATGTGGTATTTTCCTCACATATAAATAGTACTGGTGTAGTTAAATCTTGTCTCCCTAGAGAATGCAAAGAAAACCCATTCGATAATTTCATGTACGATGGTCTCGTGGTTTTTCTAGTCCTAGTTATCTGGAACCATTGATCTGTTAGAAATATGGTTCTGGTCCAAATCAGTTCCAGGGTTTGTCTTTCTTTAGATGGTTTGAAAGAGACAAATTTGGATCTAATACGGTTAATTGCTACCGATAGACCTATGATTGAGCAGGAAAGCCCAGATCACATGGGTAGGTCCAATTATGATTGATTGCTAAACAGTCCATGTAGGGGTGAAATCAACTTAGCTTTGCTACCGGTTCGGTAGCAATACGAGTGCATGCTTGCGCGTGTCAGTGCATTCCCTCCACACATGCGCAGGGCCTTCTGTGCATGTGCAGAGCATCAAAAATGGATGTGATGACGTCCGGGCGGGTGGGAGGAGCCTGCTACAGAGCACGCCTGCAAAGGTAAGCGAGGGGGGGGAGAGAAATCCACTGTGCCATGTGGATTTTCAACAGGAAATCCTAGCTGATCTAAATCGCGTGTCACAGCTGATCGTCAGAAAAACCAGTTTGTCTGAACCAGGAGCATTTTTTTTTACTACTGGTTTGGATGAACCGGTAGCATTTTTACTATCACTTTGGGGAAACCGGTCCAAACTGGTAGCATTTCAACCCTGAGCCTATGGACAGGAATCTTCTCTACTAATGGATAACACCTGGTTGGTTTATATAAGGGCAATAGTTCTATAGGGTTTCCTGCCTAGGCAGGGGGTTGGACTAGAAGACCTCCAAGGTCCCTTCCAACTCTGCTTTTGTATTGTATTGTATTGTATTAAGCTGGGGGCTAGACTTAGACTGCTTGTGGCTACGTAGAGATTCTAAGCTGAGTTCTCTTTTCACTCCACCCTAGGTTCTGCTTCTTGTACATCTATTCATGATTAATATAACTCTGAAAGAAAAAATTGGGGTTTTGTTTTTCCTGGGCTAGTGTTGCTCTACATCTTTGGGGTTCAACAAGTACCGTGTTTTCCCAAAAATAAGACAGGGTCTTATTCCCCCCCCATAAGTGCTTGGCCTTATTTTCAGGGAGGTCTTATTATTTTTGAGGTGCAGGAGGGGGCGAGCGTGGTCACCCCATGGCTGCCCCTGTGTTGCAATATTTTCAGGGAGGGCTTATTTTGGGGGGAGGGCTTATTTTAGTGCATGCGCTCAAAAGCCCAATTGGGCTTATTATCCGGGGTGGTCTTATTTTCAGGGAAACAGGGTATGATTGATCTCTTTTTTAACAATTTGTTCCAGATGGACCCACACCGAATTTCTGAAGACGATACCACCTGTTTACGGTCCTTCCTGAGACTTCAAGGGAATGCGGATCTGCCAGAAGCCACTTTGGCCAACCAGGAGACAAGACTATTGTCTGAATCGTGTCGAAGGATGAAGCAGGCATTTCAGAGAGTAATGCAAAAGGTCAGTCTACTCCGGGTTGGAAACTGGTGGAAGTTTCAGAGTTACCTTAGACCCCTTCTGCATCATACAGAAGCCTCCCATTGGAACACATCTTGAGTGTGGTCTTCTGAACTCAACTAATCAATGGAGAATAATAAACCATGTTCTTCCTTCAAAACAAGGAGGAAGTAATAGGGGCTAGAAGACCTCCAAGGTCCCTTCCAGCTCTGTTAGTATTAGTACTGTCCTTAAGAGAAGGCCTTTCTTAGTATCCATGAAAGCACCACTACCACAGATTACAGATTAACAGAGTTGGAAGGGACCTTGGAGGTCATCTAGTCCAACCGCCCACCGAACCAGGAGAGCCTACACCATTTCTGACTGATGGCAGTCCAGTCTCTTCTTGAAAGCCTCCAGGGATGAAGCTCCCACAACTTCTGAAGGCAACCTCTCTTCCATCAGTTGATTATTCTCATTGTCAGGAAATTTTGCTCCATTTTATGACATTTCTTGCCACAATTGTTCAGGGAATCTTCACAGTTCTTAAATTTGTCACATGGTTGTTAAGTGAATCTGTAGCTTCCTCATTGGCTTGGCTTGTGAGAAGGACACAGAAGGGGATGGTGTGACCCCGGGATGGTGCAACCGGCATAAATATGAGTCAGTTGCCAAGCATCTGAATTCTGATCACTTGGCCACGGGGATGCTGCGATGGTCATAAGTGTGGAAAAATGGTGGTAAGACGCTTTTTTCAGTGCCATCATAATTTTGAACAGTCACTAAATGAACTGTTGTGAGCCGGGGACTATTTAAGCAACTTTGTTTAGTCCTTTTTCAACATTGGCCACTCTGGATCACAGTAGATCCTGAAAAATCAGCCATGGGGCATTAAATTCACAAGGAACCATCCGTGACTGAGCTTGTCGATTAGAAAGGTCGGCAGTTTGAATCGCTAGTACAGGTCTCCTGCATGAGCAGGGGGTTGGAATAGATGACCTCCAAGGTCCCTTCCAACTCTGTTACTGTTTCAATCTGTTTAAATATGGGGCAGGCAATACATCGACTCAACGGTCTTTAAGACAATTTGCTCTCTTAGGCATGGCTCCTTGTTCAGCTCTATTTCAATCGAATTATGATCCTATCTAAGGGCACCTTCGAAGGGCAGTAGACCCTTGTGTAGGAATCTGTTGGTTCATTTCCTTTTTTTATTGCTGGCTAGGGAGGACATGACAGCAGTCTTCCAATACTTGAGGGGCTGCCACAAAGAAGGGGGAGTCAATTTATTTTCCAAAGTACCTGGAGGCAGGACAAGAAGCAATGGGTGGAAACTAATCACTATTTCATTGGTTGATTGTTCTCACTGTCAGAAAATTCCTCCTATTTCCAGGTTGAATCTCTCCTTGTTCAGTTTCCATCCACTGTTCCTTGTCTGGCTTTCAGTGCCTTGGAAAATAGCTTGACCCCCTCCTCTCTTTGGCAGCCCCTCAAATATTGGAAGACTGCTATTATGTCTCCCCTGGTCCTTCTCTTCACTAGACTAGCCATGCCAAGTTCCTGCAACAATTCATCATATGTTTTATCCTCCAGTCCCCTCATCATCTTGGTTGTCTTCTCTGCACTCTTTCTAAGGTCTCAATCTCTTTTTTATAATGTGGTGACGAAAACTGGATGCAGGATTCTAGGTGTAGTCTTACTAAGGCTTTATAGAGTGGTATTTGTATTTATAGATTGATATTAGCTCTTAAGAAGAGACTGGACAGCCACTAGTATAGGGTCTCCAGCTTGAGCAGGAGATTAGACGAGAAGACCTCCAAGGTCCCTTCCAACTCTGTTGGTTTGTTGTGTTCTGTGAGATGGGCAGTTGGTCTTATTTTCAGCAATGTTGACACCTGTAGTTGATAGACAGACAATCCCCTTAACAGAATGCAGAAAAATAGCATGGAAATGAGGAGTGTTACAGTGTGATTAGGGAATTTCCGCTAATAGGAAAACAATTTGGGAGAAGCAGTCTCGGTGACAAGGATGCGAAGAAAGGAAAAAATAAATTAAATGGAGCAGTAGAACTTGAAGGCCATTAATTGAAGATGTTCTGGAGTCCTCTGAAGAAGGTCAAAGTTCAAAGCTACTTGCCAGTTCTTAAATGGATTTGTGGAGCCACCTGGCCTTGTCCAATTACAAAGAAACCACACAGGTAGACCCTTCAGTTCTCCGCTCACGTCAAGGAGTCTTATTTCCACTCAAACCCGACCGACAGTGTTTCCTTCTCGGTTCTTGGCCAATGGGAGTGAAATCCCCAGCTTATCAAATCGATTCGGGCAATGCCAACACAATGGTGTTTTTCTTTCCTGCTGGCTTGGTGACATTTTTTTGTGCAAGACCTTAGAAGGCCTTTCGCAAACCACATTCATCCCAGGGAAGGTGGCCATCCCTTTGGCAGGAGATCCTGTGGGATACGTTGGTCGGTCTGTCGAGGGAGCCTGTTTCCATTCCCCTTGGCAGCTGTCCCAGGAGCTGACAGCTGAGGGGAGCTTGGTCAGGCTCAGACTTGTCTCTGCGCTTGGCAACAGGACACTTCACTGGTGGAACCTCCAGAGGGCCTCTCCTCAGGAGACTCTTGCGTTGACGGCTTAAGAATGCTTGACGTTGGAGCTCTGGGCTATTTATAGACTCTGGCCATCAATGTCTGGTCTCGTGGGCTTCATTGATGACTTAAGGGAGGTTGTGAAGGAGGTATGTGACACCAAGGGCCATTTGTGACCTTTCTTTCTTTCTCTTTCTTTCTTTCTTTCTTTCTTTCTTTCTTTCTTTCTTTCTTTCTTTCTTTCTTTCTTTCTTTCTTCCTTCCTTCCTTCCTTCCTTCCTTCCTTTTTCTTCCTTCCTTTCTTCTTTCCTCCCTCCCTCCCTCTCCTCCCCTCCTCCTCCTCTATCTCCTCTATCTCCTCCTCCTCCTCCTCCTCTTGTTTTCCTGCAACATTCTTCAGAGGTTTTGGTCTCCAAAGACATATGGAAAGGAGCTGTCCCACCTGACCTCTGGATCTGCCTTAAAGAAACCTTAAGTCCCAAAGTAAAATCTGAATGCATCTTAAAACTGAAGACAAATGGTACTAGAACTATGAGGAAACTGATGAACAAAAAGAGAGTAGATGCAGGATTGTCCTTTCTAGTCTTAGCCCTGTTCAGGGGTTTGGCGGCCTGGGTTGATGGAACCAGCAGCGACCCAGGCCTGCCACGTCCCCCCGAACCGGTTCTCCGTAGGCGCTGCCATCTTGATTTTTGCTTCTGTGCATGCGCAGAACAATTTTTATTGTACTGGACATGCGCCTGCCCCCGCAGCCCACCCAGGAGCAAACCGGCAGTGGAGCCTGCCGGAATCCAGCCCTGTTCCTGCTTCATATATGATGGAAGTCCATTATTATTATTCCCTGGTTGAGTTTTTTCATCATGAGCTGAAATGCTGGCATTTATTTCTGTAGCTCCTGTGAGACTCGCAGGGCCACTTTTCGTTGGCTTGCTGGTGAAAGGGTTAAAAATGCTTTCTTTGCCGTTTCCTCCCTGGCTGACAGAGCTAGAAAACATTCGATTTCCTGCCAGATAATGATTTTTGATCTTCTTCTTAGTATTCACCTCATCACTGGTTCCCAGCATTCTCTCTGGGTTAGGCCTAGATCGTGAGGGATGAAAAACTTCACACCCACGTTTATTTGGAAGATCGCTCGAAATGGCGCCTTTCATCTCGCTCCCCAAATTGTCACGGCTTTCTTCGTGGCTCGGAGGGCAAACCTAGCTCTCTAACAAGTTGTCTTCTAGGAAATTCCCCTCATGAATTAGATTCTAGATACTGAGGGATCTCTCCTAGATTTAGATGCGTGCCATAGGTTTGCCCTGATAGTGAACCTATGGCATGCGTACCACAGGTGACACAACGGAGCCATATTGGTGGGCATGCGAGCATGCGCATGCCAGCCAGCTGATTTTGGGGGCTTCTGGGCCCACAGAAGTCGGGAAACAGGCTGTTTTCAGCCTCTGGTGCGTCTCTGGGGGTAGGGGGGTGGGGAAGGCCATTTTCGCCCTCCCCAGGCTCCTAAAAAGGCTCTGGAGTCTGGGGAGAGCGAAAAACGGGCCTTCCGGTCTGACCGGAAGTCGGCAAATGGGTCATTTCTGACCCCTGGAGGATCTCCGGGTGGGGGAAGCCATTTTTGCGCTCCCCAGGCTCCTAGAAAGACTCTTGAGAGGGCGAAAAACAGGTCCACCGTGCCATCGCTTGCCAAAAGCAGGGGAAGGGCGGGGAGTCATACGCGCATGCGCGAGGGTCGCACACGCATGTGTGGGGAAGGGAGGGCACATAGAATTATGGCTGTGGGCATGTGCGTGAATAACAGCCCCCCCCCCTTTTGGCATGCGATGGCAAAAATGTTAGCAATCACTGGTATAGGGTTTCCTGCCTAAGCAGGGGGTTGGACTAGAAGACCTCCAAGGTCCCTTCCAACTCTGTCATTCTATATTCTATATTCCCTGCTTCGGAAGTGATGGAGAACACGATGATGGTGATATCACCTCTTTGGACCTGTAAATCCCATCCAATATTATACTTTCACCCCAATTGTGGGTTTATAATGTTTTGAAACCAGAAGTGAAAAATGCACAGAAATTACATAGATGTAATTTCAGTGGACGTTTGTGGATATAATGCGTAGATCTCTGCTAAAGAGCCATGGTGGCGCAGTGGTTAGAATGTGGTATTGCAGGCTGACTCTGCCAACTGCCAGCAGTTCGATCCTGGCCGGCTCAAGGTTGACTCAGCCTTCCGTCCTTCTGATGTTGATAAAATGAAGACCCAGATTGTTGGGGGCAAGAGGCTGACTCTGTAAATCCCTTAGTGGTATATAAGTGCTATTTCTACTGCTATTGCAAAATTTGGTGCTGTATGCTGTAGTTTTGGGTCCCATAGGAGATAATTTCTCAACTCAGGGTCGGAAAAGTCATATGGATTTCTGGCTGTGCTGCATGTTGAGGGAAGTGATTCTGCCACCATTTTCCTCAAAAGCATATTGATCCTCATAGCTGCTCATAACTGCGGACCTCCTGTTGGAAGATAAAGAAAACCTTAGGATTTCACATTTCAAGACAGAATGTGTTTTGCTGCTAGGTGCAAAGAAGAGCAACTAAGAGGATCAAAGGTCTGGAGACGAAAACATATGAAGAACGGTTGCAGGATTTGGGTTTGGCCAGTCTAGAGAAAAGAAGGACTAAGGGTGACATGACAGCAGCCTTCCAGTATTTGAGAGGTTGCCAAAAAGAGGATGGGGTCAACTTTATTTTCCAAAGCACCAGAGGGCAGGACAAGAAACGATGGATGGAAACTATTTGATAAGCAATCTGGAACTAAGAAGAAACTTCCTAACCATGAGGACAATTAATCAATGGGGCAGCTTGCCTTCAGAAGTCGCGAGGGCTCCATCACTTTACGTTTTTAAAAAGACACTGGACAGTCACTTGTCTGAAATGGTACTTGAGCAGGGGGCTGGATTAGAAGACCTCCAAGATCCCTTCCAGCTCTATTCTGTTGAGCTTCAATTAAACTGATTTATTGCTACTCATGCCTATACATGGAAACCTTACGAACTCAATGGTTAGCACCTGCTGGAGTTAGTTAGATAAGAGTCCACAGAATTCTAGGGAGTTGGACTAACTTTGCTTTGTTGCTATGTAGGCATTCTAGGCTAACCCCTCTTTTGACTCCCCCTCCAGATTCTGCCAATTCTTCTACAATTGTAGCGCTGAATATCTGGAAAGCAGATCTTTTCTCCCCTGGAATGCAACAGTCTTCACCACAATCCTACTACACTTTATTAAAATATATTTTTTTAATTTTAGGAGGTCCAGCGTCTGAGCGCCGGGAAAGACCAGTCAAGGTTGGAGAAATGTAAGTGTCACTTTCTTGTCAAGAACCTTTAGCTTAAGGAAGATTTCAGTTTCTGATTTTAACATTATTTTTTTCACCCCCAACAGCCACAATGGGCGCTTCTTGGTCCGATTCACCCAAGAAAAGCAAACCCGAGAAAGCACCATTTGCTCATCTTATAATTGACAGCCACAATATTCCATCCGGTAAGTTCATTTTCAAACATTCACCATGTTACAATTTGGAGTTCAAAGCATGCATGCTGAGTTACTGCCAGTCATGCCTGAAACGGGCAACTCCGTATATATTTTAAATTACAATATTATTACATTTTTAAAGAATCGCACTTTGTGTAATCTACGCACCAGACTTTAAAATATTATAGTGTAAATGTTTTAAAAACAATGTAAGGAGCAAGCGACGCTATACAGAAAATCAGGCACAAAAAGTGAAATATGGTTGGTTAAACTACAAATCTAAAGGGTCGGTAAACTGAGGTAGTCCAATACGTCATGAAAAATTTACAAAAATGAAATTAGAAAAACATGATAATTAACATGATAGGAGCCTAACCGATTTGGTGTTAAAGTTGGATTTCATTTGCAATTCCCTGGGAATTGTCCTAAGAAAGCATGGTTTGAAATGGCTGGAAACACGGTGGTTTGGATGAATTATGGCTTAGCTTGTGTCAGGAGGAAAAGCTGTAGGCCAGACAGCAGTCTGATCAACAAAATTTGAGCATGAAAGAGGGGGAGGGTGACAAAATTTTATCAGAAAGGACCTTCCCTAGTTTTCGCGAGAGTAGAGCTTTCAGATTTGCAAGACTCTGTTGATGTAACCTTAGGATAAAGGTCAACCTTTATGGATGGAGCAAATGCAAGGATGACACCACTCTTGCAAGCATGTGACCATAATAAAATTATCAGACCACACCTGGAATGCTGCATCCAGTTTTGGTCACCACATTACAAAAAAGATGTTGAGACTTTGGAGAAAGTGCAGAGAAGAGCAACTAAGATGATTAAAGGCCTGGAGACTAAAATATATGAAGAACGGTTGCAGGAATTGGGTCTGGCTAGTCTGGAGAAAAGAAGGGCCAGAGGAGACATGATAGCACTGTTCCAGTATTTGAGGGGCTGCCACAAAGAAGAGGGCGGTCAACTTGTTTTCCAAGCACCAGAGGACAAGAAGCAATGGATGGGAACTAATCAAGGAGAGAAGCAAACTGGAGTTGAGGAGAAACTTCCTAACAGTGAGAACAATTAGTCAGTGGAACAACTTGCTCCACACTGGAGGTTCTTAAGAAGAGATTGGACAACCATTTGTCTGAAATGGTATAGGGTCTCCCGCTTGAGCAGTGGGCTGGACTAGAAGACCTCCAAGGTCCCAGCTCTAATCTATTCTAAAGGGATAACCATTTGTTTGGAATGGCATAGGGACTCCTGGTTGAGCAGGGGTTGGACTAGGGCCAGAGGTGGGTATTCAGCAGGTTCTGACCGGTTCTGGAGAAGTGGTAGCGGAAATTTTGAGTAGTTCGGAGAACCGGCAAATACCACCTCTTGACTGGCACCGCCCCCTTCTATTCTCTGCCTCCTGAGTCTCAGCTGATTGGGAGGAAATGGGGATTTTGCAGTATCCTTCCCCTGCCACGCCCACCAAGCCACGCCCACCAATCCATGCCACGCCCACAGAACCAGCAGTAAAAAACGTTGAATCCCACCACTGACAAGGACCTCCAAACTCCCTTCCAGTTCTAATCCAATTGATCTATCTAACAATCAGTCACTAAGTGAGGATTATTTCTAATAAAAATAGTATATTTTATTCGTTTTTTGAAACATCTTTTCTTCTTTAGGCACCGGGAAAGTGAACCTTACCTGTTGGCATCATGACAAAGGTTGGGCTAACGTGCTGAACATGACCTTCAGCGACGGAAGGCTGATAGCCAATCACGACGGCTTTTACTACCTTTACGCCAACGTGTGCTTCAGGCACCACGAAACGTTGGGCAACCTGACTGGCCAGGCGCTGCAGCTGATGGTGTACGTGGTGAAGACGGACGCCAAGCGGCGGAACTCGGTCGTCCTGATGAAAGGCGGGAGTACCAAGAATTGGTCGGGCGAATCCGAGTTTCATTTTTTCTCGGTCAACGTCGGCGGGTTCTTCAAACTGAAGTCGGGAGAGGTGGTGAACATCCAGGTCTCCTATCCTTCCTTGCTGGACCACTCCCCGGAAGGGACTTATTTTGGCGCCTTTAAAATAAGAGATATCGATTGAATATTGATTTTCTTTCATTTTTCAGTTGGGAAAAATGTGGTATTTATTCAGCTGGGTTGAGATGAATTGGGGGATGGGGGAGGGTCTGGCTCGTGGGGAGGGGTACAGCTGTATAACGGTAGCCCTCAACTTACGACCGCCGTTGAGCCCAAAACTTCTGTTGCTAAGAGAGAGACAGTTGTTAAGTGAGCTTTGCCCCGTTTTTCGACTTCTCTCCCCACTTTTGTTAAGGGAATCACCACAGGGGTTCAATTAGTAACGTGGTTGTTAAGTGAATCCAGTTCCCCCGTGGACTTTTGCTGGTCGGAAGGTCGCAAAAGGGGATCCCAGGAGCCCCGGGACACTGCAACCGTCATAAATATGAGTCAGTTGCCAAGTGTTTGAGTTTGGATCGTGTGGCCATGATGGCCACAAGTGTGAAAATAGGGTCTAAGTCCCTTTTGTTGTTGCCATTTTAACTTCGAGCAGTCATTAAATACCGTATTTTTTGGAATATAAGATGCACCTTCCCCCCCCTAAAAGAGCATGAAAATTTCGGTGCATCTTATACACCGAATACAGCCATTTTGGGCCTCCTGAAGCCCCGCCCCACATCCCATTTTTGCGAAAAATTAGCGAAAAATGGCCTGTTTTTTACAAAAACGGGGGCGGTTTTGCCTCCCCACTCCCAGTCCTGTTGAAGCCTGCAAAGGGCTCCTGGAGGCCGGGGAGGACAAAAACTTTTTTTTCTTATTTACCTCTTCGAAATCTTGGTGCGTCTTATACACCGTTGCACCTTATAGTCTGAAAAATACGGTAAGTTGTTATAAGTCGAGGGCTAACTGTATAAATTCAATTTCCTGGGCAGTTTTGCCGACTGCTCGTTTTCAAAAACTGGCTCCTAAAGTTAGGAAGGTCCAGCTAAAAATGCTCATGTAAAGGTTTTCGGGGTAATTTGTCCTGGGGACAAATAGCTCTACAATCCTATGAACTGGCAGTCCATCTGGAATGGCATTTAAACCATTGCTTATAAAAACACTCTGAAAATCTGGAAAAATAAAGTAAGGTCCCATTCTGATTTTAACAGAAACCAACTTCTTGAAAAGCTAAAACATTTTTTGATTGGTTTGGGTGAGTATTTCCAAAGAAACTCGCTTGGAATTGCATTGTTTCGTGTGGATCGAACCCTGGTGTAATTTTGCACAGTACGGAGAGTCCTCAACGTACAACCACAATTTGTGTTGCTAGGTGATAAATTTGTTAAGCGAGTTTTGCCCCATTTTACGACTTTTCTTGCCACGGTTGTTAAATGAATCATTACGGTTGTTAAATTAGCAACACAGTTGTTAAGTGAATCTGGCTTTGCTTGTTAGAAGTTCGCCAAAGGGGGAATCGTGTGTCCCCGGGAACAGCAAAACCGTCATAAGTACATGCCAGTGGCCAAGCCCCTGAATTTTGATCACATGACTCCGGGGATGCAGCGACGGTCGTAAGTGTGAAACATGGCCTTAAGTCATTTTTTTCAGTGCCATTGTAACTTTGAACTGTTGCTAAGTGAACTGTTGTAAATCAAGGACTACCTGTAAATTTTTGGCCTGGTTTTGAGGGAGCTCTCAGAAGTGGGCCTCACAAATTTTGTTTTATACTTTACTCAGTAAAGCAACTTATGCACTGATGCTGCCTTACATTTTGAAATTAAAACATCAAGAGGGGAAAAACAAGTATAAATCAATTTAAGGAGGGGTTTTTAGAATTTGTAATATGGAACCTTCCCTTCCTGAATGATCAAATTATATCTTCCCATTTTGTGCCGGCGGAATTGCATCTTAAGTGTCTCATATTTTTGCCTTCTTCTGCTTCTCTTATTTATCCCTTCCTCTGGGACCATATAGAATCTTTTCTTGTAGATTTTTGGCACTGAATTTGTCGCCTGTAGTCTGCGATCTGGGACATAATTCTACTGACCACAGTATAAAAGGGGCTTTTCCACTTTTTTCCGATATGTTGTCAGCGGCCAAAGAACCAGGGTCGGTCTGTTTGCTGCATGAAAGGATGGGGACTATGAGAATTGATTGACAGATAAAAATGTGGCTTAGATCTGCGACGTTTTTTTGGTGGAATGTTCATTCCATTGCTGTCCATAGGAACTCGGTTGAACAAATTTATTCTAGAGTCAGACAAATGTCTATGGAGATTCTCAGGCATCAAGTGTTTTGCTTCTCTCCAAGAAGCTGCTGCTGCTTCTTCTTCTTCTTCTTCTTCTTCTTCTTCTTCTTCTTCTTCTTCTTCTTCTTCTTCTTCTTCTTCTTCTTCTTCTTCTTCTTCTTCTTCTTCTTCTTCTTCTTCTTCTTCTTCTTCTTCTTCTTCTTCTTCTTCTCCCCCTCCTCCTCCTCCTGCTTTTCCTCCTCCTCTTCCTCCACTTCTCCCTCTTCCTTCTCCTCCTCCTCCCTTCTCCTCCTCTTCTCCTCCTCTTCCTCCACTTCCTTCTTCTTCCTCCTCCTTTTCTTCTCCTCCTCCTCTTTGTCCTCCTCCTCTTCTTCTTCTTGTTCTCCCCCTCTTCCCTTTCTCCTTCTCCTCCTTGAAAAAGCAGTCCAGTTGCCATTTTAAAAAGCACCTTTGGGACAACCATGATCTGGGTGACTGAGAATCTCCATGGACATTTAGCATTTCAGTTATTAGTTGACCAATGTTTTTAGGTTTGGTATGATTTGTGAAATTGTTCATTAAGAGCTGGCCCTTCATTCTGTGGAGGTCAATTGTCCACAAGAAAAAAAAACCCACTGCATTAAGCTTTGGAAAGCAATACCCACAACCAGTTAATCCGTTCTCAGCATTGTCTTGTCATGTCAGCCCTTGCAAAGACCTGTCTCTCCCCCTCAAAAAGGCAAAATGGATATTTTTATATTCTGTAAGATCAAGGTTATATTTTAGATGTAAGATTTTATGTGAAGAACCTTGTAATTTATGTTTGTCCTAAAGTATTTGATACAAAATATTTAAAACTGAGCATGTACATGTGTATATAATGTATATAGTATTGGAAATGTTTGTATAGAAATGAATTTTACTGGTGCACTTTTGAAAAGCCCATTAGGGAAAAACTGCAGCTAAAATGACCGTTTGCTACCAGCGAATGTGATCTGTTTCTTGGCGTTGTATTAATTTAATCGCTTTTGGTCGACGTGATCAGTATTATAGAAAAGTCTAGGATCGCACATCACAATCTGACAATTGTGGATAGTTTTCGGTACCTTGCACATTTGACTTTTAACTCCAGGAATTTCGGCCAAGACTTTCACAGGAAAAGAATAGGAGTAAAATCAGTAAAAACCAGAATTCTAAAGAGTGCCTTTGAAAGGAAATTATGGTAATAACTATAGTCCTCAACTTATGACTATGATCAAGCCTGGAATTACGGTCGTAAATTACTGTGTTGTTAAGAAGACATCCCCACAATTCTGGCTCTCCTTGTAGTTGTAATGCAGAGCCTTGGCCCTGGGTTGCTGAACAAACGGTTGTAAGCTGAGGACTACCTGGGTGATGGAAAAATAAACAACTAACCCAACAGATTGGTTAAAAGTATTTATGCAATTATTCAACAGACATTTTACCGTACTATACATGCTACAAATCTGTAAATGCTCTGAATTGTATTGGGGTTTTCGTTTGTTCTGAAAACCATCTTCTTGGTTGTTGTTTTTTACAATAAATGTAAAATGCATAATGGCACATGTTACGATGATTTTATACTGTACAATAAGCCCTGCTTTGGATTGTTATAACGTTTTAAAAACAATAAATACATTTCTAAGAAGCGGGAGTTTGTGGTTTGCTATTCTTCTTCCCACTTCCTTTCTCTGCCAAGGCGGTTTTGAACCGTGCTACTACTAAAATCACTGTGTAGGTGGAGCAGATAATAAAATAATTGGATGGATGAACTGAGGGGCCAACCGCAGAATGAAAGAGCAAATTGGAGAAATCTGAAACAGCCTTTTAGTCCTTCTGTTTTCTACTCACTCATCGGTTGAGATTCAATCCAAATATCTTATGATTTAGTTCATTTATCTATTAATACCATAAGATGCAAAAGAAAATAGTAGGGGGAAAAAAGGGAAGGGGAAAGTGTGGGAAAAAGGAGAAAAAGAAAGAAAACTTTCTTTGACTTCTAACTCTCTTTAGTGCAGTAGAATAAGATAATAACATCACACCTCAACTTTTTACCCCTCCAAGACTGAGTGGCTGTGGCTACCGGCGCCCCGGTTCAACCAGTGGATGCCATCGCTGGCCATAGGGGGCGAACAACTGCCCCCTGTGGAACGGGCGCGCAATTTGGGCGTCCTTGATGCCCGGCTGCCGATGGATGACCATGTGACAGCCGTGGCGAGGGGGGCGTTCCACCAGGTTCGCCTGGTGCGCCAATTGCGCCCCCTATTGGATCGGGACGCCCTACACACAGTCACTCATGCGCTGGTGACGTCTCGCCTGGACTACTGCAATGCTCTCTACATGGGGCTCCCCTTGAGATGCACCCGAAGACTACAGCTAGTTCAGAATGCGGCCGCGCGGGCCATCATGGGAGGAACAAGATACTCCCATGTAACACCACTCCTGCGTGAGCTGCACTGGCTACCTGTGGTTTTTCGGGTGCGTTTCAAGGTGTTGGTTACTATCTTTAAAGCGCTCCATGGCATGGGACCTAGTTACCTGCGGGATCGCATCTCACCTCACACATCTCTACGACCTATCCGCTCTCACAGGGAGGGACTCCTCCAGGTGCCATCCGCCAAGCAGTGCCAGCGGGTGGCGCCTAGGAGTAGAGCCTTCTCTGTGATGGGCCCAACCCTCTGGAATGACCTCCCCCCGATATTAGAATTACTAACGACCTCCGCTCCTTCCGACAGAAGCTTAAGACCCACCTGTTCCAATTAGCTGGCTTAACAGATTTATAGCTCCATCTTTCACCTCCTGGCAAACATCTTATTGTGGAATTTTTAAGGGAATTTTAATTTTATTTGTATTTTTAATTAAATATGGTACAGTATATTTTTACCTCCTCCGTCTATGTCTATGTTTATGTATATGTATATTTATGCACTTCTATTTTGATATGTATATGGTTTTTAATAATGACTGTACACCGCCCCGAGTCCTGTTTAGGAAAGGGTGCGGTTTATAAATAAAAGTTTGATTGATTGATTGACCTTTAAAGGCAAAGGTTCCCCTTGCACATATGTGCTAGTCATTCCTGACTCTAGGGGGCGGAGCTCATCTCCGTTTCAAAGGCGAAGAGCCAGCGCTGTCCGAAGACGTCTCCCTGGTCATGTGGCCGGCATGACTAAACACAGAAAGTGCACAGAACGCTGTTACCTTCCCACCAAAGGTGGTCCCTATTTTTCTACTTGCATTTTTTACGTGCTTTCGAACTGCTAGGTTGGCAGAAGTTGGGACAAGAAACGGGAGCTCACTCCATTATGTGGCGCTAGGGATTCGAACCACTGAACTGCCGACCTTTCTGATCGACCAGTTCAGTGTCTTAGCCACTGAGCCACCGCATCCCCCTTTTTTTTTACCTTTACATAATGTAAAATAACAATTTCTATAACAACAAACCTATCTTATCGGTAAAACCCAAAATCAAAATTCCTTCCCTTACCTTGAGCACAAAGTCCAGAAGTGGTTTCCAAGTAGAAACAAAAGTCGTTGTGTTTTTGTCTTTAATCAAATCCATAAATTTAACCCATCTCTGCTAACTCCATCATCTTCTGAAGCCCTTCATCCTTTGTGCAAATCAAATGCCTTCCGTTTTTGTGCATAAAATAATCTTGCTCCTGTCAATATATCTATAGCATTAAAGTTCTGACTCCCACCCCACAACCCCCAAGTCTTTTTCCATTAAACCCAAAAGAGAAGTTTCTGGTTTTCTTTTTATATTTACTTTGAGAATCTTCTGTATTAAGATATGAATCCTACTCTGATATTTCTTTGCTTTGACACATGTCCACCATAAGTAATAAAATGTCCCTTCTTTAATTTTACATTTCCAACATTCATGTGAAATACCTTTATACTTTCTTGCCAACTTATCTGGTGTTAAATACCAACGATGAGATTCAAACAAAATATATTGAAATATCTGGAAATGAAATTACATTTGCCACTTTTTGGAACTCATCTACAAAGTGTGAATTTCATCTTTTGGAAACCAAGTGGTGGAAAAAAAATATATCAAAAAGACACGCATCTTAATTAGGACTTTTTTTAAAAAAATCTATATTTCAGTGACTTATAACCACAGCTGAGCCCAAAATTTCTGTTGCTGAGTGAGATGCTGGTTAAGTGGGTTTTGCCCCATTTTACGACCTTTCTTGCCACAGCCGTTAAGTGAATCCCTGCAGGTCTTAAGTCAGTAACTCGGTTGTTAAGTGAATTTGGCTTTCATGTTAACTTTGCTCCTCAGAAGGTCGCAAAAAGGGATCAGGTGACGCTGCTGCCGGTTCAGAACTGGGAGCGGGCGGGCGGGTTTCCCTCGTGCGTGGCGCTTCTGCAAATGCACAGAACTTTCTGTGCATGCGCAGAGCGTCCTTGATGACATTGGGGCAGGTGGACGGAGCCTCCCACCACCACCACTACCGGTTTGCCCAAACCGGGGCGAAACAGCACACTACCACCTCTGGTTATAAGTACATGCCAGTTGCCAAGAGTTCAAATTTGGATCACGTGACCACGGCACAGGTGTTATTCTGGCGGTTCGCCCCAGTTTGGACCAACCGGTAGTGGTGGCGGTGGGAGGCTCCGCCCACTTGCCCAGACGTCATCACGGACGCTCTGAAGATGCAGAAGCCCTGTGTCCGGCCTGCCTCACTCAATATCCAAGGAAGAAACCCCCAACTCAATTTAATTAAAGAAAAAGGTACTTTTACTGGACGTGAAATGAAAACAGCGAAGGTGAAGCAAGATCTGAAGCAAAAAAAGCGTGAACGTGTACATATCGAATATTTACCCAAACCCCTCCCCAATCTCTAGCTCCCAAGGGTGTCATGTGGGGCGCATCTTCAATGGCCTCATTCAGCTGGTATGCAGAGACAGTTGGCCTTGACCAAACCCCAACAGAAACCATCAGCCTGCGCAGAAGAGGGTGAGAACAAAACTCCCTTCTTGAGATATCTCCGCCTGCACTTTTCCCCTCCCAAATACCATGAGCCGAACCGGTAGTGAAGGTAAGAGAATTTCATGCCTGACCCACGGGGAGGCTGCAATGGTCATAAGTGTGGACAATGGTCATAAGTCACTTTATGCCATTGTAACTTCAAGCGGCCACTAAATGAACTGCCGTAAGTCATAAGCGCTTTGGGGATTGAATAATATAGGAATTGGTAGGTATAGAAAGTTGAGATATGATATTCATGGTTTGGATATGCAGATAAACATCTTTATAGTTTATATTTTAATATATATATATTTATAAGAAGAACCCAAAGTACTACATGTGTCTGCCCTTGAAAAATATCTGAGAGCCTCACTTGGCAGCCCGCATAGTTTTCTGCAAGCCTAGATTTGCAGATGGAAAGATATTTTGTTCCATTTGGAGGTGTTTTCGGAACGGAGCTAGATTTTAATCAAAGTTTAGCTCTAACTCTGAACAATCACATTCAGGAAGTTCCTTCCTTAGTTCCTGGAAATGAACGCCGTGGGTGGATCTCTTTGTGATGTCTTGGTGCCTCTTTCTTATCTGGTTGCTTTTTTCTAATAAGACGTTTGATGTGTGTTTTTGTAACAATTTCTTTTCATGATTACATGCGCTGAGCAGTCTTGAGGTTTCCAGTCTGTTATTGCAAAAAGGACTTAATGGAGGAGGATTGAATGAGAAGTTTATAGTTGCAAAAGTTAAAGTTCTCTAGAAGTTTCAAATTCTAGAGTTTGCAAATTCTGTCTCTCATCTCATCATTACCTACTATCTGTCATATCCATCCATCCTTCCTTCCTTCCTCCCTCCCTTCCTCCCTCCCTCCCTCCCTCCCTCCACCCACCCACCCACCCACCCATCCATCCATCCATCCATCCATCCACCTACCCACCCACCCTCTCTTCCTTCTTGTTTACTTTGTTTCTCCTCTTGTTTACATCTATTTCTTTCCTTCCTTCCTTCCTTCCCTCCTTCCCTCCCACACTCCCTCCCTTTTACCTTTCTTCTGTCCTCCCTTTCTTCCTTCTTCTCTATCCTTTTCCTTCCTCTTATTTTTATTTCCTCCCTCCCTCCCTCCCTCCTTCCTTCCTTCCTGTATGTTACAAATACCCACCTCTTGTTATGCAATTTTAAACATCTGACCTTTTGCTCTGAGAAAAATCCCAACATGGATCTATTATTGCTAATTATTATTATTATGATTGCTTCACTGTTCCACAGTTCAGGGTTTTCTCCAGGACTTCAACGCTGTTTCTCCCCCCCCCCCCAACTTAAGAATGGATGCACTTTGCTTCACACTATTTCAGTACAAAGATGGGCACTTACAGCAATCCTCCTGAGGCTCCTGAAATTAAAATCCCATTAGCGATCTTTTCTGTTTTATATATAAAACATACAGCACGATCTAATATTTTAAAATTACAGTGCTGGAGAGGGTCTTCCTCGGGGAGATTCTGCAGGCTTTAATGAAGGCAAAATATAAGCTATGGCATGATTTACAAATGGGGGTCAGTTCCCTGAAACAGTCTGGTCAATTTCACAATGAGGGGTCAACGCCCAAAGATGCAACAGCCTTTAAAATTGCTGATGGGTAGGATTTGCTCTTCACATTTCCAAACTGATTATATAGTTCTACAAAGTATTTGGATTTCTTAGATTATCCCAACCCAAGTTGGCAACCAAACCATGCCCATCCGATAAATATCACCAAGGAGCTGAGTGGTTAAATTCACAGCTTCCGTGAAGTGCCTTGGTGTAGATTGTAGGGAATTCTGCGGTGAGTTCTTAATCCTTCATGGGAAGTTTTATTCAAGCTGGATTCCAATATTTGAGGAGTTGCCACAAAGAAGAGGGAGTCAAACTATTCTCCAAAGCAGAACCTGAATGCACAACAAGAAGCAATGGATGGAAACTAATCATGGAGAGAAGCAACTTAGAACTAAGGAGAATTTTCCTAACAGTGAGAACAACCAACCAATGGAACTGCTTGCTACCAGAAGTTGTGAATGCTCCATCACTGGGAGTTTTAAAGAAGAGATTGGACACCCATTGGTCTGAAATGGTCTAGGGCAGTGATGGTTCACCTTTTCCGGACTGAGTGCCCAAAGCGTGCACACACACCCAAACCTCCAAAATGCAATGCCTGTGCAGCTGCCCTGCATGCGCCCCGGCGGCCGTGTCTGCGCCTGCACCCCCCACATCCACCCTGCCCCAACAGCATGCGTGCATGCCCCCATGCTCCCCATGTGCATGTGCATGCCCTCTGCACATCGCCTGTGCATGCACCCCTCCGATGCTCCCCTTCTCCTACGCATGCACGCCCCCTCCCCATCTCATGCGTTGCAGAGACCTGAAGAGTAGCTGGCCGGTGGGAGGTACGCATGCATGCGCGGCAGGGCTGAACTGGGGCAATGGCTTTTGTGTCCACTGAGAAGGCATTGCGTGCCACCTCTGGCAGGCATGCCATAGGCTCGCCGTCACGGGTACAGGGCTTTCTACCCGAACAGGGGTTTAAATGTTAATTAAACCCCTGGTTAATTGCTCTCCCTCAATTCCAGGTTGCTTCTCTCCTTGATTAGTTTCCATCCATGGTTTCTTCTCTTGCTTCGTAGGTGCTTCGGAGAATACATTGACTTCCTCTTTCTTTGTGGCAGCCCCTGAGATATTGGAAGACTGCTGCCATGTCATCCCTAGTCCTTCTTTTCCATTAAATTGGATGCAACCTGCCACCATTCTTCATATGTTTTAGCTTCCGGGACTTGTACCAGGCTTGTAATTACCTTTGTTGCTCTCCTCTGCATTCTTTTCTAGAATCTTAGCTTTTCCTGGCAATTCTGGCTTTTGACAGTCATTTCCTATGTATCTTTTTCCCTTGCAGGCCGCAAAGTTCTTCCATTGCCCAAGGAATAAGCCCCATTGAATTCCGTGACATTTACAAACCGATACGTACATTTTAGATGCTGTTATTAGAATATATCTGGTTTGGGGCAAGATAGAATTATTACATTTGGCCTAGTTTGGTCTTCACGCATGTCTTGAACATTGAACTCACATTCCTGCTCCGTGACATACAATCGAAAGGGTATCAGAACCAGGCTCGTACTAGTGAAATGTTCCTAATTTCCACCCTTTGAGTCTTAACCTTTGAAACGGCTGCCGAAGATGACAAGGTCTTTACTCTAGGTGAATTTATTTTGGAGCAATGCGGCTGATCCTTTTAGTTCCGCGTAATGCTTTCAAATTCTAACATAAGGCACTGTCAACGGGTGAAATGCAGAATAATTTGAAAGCAGAGAAAAGACGACAAATCAAAGGTGCAAACCTTCCTGGCTGGGGAATTCTGGGAGTTGAAGTCCACAATCTTCAAACTGCCAAGGCTGACAACCATGGTATTAGGGCAGGAGTCGCCTGTTGTAGCCGGCCAGACTCAGACAATGAAGAGGTTGAGGAGGAACTTGCGCCAGTTCTGGAGTCTGGGGAAGACTCCGATGGATGCTCTGCGTCGGACGCAGAGATAGAGCCAGGGCCATCTGACATTTCCAAAGAGGCAGCTGTTTTCAGAAGCTGAGATAAGTGAGGAGGAAGAACAGCTGGGGCCTGTTCAGATGCACGTATGCACAGAGCAGTTAGGAGAGGTGAACCACAGAGGACAAGGAGTCAACTTGGGGAGCAAAGCACATGTGGTCGCTGAACCCTGGCTGGGGAATAAATAGAAGGAAAGGTGGTCTTAGGAGACAACAGTTCGTATTTCTGAAGATTTTGCTCATTGTGTTTCGTGCCTCCAAGACTGCTTGCCAGAACTTAATTTGCAGCCTTTTGGCCTTGCAATTATCACAAGGAACTGATAAGGTTTGTCCTGCAGTTAACTCCTTGAAGGACACTTGCCTGGACTTTTCAGTGGGTGAATGCCATTAATTCACAAGAGGTAGATAAAGGGGAGGGGGTTTCATGACAAGGACTCTGTTTCTTGCTTCTGCTAAGGTGGGGGTCAAAACACCCGCAACTTTGCCCACTTTCAGACATATGGACTTCAACTCCCAGAATTCTTCAGCCAGCCATTCTGCAGGTTGGACATCATGTTGGCCGAAGAATTCTGGGAGTTGAAATCCATAGGTCTTAATGCTGTGAAGGTTGGAGACCCCTGTATTAGGGTGCATATCTCCTTAAAACCAAAGCAACTTGGTGATGGAGCCAAGGATGAGGTAGTCTCCTCCCACTGATGCATTCCAGTAGAAGATGGACACTGATTTGTTTTGAGATGCTTCCATCTGGACTTTGCAAAAGTTGAGTAGCCACAACATCCCTTTCCAAGTGCAGCATTTGGGGAGTCCCCCTAGCAAGCTACGGGTCCAGTTCAAATTTTGTAAGTCAGGCTTGGAAAATAACTGAACAGAGTAACAGAGTTGGAAGAGACCTTAGAGGTCTTCTAATCCAACCCCCTCCTCAAGCAGGAGACCCTACACCACTTCAGACAAACAGTTGTCCAATCTCTTCTTAAAAAACCTCCACAACTTCTGGAGGCAAGTTGTTCCACTGGTTAATTTTTCTCACTATCAGGAAATTAGTTCTAAGTTGCTTCTCTCCTTGATTAGTTTCCATTTGTTGCTTCTTGTCCTGCCTTCAAGCGCTTTGGAGAATAGATTGACCCTTTCTTCTTTGGGGCAGCCCCTCAAATACTGGAAGACTGCTATCATGTCCCTCCTTGTCCTTCTTTTCTTTAGACTAGCCAAAGCCAATTCCTGCAGCCATTCTTCATATGGTTTAGTCTCCAGGCTCTTAATCATCTTAGTTGCTCTTCTGTGCACTCTTTCTAGAGTCTCCACATCAACAGCAAATGTTTACATCGTGGCAATCAGAACTGAGGCTTCTCTCCCCCTCCAAAATCAGAGGGCAGGCTATGCAATCCTGCTCTGCTAAAGAGCATTTCTGTGCAATGCGAAGCCTCTGTGGTTTTCCAAGGCTGCCTCACCACAGACCACAACTCATCCCAACGATCGCTGGCACCACGCCGAAGAATCCGCCATTAGCTCTTGTATAGAAATGGCCCCAGAGGGAGACAGCATAATGATACAGTGGGCAGAGAGGGCTTCATTCAGCCGCTGGTGACCTTTGGAGGGGTTTTTTTTTGGAAGCACGTGGCTCCTTTCGAACCTCTTTTTAGTTTATGCTGTGGTAACACTCCTTCTGACGTGAAGTAGTAGCAGCCAGCATTCTCCCTTCAGTTTATCTCATTTCATTTCAATTGTGTGTGAGTGTATAGATGCTATGTTATGCTGTGCTGCTCTACTCTACTCTACTCTACTCTACTCTACTCTACTCTACTCTTCATTCCAATATCTATTCTATTCTATTTTTCTTATTGTTATTTTATTCTTTCTTATTGCTATTCTATTCTTTTCTCTCTTCTCTTCTTTTCTCTTCTGTGCTATGCTATTCTCTCTTCTCTTCTCTCTCTTCTCTCTTCTCTTCTCTCTTCTCTTCTCTCTTCTCTTCTCTCTTCTCTTCGTGCTATTCTCTTCTCTTCTCTTCTCTTCTCTTCTCTTCTCTTCTCTCTTCTCTTCTCTTCTCTTCTCTTCTCTTCTCTCCCCTCTTCTCTTCTCTTCTCTTCTCTCTTCTCTTCTGGTCTGGTCTGGTCTGGTCTGGTCTATTCTATCTAGGATTTCCTGCTTTCTAGCAAATATAAATCACCCAGCACAGTTGATAGTCACACAGCTGATCGTTGGAACTTTTAAAAAACGTTTTAAAGCATTTTTACTACCTATTTTCCCAAACCGATAGTAAAAAAATGCTTTAAAAAAGTAAAAAAAAAGGTTACAATCATCTGTGACAATCATTTGTGCCAGGTGATCGTTGGAACCTTTTTTAAAAAAAAATAAAGCATTTTTTTTACTACCAGTTCAGGTGAATAGGTAGTAAAAAATGCTTTAAAATAGTAAGAAAAACTTTCGATGATCAGCTGTGACAATCAGCTCTGCCGTGCGATTGTCAGAATTTTTTATTTTATTTTTAAAAGCATTTTTTGTTACCACTGGTTTGGGCAAACCGGCTTGAACTGGTAGCATTTCACCCCTGGGTTATCTCCACCCCTTCCCCATTCCACCTCCCTGGTTCATTAGGTGCTGCTTGTGGTCCCTCTCCACGTTTGACACGAGACCCGTCAAACTGAAGAAGGGTGTCATCCTGCTGACAGGCAAATTGAGGAGCAAGCTCTTCCCTTTTGTCTTTCTGGCACGAGGAGCAGGCTAGGCAGCTGATGTGGAATTTCAAGATTTTCCAAGAGATGGCGCTGTTTCTTTGCACTCTACGTTGCAGACTCTGTCCATGCAGTGCTGCTCTTCTCCTTATGAAACTCCAGTTATGTTCAAGATTGAAAAAGCACAGTTTCCCCTTCTCTCTCTCTCTCTCTCTCTCTCTCTCTCTCTCTCTCTCTCTCTCTCTCTCTCTCCATATCCGCATCTCTCTTTCTGTGTCTCTCTGTCTCTGTCTCTCTCTCCATTTCTGTCTCTCTCTGATTCGCTGACTTTCTGTCTCTCTTGGTGTCTTTCTCTGTCTGCCTCTCCATCTCTCTCTTTCTCCGATTCTCTCTCATTCTCTTTCTCTGTCTCTCTCTGTTTCTCTCTCTCCATCTGTCTCTGCCTCTCTTTGTGCCTTTCTCTGTCTCTCCATCTCTCTCTTTCTCTGACTCTTTCTTTCTCTGTCTCTCCCTCTTTTGCTCTCTCTCTGTCTCCATCTCTTCCTGTCTGTCTGTCTGTCTGTCTGTCTCTCTCTCTCTCTCTCTCTTTCTACTCCCCCCTCTCTTTGTCTCTCTCTTTCTTTCATCCCATTTTCTCTTCAGTCAAAATGAATGTAACAGAATGATGCTAATGACCACTGGCTATCAATAGGCTTCTGAATACAATACAGCATGCTGGTTTTGGTTTACAAATTTCTCCCTACCTAGTCATTTCAGTATCCTCAACATTACTGCCCCAATCAGGATTAATTTGTCCAGATCCTTCAGCTGTCATCACCATTGCTAACTCATATATTTAATGAGGTCAACAGAGTGGAAGCTAAGAGATTATGCTTTTCCTTTCCTTTCCTTTCCTTTCCTTTCCTTTCCTTTCCTTCCATTCCCTTCCCTTCCCTTCCCCCTTTCCTTTCTTTTCCTTCCCTTCCCCTCCCCTCTCCGAAAGCTGCTAATTTATTTAGCAACATTTCCCTATGAGCTACACTTTTAGTGCCCAGAACATTGTCTGAATTTGTTGCGCCAAACACAGCTGTTCATTCCAATTTATATTTATGCAACAATTTTGCATACCTGCCTTAAATCTGGCTTCAGTATAGTGCCAAATATTTGCTAAACTCCAGGGGTTGGAGGAGTGGTAGATTTGATCATCGGATGATAAATTGCACAGGTGGTTGATATTGACAGTGGCATGGTTATCACTAAAGCCTCAATTGGTCCAGAATGCCTCAATATGCCCATCTAACACCTCTGCTTCACAAGCTCCACTGATTGCTAGTTTGTTTGTTTGGTTGAAGAGGGGCTCAACCTCTTCTCCAAAGCCCCTGAGGACAGGACAAGAAGCAATGGATGGAAACTAACCAAGGAGAGAAGCAACCTAGAACAAGGGACGAATTTCCTAAGAGTGAGAACAATTATGCAAGGGAAAAACTTGCCTCTAGAAGTTGTAACTGCTCCAACACTGGAGAATTTTAAGAAGAGATTGGACAACCATTTGTCTGAAACAATATAGGGTTTCCTGCTTGAGCAGGGGGTTGGACTAGAAGACCTCCAAAGTCCCTTCCAACTCTGTTATTCCATTCTGTTCTGTTCTTCTGATTCCAGAGGAGATTCAAGTGGTGGCCATTATCTATAAAACCTTTCATAGCATAGGAACTAGTTACTTCAGGGACTGCAAATTGTCCATAAGATCCACCTGGTCAATTCCATCCTTCAGTGTTGGCTCTTAGTTCCTTCAACTGGACAATCTTTTAGGACCCCAGAATCTCTACCTTCTCTGTAGCAGTTCCTGCCTTCTGGAATGAAGTTCCCCTTTTGAGGAATACAGGTTAAGGTCCTATCTGCAGTTGTTTCATTCAGGGTGGAAGAATGGGTGGCATGCACATTTACCGTGTTTCCCCCAAAACAACCCAGAGTCTTATTTTCTTCTGACCCCTGAAATAAGTGCTTGGCCTTATTTTCGGGGAGGTCTTATTATTTTTGAGGTGCAGGAGGCGGCGAGCGTGGTCACCTCATGGCTGCTGCTGTGTTGCAATATTTTAAGGGAGGGCTTATTTTTTGGGGACGGCTTATTTTAGCGCATGCGCTCAAAAGCCCAATCGGAAAATATTAAATATATAAGTATACATTCAAGAGTGAGTTATTAAGTGGGGGCGGGGGGGAGAAACATAGTTAGAATAGATTAGTGAAGGTAAGGGAATAAGAAATGACACCAAATTATCCCAAAGGAATATAAACTGAGATTTGAAAGAGACACCTACAACAACAGAAAAAGGGAGAGAGGAGGAGAGAATGAGAGGAAGATGGGGGAAAGAAGAAAGAGGTAAGGAGAGGAGGCTGGAAGGGAGAGAAAGAGAAGGAGAGAGGGTAGGAAGAGGAAGAGTAGGAGTAGGAGAAAGGGAAGGGAAGGAGGAAGGGGAAGGAGTGGAGGAAGGAAGGAAGGAGAGAAGGGAGGGAGGGAGAAAGGAAAGGGAAAATAAGGTGGTGTTACAACAGGTGGAAGGGGTGGTAAATAAAGCAATCCAAATTGCATATTATAACCTATTAAATGAAATAAGAAATGTATGAGAATGACAAATGTAAAGAAGAATAACACTTATGTAAATGTATACTTAAAATGGTATGTAAGAGAATTTTAAAAAATGGGGTAAAAAAAAGCCCAATTGGGCTTATTATCCGGGGAGGCCTTATTTTCGGGGAAACAGGGTAATAAATAAATAATCCAGGAGAACCGGAGCAAGAATGATAACATGCAAATTACTATCACAAAAGCTTGATTTGGAATAGGAGCAATGGCACCGACCATGTAAGGAATTCATGCCTCTTGCCTGCATTTTCAGATGCTGTAACCAGAAAGCTGCAGCAATGAAAATGTTTGGCTCCGAAGCCAGCCTCAATTCCCCAGTCAGTTCAGGTCAAATCAATTATGAACAGACAGTTCTGCTGGAAATAAGGACTTACAAAACATACGGTGTGAGCATCTCACACTTCTCTGTGCATTTGTTTGGCTGGTGTTAGGTAGACTTAATTACCTGAAGGTGTGACCTTCCTTGTTGGAGAAGAGAGAAGGAGAAAGAGGGAAACGTTAGTCCACCTCTCTCGATAAAACAGGACGTAAAAAATTATTCATCAGAAATTAAGCCTGTCATAAATTAACACATGAGCCCAGAGGAGGAAAAAAAACAAAACTAAAATGCAGGTGGAGTAGGAGGAGGTAAAAATGAAAACATCTTTTTGACCATCTCTGTTAGAAGAACGGAGAAGGAATAGTGGATTCAGGAGACGTTATTTGTCCCAGAGAATCTCACAATATTCTTTCCAACTCAACAAAATGTTGGAAGGCCATCAGATAGGCAGGTTCATAAGAATTCCGGTCTGTTTGTCTATCTGTACTGTAATGATCGGAAATCAAAGCAGACCAGGATCAATTTTGGTAGAATGGAAGACGGCAAAAGAAGAAAGAGTGGGTTTGAAAAGAGACCAGATCTACCCAGGATTTGCAGAGAAAAGAAAGAAAGGAAAAATCCCCCACCTCTCCAGTCTCTGTGGGTGGAAGAGCTGGGCAGCAACTCAGATGTTTGATGTTTGCTCTCTTCTAAGCCTTGGAGCCACCTTCCTTCTCATGAACCAAGATGGAGCAGTCAAGATAAGCATCCCCTGGTTTGCCCAAAAGGCCTCAAAATGTTAATTTTGAGAATGCTACAAAGAGGAGGAGGAGGAGGAGGAGGAGGGGGAGGAGGAGGAGGAGATGATAGCGGGGAAGGAAGATGAAGATGAATAAGAAAGAGAAGAAGAGGAGGAGGAGGAAGAGAAAGAGCAGGAAGAAGGAGAAGAGGAAGAGGAGGAAGGATGAGGAGAAGAGAAGGAGGAAGAGGAAGATGAATAGGAGGAAGAAAAAAGGAAGGAGAAGAAAGAAGAAGAGAAGGAGAAGGAGAAAGAAGAAGAAAAGAAAGGAGAAGAAGGAGGAGAAGGAGAAGAAGGAGGAGAAGGAGAAGAAAGAAGAAGGAGAAGGAGGAGGAGAAGAAGGAGGAGGAGGAGGAGGAGGAGGAGGAGGAGGAGGAGGAGAAGAAAGAAGAAGAGGGATGGTGAAGAAGACAAAGAAGGGGAAGGAGGAGGAGGAAGAGGAAGATGAGGAGGAGGAAGAAGAAGAAAAGGAAGGAGAAGAAAGAAGAAGAAGAGAGGAAGGAGAAAGAAGAGGAGAAAGAAGAAGGGGAGAAAAAGAAGAGGAGGAAGAAGAGGAGGAAGAAGAAGAAAAGAAAGGAGAAGAAGGAGGAGGATGAGGAGGAGAAAGAAGGAGGAGAAGAAGAAGAAGGAGAAGGAAGAGGAGGAGGAGGAAGAGAAGGGGAAGGGGAAGGAGGAGGAGGAGAAGAAGAACACCTGCTAATAAAAAAAATTCTTTTCTTTGAGCAGCAATTCCAATTCCACTTATGATAGACCAGAGAAATAGTAATCCAGCTTTATTCTCCAACTGTTGTCATTCTGGCTTTGCTCCAAGATTGAAAGCACTAAACATTGGAGTGTGTCTCCAGTCTGCAAATGATAAAAGTACAGTACCGTATAAATGTGCAGCCCCATTTTGTAAATCAAAGCGGAATGGCAGTGAGATTATATTTGACGGAAGGGGAACCTGGGTAAGTCTTCTTTTGTACTCGGTTATTTATCCTGGCATCCTAAAGCTGCCAAGCATTTTCATTTTATACCAAGCATTTTCATTTTGCCATTATTACATTTTGTTTGGCTCTTCTAGGGCTGTGTAGATGAAAGTGATATGGTTGTTTATTAGAAAAGGGATATTTTTTTGGTTGAAGGAAGGCATTCGATACATACTGGAGTGGATCCGATGATTGAATTAATATATTATCTGAATTCATAAAAACAATATTACATTCAGACACAGACAACCCCAAGGGCTTGGTTTGCACTTCAAGCTAACCCATGAAACATTAATCAAGATTAAACGTTGCCCATCTAGCCCACGTCCTTCAAATGCCGCTGCTCTTGTGTAAACCATGACTTTTAAATAAAAACAAGCACCAGCAAACAAAACTACGTAAAAATAATTCTGATTCTGTATCAAAAATCTCCTGGATTCTGCAATAATGCCTATTTTTACAAATTAAATAGCTTTTGCAGCTTGGTTCTAACATGCACTGATTAATATATTTAAATAGTACAAAACGCCTTCCTATATTTCTATATATCTTTGGATATTTTCTTCGAGCCTGTGTTCTGAACCACAGGAATAAAATTCTCCTTATACTGAAGTAAGAATACCTAAAACTACGATCGCTGGCATTCTTACTGTGCTAATAGTAGCTATGGAAATGACCTGTAACTAGGTTCGATGTGCCTCATCTGCAAAAACTTCGATGACCACCGGATGGCAGCCAAGAGGTATTAAAAAAACAATCCTCAATCTCTCCGCCATCTGGTGACTGCTTTGATTTTGGCAGCCTGGAATTTTTATTTGATTTATACCTCTCCTTTAATTAGGAGCTGAAGAAGGAGCTCATAGTTACTCTCTTCTATTTTCCTACTGCAAGAGCCGAGAGAGAGTGACTAAACTCACATAACTAAACACATTTTCCTGGTGGAGAGTGGATTAGTATCCACAAGCTTAGTTCAACTTTAAGCACTATGCTGGTGAAACCTTGAAGATGGATAGACTTCAACTCCCAGAATTCCTCAGGCAACATGGGGAATTCTAGGAGTTGAAGCCCACACATCGTCTAATTGACCCATTTGAGAAAAACACTGAGCCACACAATGGGTTATCCTAGACCAGTGGTGGGCAACCTTTTTTTTCAACTGAGCCAAATCTCGCCAAAACCACGATTGAAATTTATTTGGAGAGCCGCATTTTTAAAACCGAAAATACATAGGATGGTACACTGTTTTTAGTTTCAATAAGTTTTTATTGAGAATATTCCGCATGCAAGTATCCACATAGGTCGGGAGGATACAAATAACACAACTAATAAAATAAAAACTTTAGAACGATATTATTTATCGATAACGTTAAATTCCGTAAAATTTGCCTTACAATGTAGAGAAAATTACATCCTGACAATGACTGACAAAGTCACAACCACTAATGTGAACATTGGCCTTGCATTTCCTTGGATAGTTTGAGTAAGTCAGGTTTGTATGTTGTTGCTTTTAATTTCATCTCCCTCTCCCACTTTCTTTCTTTTTTTCTTTCTCTCTCTCTCTCTCTCTCTCTGGCTCTTTGTCTCTCTCTCCCTCCCTCCCTCTCTGTCTCCCTCTGTCATTTTCTCTGGGTGTCTATCTGTCTGTCTCTCTCTCTCTGTATCTCTGTCTCTCTCTCCTCCTTCCCCCATCTCTGTCACTCTGTGTGTGTGTGTGTGTGTGTGTGTGTCTCACTCACTCTGTGTGTGTGTGTGTCTGTCTCTGTCTCTCCCTCTGTCTCTCTCCCCTCCCTCTCTCTCTGTCACTCTGTGTATGTGGGTGTGTCTGTCTCTCACTCATTCACTTAATCACTCACTCTGTGTGTGTCTCTCTCTCTGTCTGTCTATCTTTCTCTCCCTCCCTCCCCCTCTGTGTGTGTGTGTGTGTGTGTCTGTCAGTCTCTCTCTGATTCCCTCACTCACTCACTCCCTCTCTCTGTCTGTCTGTCTCATTCACACACACACACACACACACACACTGTGGTCACCTTGTTGAGTGTTCCAATCAACAAGGTGACCACAGTGTGTGTGAATGAGACAGACAGACAGTGAGAGGGAGTGAGAGAGGGAATCAGAGAGAGACTGACAAGAGACGAATCAGAGAGGTACTTTTAACTACCTGGCAGCGGCGTTTTGCCTTGGGGGGCTCCTCAGAACTTCCCAAGACTTCGGAGGGAAGTTTACAGCCCTCCCTCGGAACGCTTCGGAGGGAAGCTTCTTCAAAAGCCCTGGCGAGTGACAAGAAGTCTCCCAGGCTTTAATTTGCCGAGCTGTGCGCACGCGCCTGTTTTCCACGCCGTGGAGCAGCGGCGAAATTTTGGGCGGCGAGCGATGATTCCGGGGGCCATCCGGGAAGATGAGGAACGCGAGGGGGGACCCTGCCCCCCCCACTGATGGCCCCCGGAATCATCGCTCGCCGCCCAAAATCTCGCCGCTGCTCCACACCGTGGAAAACAGGCGCGCGCGTACAGCTCGGCAAATTACAGCCTGGGAGACTTGTCTCGCCGCGGTTTTGCAGAAGCTTCCCTCCGAAGCCCAAGAGGAGGGAGGGAAGTGGGCGCCCGGCACACAGAAGAGCCAGATTAAAATGTTTAAAGAGCCGCATTTGGCTCGCGAGCCGCGGCTTGCCGACCACTGTCCTAGACCAAAACTAGTGATCAGACTCCTTCTGATATTGGATGTATTCCAGTATAATCTACTGTTATGACCTAGGTTTCCCCAGCAGAATGAAGCCGAGTCATCATCCTGATAAACCTCTTTTGTTTAATGTACAGTGAATTCCTCCCCAGCAAAGTCCAAGCCCACAGTCTTTCAAGATTGTTTACAATTACCGATCTTTATCAGGCTTGGAGAGGGGCCAGACCGACATCTTTCAGACACCACAATACTTGGCAAGAATGCAGGGATGAACTAAGTGCCTCTTGCAAACTCCACTCCCCTTTTGCTCCTTTTTATTCCCTATGGGAGGGACCATTCAGCATCCACCTGTGGCCTTACTCCCAAGTCGACCCTTGTTCTTTAGCTGTTCCCTTCGTCTGGCAATTCTGTGCATGCACACACTGGGAACAGGCTCTAGTTGTTCTTCTGCCCCACTGATGTCTGACTCTGAAGGCAGCTGATAACTGTCGGACGACCTTGGTCCCACCTCTGCCTCTGACGCAGAGCCCTTATCAGGGCCTTCCCCAGACTCCAGGGCTGGACCATGTTCCTCCCCAACCTCCTCACTGTCCGAATCTGCTGCCAGCTCTGCTGGCGACTGGCGGGCCACAACACCTGCAAAAAAAATGCTTTAATATCTGTTTTACCAAAGAAATGTTATAAGAAGTGTCTTCTTCCTTATCCCTTCCTTTAACAATGTACTTTCTAATCTCTCCAAATTGCTTTTCAATAGTAGTAATAATATTAATAATCGCCTCTTAATAGGCTGAGTATTATTTCTTGATTCTGGCAGTGCTTAAAGATCGCCATTTAGCTTTCCATTAAATTATCGCATTTGCCTTAATTACTTGGCTAATTTTAATCTAGCGGGAATCAGAGGCCGAGATCAAAAAAAAAATTGATGCTGTTATATTACATCCATAATAACCATTTGTAAGGGCAGTAAAAATGACTCTGAGAGCCACAAGACATGTCTCCTTAAAGCTTCCTCTGTCCATGAAGCTATTATAAAGTTTCAGCTTTTACAATCGTGAAATAGTAGACCCTCTAAATGTTTTTTGGGGAAAAAAACAGGGGTACCGAAGTAGAATCCGCTATTTGTACAGAAATCACCTTAACGGAGCATGGTTGTTACGGAGGTCCCGGCAACCAAAATTGTAGCCATGAAATCTTTTATGGCGATATCGGTTATCAATCGTGTTATTGATTTAGGGGATGGCAATTTTGCCCAGAGCAAAGAGCTGCTTATCTCCTTCCTCAATCTAATATTTTTCAAGATGAGATCAAAGATACCTGAACTCTCGGGAGAATAGGGAATTTGCACCAGTATTTTCCCATTCCATTCCATTCCATTCCATTCTATTCCTTATTCCATTCCTTTCCATTCCTTTCCATTCCATTCCATTCTATTCCTTATTCCATTCCATTCCTTATTCCATTCCATTCCATTCTATTCCTTATTCCATTCCATTCCTTATTCCATTCCATTCCATTCCATTCTATTCCTTATTCCATTCCATTCCTTATTCCATTCCATTCCATTCTATTCCTTATTCCATTCCATTCCTTATTCCATTCCATTCCATTCCATTCTATTCCTTATTCCATTCCATTCCATTCCATTCTATTCTATTCTATTCTATTCTATTCTTATAGTTCAAAGTTACAACAGCACTGAAAAAAGCAACATGACCATTTTTCACCCTTACAAGCCTCGTTGCACCCCTTGGTCACCTGATCAAAATTCACGAAGAGTCTGCCATGGTTGCAAGTGTCACAAAATGCTCCTACGTCACTTTTTTCACAGCTGTTGTAACTTTGAATGGTCACTAAATGAACTGTTGTAAGTCGAGGACTACCTGTAAGGGGGAAAAATGTATTAAATATTTTATTAAACAAAGATAAAATTGACCTGTTCCAAGTATAACTCCAACACAATCATCTGATCAGTATGAAGAAGATGGTCTTAATGCAGGCGGGGAGGAATTAGAAGATAAATTTGATCCAAGAGCTGATTTTAAGCTGTCTCACTTAGTTTATTAACAAAATTCATTAGATATATTTTCAGCTCTGATGCAAAGCTTCCTAATCTGCCACATTTCAGCATTTCACATTGTAATGAAGAGAAGAGCAAGCCCTTCTCATATAATTTCCGTCATCTATTTTAAATTAAGTTTTGATAAATTAAAAATTAGTTCTAAAATGGCTTGCCTCGCTTGTCATTAATGTTCTCCTGCAGGGACATAATTCACTTTGCTGCATTTCACACTGGGCTCACCCTATTTTCATTAAATAATTTTTAAAAAACCCCCTCATTATTCTTAGGTTGGGGGAACACCGAGGCATTTTTTGTTCACAAACGCCACAAAAGGTTCGTAATTTGAAAATAATGTATTTAGTTAGTTAAACATTTGTTCTGAACGCAATGCAAGGGCTGGGAAATTAAACACCTATGTAATGATTTTGCAGCCTTGTTACCAAGAAGGATTAAGTTCTCAAGATGACGCATTGGTGATAATTAATAATATCCTCCGTTGAATTAATGCGGTTATGGTGAAATCTGTCTTCCAGATAAAGGAGGGGAAGAGGATAAATGAGTAGCACCGTGTGCAACTTTAGGAGGAAATTAAAGTTTCAGTTGATGAGTTGCTTATCATGAAGATTTGTCTCTCATGGCAACAATTGGGTCTATCAAAAACTGGATCCATTTGCTTACTCATCCATTGATTTCCTCCTTGTTTTTATTTCTCAGAGAGAGAGAGGGGGGGGGGGGAAGAGATGAGAGATAGAGGGAGGGAGAGAGAGAGAGAGGGGGGGGAAAAAGAGATGAGAGATAGAGGGAGGGAGAGAGAGAGATGACAAAGAGAGAGGGGGACAAAGAAAGAGATGAGAGAGAGAAAGAGAGGCCTGTTTAAGTGAAATTTGTGGTCGTTAAGTGAACCTTGTGGTCATTAATTGAACACTGTGGTTGTTAAACAAATCCATTTTCCACAGTGGCCATTTTAACCAGAAACCAGAAGGAAGGAATTGTTGGAAATTGGCAACTTTAGGAGGAAATTAAAGTTTCAGTTGATGAGTTGCTTATCATGAAGATTTGTCTCTCATGGCAACAATTGGGTCTATCAAAAACTGGATCCATTTGCTTACTCATCCATTGATTTCCTCCTTGTTTTTATTTCTCAGAGAGAGAGAGAGAGAGAGAGAGAGAGAGAGAGATGAGAACAGAGAGAGAGGGAGGGGAAAAAGAGAGATGAGAGACAGAGGGAGGGAGAGAGAGAGATGACAAAGAGAGAGGGGGACAAAGAAAGAGATGAGAGAGAGAAAGAGAGGCCTGTTTAAGTGAAATTTGTGGTCGTTAAGTGAACCTTGTGGTCATTAATTGAACACTGTGGTTGTTAAACAAATCCATTTTCCACAGTGGCCATTTTAACCAGAAACCAGAAGGAAGGAATTGTTGGAAATTGGCAACTTTAGGAGGAAATTAAAGTTTCAGTTGATGAGTTGCTTATCATGAAGATTTGTCTCTCATGGCAACAATTGGGTCTATCAAAAACTGGATCCATTTGCTTACTCATCCATTGATTTCCTCCTTGTTTTTATTTCTCAGAGAGAGAGAGAGAGAGAGAGAGAGAGAGAGAGAGAGAGAGAGAGAGAGAGAGAGGGGAAAAAGAGATGAGAGATAGAGGGAGGGAGAGAGAGAGATGACAAAGAGAGAGGGGGACAAAGAAAGAGATGAGAGAGAGAAAGAGAGGCCTGTTTAAGTGAAATTTGTGGTCGTTAAGTGAACCTTGTGGTCATTAATTGAACACTGTGGTTGTTAAACAAATCCATTTTCCACAGTGGCCATTTTAACCAGAAACCAGAAGGAAGGAATTGTTGGAAATTGGCAACTTTAGGAGGAAATTAAAGTTTCAGTTGATGAGTTGCTTATCATGAAGATTTGTCTCTCATGGCAACAATTGGGTCTATCAAAAACTGGATCCATTTGCTTACTCATCCATTGATTTCCTCCTTGTTTTTATTTCTCAGAGAGAGAGAGAGAGAGAGAGAGAGAGAGAGAGAGAGAGAGAGAGAGAGAGAGGGGAAAAAGAGATGAGAGATAGAGGGAGGGAGAGAGAGAGATGACAAAGAGAGAGGGGGACAAAGAAAGAGATGAGAGAGAGAAAGAGAGGCCTGTTTAAGTGAAATTTGTGGTCGTTAAGTGAACCTTGTGGTCATTAATTGAACACTGTGGTTGTTAAACAAATCCATTTTCCACAGTGGCCATTTTAACCAGAAACCAGAAGGAAGGAATTGTTGGAAATTGGCAACTTTAGGAGGAAATTAAAGTTTCAGTTGATGAGTTGCTTATCATGAAGATTTGTCTCTCATGGCAACAATTGGGTCTATCAAAAACTGGATCCATTTGCTTACTCATCCATTGATTTCCTCCTTGTTTTTATTTCTCAGAGAGAGAGAGAGAGAGAGAGAGAGAGAGAGAGAGAGAGAGAGAGAGAGAGAGAGAGAGAGGGGGGGGGGGGAAAGAGATGAGAGATAGAGGGAGGGAGAGAGAGAGATGACAAAGAGAGAGGGGGACAAAGAAAGAGATGAGAGAGAGAAAGAGAGGCCTGGTTTAAGTGAAATTTGTGGTCGTTAAGTGAACCTTGTGGTCATTAATTGAACACTGTGGTTGTTAAACAAATCCATTTTCCACAGTGGCCATTTTAACCAGAAACCAGAAGGAAGGAATTGTTGGAAATTGGCAACTTTAGGAGGAAATTAAAGTTTCAGTTGATGAGTTGCTTATCATGAAGATTTGTCTCTCATGGCAACAATTGGGTCTATCAAAAACTGGATCCATTTGCTTACTCATCCATTGATTTCCTCCTTGTTTTTATTTCTCAGAGAGAGAGAGAGAGAGAGAGAGAGAGAGAGAGAGAGAGAGAGAGAGAGAGAGAGAGAGAGAGAGAGAGGGGAAAAAGAGATGAGAGATAGAGGGAGGGAGAGAGAGAGATGACAAAGAGAGAGGGGGACAAAGAAAGAGATGAGAGAGAGAAAGAGAGGCCTGTTTAAGTGAAATTTGTGGTCGTTAAGTGAACCTTGTGGTCATTAATTGAACACTGTGGTTGTTAAACAAATCCATTTTCCACAGTGGCCATTTTAACCAGAAACCAGAAGGAAGGAATTGTTGGAAATTGGCAACTTTAGGAGGAAATTAAAGTTTCAGTTGATGAGTTGCTTATCATGAAGATTTGTCTCTCATGGCAACAATTGGGTCTATCAAAAACTGGATCCATTTGCTTACTCATCCATTGATTTCCTCCTTGTTTTTATTTCTCAGAGAGAGAGAGAGAGAGAGAGAGAGAGAGAGAGAGAGAGAGAGAGAGAGAGATGAGAACAGAGAGAGAGGGAGGGGAAAAAGAGAGATGAGAGACAGAGGGAGGGAGAGAGAGAGATGACAAAGAGAGAGGGGGACAAAGAAAGAGATGAGAGAGAGAAAGAGAGGCCTGTTTAAGTGAAATTTGTGGTCGTTAAGTGAACCTTGTGGTCATTAATCGAACACTGTGGTTGTTAAACAAATCCATTTTCCACAGTGGCCATTTTAACCAGAAACCAGAAGGAAGGAATTGTTGGAAATTGATGAGTCGCTCATCATTAAGATTTGCCTCTCTTTGCAACAACAGGGTCTATCAAAAACTGGCTCTATTTGCTTACTCATCCACCAATTTTCCCCTTGTTTTTATTTCCCAGAAATGAAAACCTCAGAGAGAGAGAGAGAGAGAGAGAGAGAGAGAGAGAGAGAGAGAGAGAGAGAGAGAGAGAGAGAGAGAGGGAGGGAGAGAGAGAGAGAGAGAGAGAGAGAGAGAGACAGCATTAGTGGCATAACATATCCCAAGATAGGTGGCTGCCAATCCATACAGTGGGTTGAGGAATTGCAGTCAGTGCCACACTTTTCTGCTAATTCGACATCTCTTTGAGGTTCTTTTCAAAGTCCAAATCATCTCCATAATGGGGGTTTTAAGGCTGAAAGAAATGAATGGGAAAGTGAAGTGGTGCTTGTCTTCAGAATGGAAAAAAAAATGGAACAGACGTTTTATGGGATACGCTTGAGCTCCATCGTGTTTATCTAAGTTTGCTTACCAGGAAACCTGATTCAGAAAGTTCTCAAGAACTTCAGCATCTTTGCTAAGTAGTAGGCCAATATTTGGATTTGGCTGGATTAGGTTTCTGACCACAGAAGTGCCATGCTTGATTTTCCTTACAGTGACCTCTTGACCAGTGCTGGATGGGAAGAAGCTCCTGTCCATCTGCTGTGCGTACGGAGAAGACGACTCCTGTTGCTTCTAGTAGCTGATTCCTACAAGGGACTTTTGAGCATCTGAGGAAGCCTGCTCCGGTTCTTGGAACTGCTGGAGGAATTCTCAGGAAGGAAACAAAGCAAAATAATTAAGCCAATTCACCTCATTCCTCTTTTAGAAGTGGGAGCTAGATTGCTTCATCAAGCTTTTTCCAGAAGAAAAAACAGAATCACAGAAATGGAAGTCTATGGAGATTCAAAATCATCCAGGTCATGGTTGCCCCAGTTGCTTTTTCAAGAGGCAACTGGACTATCTGGTTTTTCTTTGAAGACATTTCGATTCTCATCCAAAAAGAAGGGTCAAAGAGGCCACCTATGTCCAAATTGAACATGCCTCTCTCAACAAAGCGGGTGGGATACGACATCACCTATCTCCAGTCTACAACACGGTCCTTTCATCAGTTCCAAGAAGGTTCCACACTTATTTGCACTATTTAGCTGACCCTGAGGACATAGATAGACCTCCAAATGGCCTCAATGACCCTCTAAAAGGATGCAAATGGCCAGCTGTCTGCAAGGAATATAACTCCTTCCATTCCCCACCATCCAGTCAGAGACGAAGAAGCATCTTGGATGAGAAGCGAAACATCTTCAAAAGAAAAAAGTCCAGTTGCCTCCTGAAAGAGCACCTTTGGGACAACAGAGTTGGAAGGGATCTTGGAGGTCTTCTAGTCCAGCCTCTGGCTCAAGCAGTGGCTACACCACTTCAGACAAGTGGCTGTCCAATCTCTTCTTAAAAATCTCCAGCGATGGAACACCCACAGTTTCTGGAGGGAAACTGTTCCATTAATTGTTCTCACTGATGTAGAATGTGAGACATTTGCTGACATTTAGAATAATAAGAATAATAGGAAGAAGCAGAAAAAGAGGAGGAGGTGGAGGAGCAGGAAGAAGAAGAAGAAGAAGAAGAAGAAGAAGAAGAAGAAGAAGAAGAAGAAGAAGAAGAAGAAGAAGAAGAAGAGGAGGAGGAGGAGGAGGAGGAGGAGGAGGAGGAGGAGGAGGAGGAGGAGGAGGAGGAGGAGGAGGAGGAGGAGGAGGAGGAGGAAATAGTAGTAGTAGAAGAAGAAGACATGCTAATAAAAGAAATTCCTTTCTTTGAGCAGCAATTCCAATTCCACTTGAGGTAGGCCAGAGAAATAGTAATCCGGTTTTATTCTCCAACCATTATCACTTTTGGGATAACCATGACTTGGATGACTGTGAATCTCCATGGACACTCTTTTGAAAATGTTTTGCTTCTCATCCAAGTAGCCTTTTCAAAGGAAGAGGAGGAGGAGGTGGAGGAGGAGGAGGAGAAGGAGGAGAAGGAGAAGAAGGAGAAGAAGAAGGCAGCGGAGGAGGAGCAGCAGCTTTTTGGATGAAAAATGAAATGTCTTCAAGGAAAAACAAGAAAGTCCAGTTGCCTTTTGAAAAAGCACCTTTGGGACAATTGTGACCTGGATGACTGAGAATCTCCAGAGACATTTAACAAGATATAAGCTAGGCGTGTGATATCCTTTCTTGCTCACGGGAATGGCAATACATACTATGAAAAGATTATCTCCATACTTTCAGAAATGAAACTGGTAGCAAGTAGGAAGTAGAACTTCTTCTCCATGGATGCCTCGAAGCCTGTCTGCACGCCACATAGTATTTATAACCTGCTTTACAGCAGGGTGAGAATGAAATTAATAAAAATAATAATTAAAACCAATGAAACAACTTGTGTGTTTACGCCAAGCAGGCTCTTTAAACAATTACAACCTCAGACAAGCGATTTCCAATTTTCCCCAAAGGATTCATTAGCCCTACACCCTCGTCTCTCAGTCTCTGTGAGAATATTGCAAATTCACTTGGTTTTTATACATTGATGTCTGTCTCTTTCTCGCTCTCTCTCTCTCCCTCTCTCTCCCTCTCTCTCCCTCCCTCCCCTCTCTCTTTATCTCTCTCTCTCTCTCTCTCTTGGCTGAAGTGGGAATTGAGTTCACGCTGGTACATCTATTATGTATTTGTAACTAAATAATTTTTATGACTTACCAAAAAAAAGAGGTTTAATTACTTTTTTCCCCTATCTCTGAATCAGTTCATTTGACCATGGAAGTTAATTTAGTTTTGGGGTTTAATTGGAATGCAGAAGAAAAAGATTCTTCTTGTGGATATTTCTTCTCATATCCATGAAGCAAACTGTGAGATTTATTTATTAAATGTAGATCTGTTGGGAGGAATTTAAGTGTTGATGTAGCGCCATCTAAGACTGATTTCAGAAAAGATGTTGTCATGGAACAGAAGTTGCCTTCAGACGTTGTGGGAGCTTCATCACTGGAGGCTTTCAAGAAGAGACTGGACTGCCCTCTGTCAGAAATGGTGTAGGGTCTCCTACAAGGTCCCTTCCAACTCTGTTAATCTATAAAGGACCATCTTTTCTGAACACAGAGGAAAAGTCTTTACCTTCATGGGCAAAGCAACAAGAACTGGGTACGGCTAGTCTAGAGAAGAGAAGGACCAGGGGGGACATGATAGCATTATTCCAGGATTTGAGGGCTGTATCCAGTTTTGGCCACCACATTACAAAGAAGAGCTTGAGACTTTGGAAAAAGTGCCACTAAGATGATTAGAGGCCTGGAGACGAAAACATATGAAGAACGGTTGCAGGATTTGGGGGAAAGTCTTATTTCATGATCTAGGATCTGAATAGAAATGATTTTCTTCTACCCCAGGAAGATGGTATTATCTTATTGTGGGGGTTTTGAAGAAAGAACTGTCTAGCCTAATGGCTTAAAAATTTACATTGATTTTTTCTTTTAAAAAAATTGCAGACATCGGAGGAGAGTGATGGCTTCACTCATAAGCATTCAATTCCAATTTTACCATTTTTTTTTTGTAATAAAATTTTATTGGTTTTTCAAGATTTATAGGGAAAAGGGTAAATGGACAGGTATACAAATTTTGGCAGTTGCAAAATGTGTGAGGCCCCCCTCCCTCCATACCCATAATATACATTTATATATAATGCATTAGTATATAATTGATTACAATCAGCATATTAGTTCTATTATTAAATTCAATCAAATTAAACATTACAGTATAAAATCCAAATATAATTCCATTTTCACTTTCAGTCAATTTATAATAATATGATTTTCTTGTTTATTTCTGTGATCTGAGTCTTCTTGCTATTGCCCCATCTCCCTCCACTGGCAGAGCTCTGGCCCCTCCCGTGTCCTGCGTGTCCGCTGTAGTGTCTCGTGTTTTTTCTAGGAGTGTTTTATTTTTTTCCATAAAGGCCTGCGCCTCTATGGGTGAATTGATTCTGATTCTTGTCTCCTCCCAGAATATCAGCATACCTTCAGGCATCAACCATCTAAACCACACCCCTTTCTGGTATAATTTATTCGCTAATTGCGAATAATTCTTCCTTTTTTCTCTAATCTTCTTAGGGATCTGCTTCAGAATGGTTATCTCCATATCATGATATGTCAATGCTTGCCCCCTTTGTACACCCAGAATCTCATCTCTTGTGCTTTTTCTAAGGAATTTAATGTGAACCTCCCTGGGTACATTGTGTGTTCTAGCATAAGCTGAGTTCACTCTATAAACCAGGTCTATATCCCACCCCATCTGTTGTTTTTCTTTGTATGTGTAGTCAGCCAGAATGTTTGTCATGATGTCCCTTATATTTTCCCCATCTTCTTCTATAACATTTTGAAATCTAAGATAATAGGACATTCTCTCAAATTCTAATTTCATCTGTTGGATGTCAAGATCTTTGTTCCCTTTCTGCACCGCTTCCACCCCCCCCCTCACCTCCTCCACCCCCCCTTCCACAAGATCCAGTCTCTGTGAGTTCTTATAAATTTGGGCTTGATTTTCTTTAATTTCATCTTTCATTTCCCTTAGCTGTTTCTTGATTTCCTCCTGGCCCTGTAAAATTTGTTGAAGCATTTGTTGAAAGTCCATCTCTATAGTCTTGGGTTGCATCAGTTCTGTTATCTTTGACTGTGTGGCTGGACTGGATGTTACAGATGTTGGAGCAGACGTGGCAAAGCCAGGTTTCCCAGGAGGTGGTCTTTTGGATGCCATCCTTTATAACATTAGAAGTTCAGTCCATATATAAGATAAACAGTTAGAAAAGAAGGGTAGCCAGGTGAGGTCCGGGAGCAGAAGAACCAGGCAGAAGAGAATCTCTCTAATAAGTCTGGCAATAGATGAAAGGTTTCCCCTAGAAAGTTCAAAAAATACCAATCCACAAGAGATTCCTCTGGGAGACACGGAGACAAAGACCGGAAGCCTGAATTTTAAAGGTGGAGTCAGGTTTCACAATTCATAAAGACAACGGAAGTGTGCCATCTTGCCCTGCCAGTTTTGGGCACAGAGGCATAACAAAGTTTTAAAAAAGTTCCAAAAGTCCACAAATCACAGTAGAAAGTAAAATTAAGTTGAAAAGAAAATCATCTCAGCCTGGGTGAGGCTTCATTCGTTGGCTCTCCCCCCTCCTCCTTCCCCGGGGGCTGAGAGCAAAATTATTCCTAGCCGCTTGTCCAAGGGGGGGGGAAACCCCCCTCCCTCCAGCCGCACCTCCAGAATACTCCGAAAGTTATTTTAAAGTTATTTTATAACTAATTCTTCGTGCAAAATAGGGCATGAAGGGAGAAGCAACCTCACCGCACCGCAGCTGCTTCCTTCAATTGCTTCATTCTCCAGACGGCTTTAGCGAGGCGCGAGGCGCAGAAACGCGAGGCGCCCTCCGAGCTAGCTCCCCGGTGTCTTGGGCGCGCGAGAGACCTCCCGCCGGCCGCCGCCGCTGCAGGAGCTCCCCGCGATGCCGCCCCTCCGGCAGGACCCCTCTGTGGGGTGTCCTGTGCCCCCCAAGGAGTGGGGAAGCCCACCAGAGAGCCGGAGCGGGCAAAGAGCTGCCCGTCGCCGCTGCCGCCGGAACCGGAACTCCCCAATTTTACCATTATATCTTCTAAGTATGTTAGGGAAAAAATCTCTTTCCAGAGACTGGGCATAATCAAGACAGGTTCCCTGCCCCTCTGTGCCATTGGGCTATGGAATTGCTTTGATAGAACTTTGATTATAGTTTGCTAACTTCCCTTTTCATTGTTTTCTTGCTCCATCTCCAAGGATCAAGATTAGTGCATGAAATCTAACTAAAGCAGCTTTCTCAAACTGAATTCAATTGGACAAGTTCCTAATTGGGAATCATTCTGAAAAGGCCTTCATTAGGACACATTTCTCTTCTCCTTTCTTTAATTTAAATCAGTTTTCTTTTACATATTTCATGTTGCTAGAAATATTTTGTAAATGTCTCCTCCTCTTCCTCCTCCTTTTCCTTCTTTCTTTCCTCCCTCCCTCCTCCTCCTCCTCCTTCTCTCCTTTCCTCCTTCCTCTTCCTCCTCCCCCTCCCTCCTCCCTCCTCCTCCTCCTCCTCCTCCTCCTCCTCCTCCTCCTCCTCCTCCTCCTCCTCCTCCTCCTCTTCTTCTTCTTCTTCTTCTTCTTCTTCTTCTTCTTCTTCTTCTTCTTCTTCTTCTTCTTCTTCTTCTTTCTTCTTCTTCTTCCCTTCCTCCTCCTCCTCCTTTCTTTCTTCCCTTTCTTCCTCTTCCTGCCTTCTGGAAAAAGAATATTTGTTCCCTGTCCCTTGGCATTTTCCATGGTTAGCCTAACATTCCCAAAACAAAGCCAGAACTCACAATACATAATAACATTAGATAAAGTCTCCTTCGGCTACAACTCAACTCTATTCCTGCTTAGTTTTGCGAGCAGCCGAGATTGGCTAAGGTGCTCCAAATACATCAGTGGACTCCTTAACTTAAAAGAATGTTTAAAAACGTGGAAACCTCAGGAGTGAGTGACGCTTCCTTCAACCAAAGGAGGAACATCAACATTCGGCTCGGCACTAAACAACATTTGAGAAAATCAGAATAAATTAGCACATCTCCCGCATCTGTTCTCCCCAAAAGCTGTTGCTGAGGCAACAGAATTTGAATAACCAAGCAATAATTAGAAACGATCCTTTTCAGAAAGGAGTGTACAGAGCTTAAACCGAAGATTCAAGAGACGGTTTCACTCTCGCCTTGCCTTTAGTATATCATCTATTAAAATGTTTTAAACTTAAAAAACGGTGATGTGGCTTGACATTTAAATTCTGATGAAACAACATTAGAAATCCAGTTGCTAAGCATTGGCAGTTCCTAGACATCACCCTGTGACTGAATTTAAACCAGGCATGATCCTGTGGTTTTAACTGCCAATTTTTGGCTAAGTTGTCAACAAATGGAGACCTTTTACCATTTGGAGACAAATTCAACGTCTCCGTATCTCACTGGCTATGAGGCCTTTCTTGATACCCATTTTAGGCCCTGATTTAGCCTAATATTATTCATTTCTGGGCCTGAAGAAATGCGAAGTCCTTCTAATAGATTACAGATTAACAAAGTTGAAAGGGACCTTGTAGGTCATCTAGTCCAACCCCCCTGCCCAAGCTGGAGACCCTGCGCCATTTCTGACAGATAGCAGTCCAGCCTCTTCTTGAAAGGTTCCAGGGATGAAGCTCCCACAACTTCCGAAGGCAGCTTCTCTTCCATCGGTTGATTGTTCTCACTGTCAGGAAACTCCTCCTTATTACTAGGTTGAATCTCTCCTTGTTCAGTTTCCATCCATTGTTCCTTGGCCTTCAGAAACTTTGGAGAATAGCTTGACCCCCCTCCTCTTTGGGGCAGCCCCTGAGATATTGGAAGACTGCTATCATGTCTCCCCTGGTTCTTCTCTTCACTAGACTAGACACGCCCAGCTCCTGCAAGCGTTCATCTTATGTTTTAGCCTCCAGTCCCCTAATCATCCTGGTTGCTCTTCTCTGCACTTTTTCTAGAGTCTTTTTATAGTGTGGTGACCATAACTGGATGCAGTACTCTAGGAGTGGCCTTACTAAGGCTTTATAGAATGGTATTAGTACCTCCCTTGATCTTGATTCTATCCCTCTGTTCATGCATTTTAGGATTGCATTGGCTTTTTTGGCTGCTGCTACACACAGCTGGCTCCTATTTAGCTGGTTGTCCACTAAGACTCCAAGATCCCTCTCCCACTTACAGTTGCTCTCTCACAGTTACTGCTAATAGTTCAATAGGTCCCCTTTTCTACAAGAGCGTTGAGTGACAAGCTCCATCTTTTCATCTGTCTCCTCAATCAATCCTTACCGTAGGACAACCTGTTGCCTTCTCTCATGGCCTCATGATCATGCCATCATCTTGTTCACCCAGCAGTGTGATAGTGTTGAGTCCTCCTAAGTTGCATCTGTCTTAAGGTAGACTTTTCCACTTTATTGCAAAACCATGAAAAGGCAGCTCCAAGGTGGTGAGGTTTTACAGGCATTTTGTCACTTCCAACTTTTTGTAGAATAAAGATAATGGAAGAGGACAGGGGATAGGATTTCCCCAAACTTCTCCTCTTGTTTCATTGTCTTACACCTTAGGATTCCAAAACCGGTGGTCCTTGACTTACAACAGTTCATTTAGTGACTGTTTGAAGTTACAACGGCATTGAAAAACCCCCAACTTATGACCGTTTTTCACACTTACAACCACTGCAGCAAATTCAGATGCCTGGTCCTTGACTCACATTTATGTCGGTCGCAGAGCAATTTAACAACGGCAGGGATTCACTTAACAAATGCGGCAAGAAAAGTCGTAAAATGGGGCACTTGACAAATGACTGTTTGAGCAACAGGGATTTTGGGCTCAGTTGTCATAAATCAAGGATTCCCTGTACAACTAGTTAAAGTGGGGGACTCTTATCATGTGGCATGTCTAAAATTACTTCTTTAGCCCTGGATTTCGGTTTTTTTTTTGTTTATTAGACTGTAATGATGGGTTTTCTTTGAATCTTTCTTTCTTTCTTTCTTTCTTTCTTTCTTTCTTTCTTTCTTTCTTTCTTTCTTTTTCTTTTTTCTTTCTTTCTCTCTTTCTTTTTCTTTCCCTCCCTCCCCCTTCCTTCCTTCCTTCCTTCCTTCCTTCCTTCCTTCCTTCTCTCCTCCTTTCCTTCCTTCCACTGCCCAGGGACACTCCAATCATCGTAAATATGAACCAGTTGCCAAGCTTTTGAAATTTGATCACATGACCATGCAAATGGTCGTAAGTGTGAAAAACGGTCATGTCACTTTTTTCAGTGTTCAGGACTACCTGTAATATGCATTATGATGTATAATGCAAAACAGCTTACTATGTATAGATCAGGGGTGTCCAAACTTGGGAACTTTAAGACTTGTGGACTTCAACTCCCAGAATTCCCCAGCCAGCCATGCTGGCTGGGGAATTCTGGGAGTTGAAGTCCAGAAGTCTTAAAGTTCCCAAGTTTGGACACGCCTGGTATAGGTGAATAGCACATCTGCCTTCATTTGTCAAACATTTGTGTCCTTTGTGTATATACAGCGATAGACCCTAAACTTTTCTTGCCAATTTTATTTGTATTTTAGCTTGTGTGTTCCCGAACCTATGATTAAATTGCAACAATACCTTTTCCTTTCCTTTCTTACAATTTCCTTCCCTTCCCTTTTCTTTTACAATCTTCATTCAATTACCTCTTCGTGGATTTATCTGACATTTGTAAGGCAGCGTGTTTCCCCCCATCTTAAAAGTATGAGTACGCCATTAAATGCGGAAGTAAGTGATGTTTAATGAGTGAGTTGTAATTACTTTTAAACGAAAGCTTTCTCGCTGCTATCGCGGAAGGTCTAAGTAGCCCATTGATCTCGTTAAAGACTCAAATCAAGCCAGATTTCGTTAAGCAATGCGGTTTATTATGGCCCTATAAAATAATGACTGCTGTCAATCATAATTCAAGCTGATAAATGATTCTTTTGCATTGGAATTCAAAGCAGAGTATTCTGTGTTGTATGTTCTTAAAAGGGGAAAAAAATTTACTTATGAATTATCTCCTCTTCAGGACTGACTCAGTTGCGTGGCTGTTAGGAAGTAAGGATTGTTTTCTGGTGCAAATTATGGAGGGGTCACATCTGGTTTGTAGCTGCAGATAAAAGGTAGCCTATTTTGGCAGTTGGTGGCATCCCATCGTCCAAGGCCTGGAAGTCAAAAAACATGGAAAGGTCAATGAAAGAGTAAATTAAAAGCTAGAACTGGGACAAATTGCCTCCAGAAGTTGTGGGTCCTCCATTACTGGAGGTTTTCAAGAAGAGATTGGAGAGCCATTTGTCTGAAATGGTAGAGGTTCTCCTGTTTGAGCAGGAGGCTGGACTAGATGACCTCCAAGGTACCTTCCAGGTCTTTCATTCCATTGCTTGAGGGGCTGTCCTAGAGAAGAGGGAGTTGACCTACTCTTCAAAGCACCTGAGAGCAGGACAAGAAGCAATGGATAGAAACTAACCAAGGAGGGAAGCAACCTGGAACTAAGGAGAAATTCCCTAACAGTAAGGACAATTCATCAGTGGAACAGCTTGCCTCCAGAAGCTGTGAAAGCTCCAACACTGGAAGTTTTTAAGAAGAGGTTGGATAACTATTTGTCTGGAGTGGTGTAGGTTTCCTGCCTAGGCAGGGTGTTGGACTAGAAGACCTCCAAGGTCCCTTCCAACTCTTCTACTCTCCTCCCCTCCCCTCCCCTCCCCTCCCCTCCACTCCACTCTACTCTACTATATTATAATCTATTCTTCATTCCAATATTCTATTCTACTCTACTCTACTCTACATGCCAAGCCTATGAAATCTGATCACGTGGTCACAAGGATATTGTAACAGTCGTAAGTGTGAAAATGGTCATAAGTCACATTTTTCAGTGCTGTTGTAACTCTGAATGGTCACTAAACGAACTGTTAACTTAAACCACCTATAGCTTGTGAAAAGATCAAAAGATTCTATAGTTACGGGTCTCAAATATTTGTTGGAGAATACCTCTTAAGCTGATTTGCAAGCAGACTCGGACTTTCCAGTTTAGGATGTGTTTAATTTTGCCACCCGCGAAATCAAGAAGTGATCTTACAGGATGCTGAATGAAATTTGTCCTGGTGCCATCGGTCCATTGAAGAGATCCACCCTGGAGAAGCATAAAATAAAAAATAGAATGGAATAGAATGGAATAACAGAGTTGGAAGGGAACATGGAGGTCTTCTAGTCCAACCCCCTTTTTAGGCAGGAAACCCTATACCACTTCAGACAAATGGTTGTCCAACAGCTTCTTAAAAACTTCCAGTATTGGAGCATTCACAATTTCTGGAGGCAAGTTGTTCCACTGATTCATTGTTCTCACTGTCAGGAAATTTCTCCTTAGTTCTAGGTTGCTTCTCTACTTTCCACCCATTCCTTCTTGTTCTGCCCTCAGGTGCTTTGGAGAATAGCTTGACTCCCTTTTCTTTGGGGCAGCCACTGAGATATTGGAACACTGCTATCATGTCTCCCCTAGTCCTTCTTTCTCTTAAGCTAAACATACCCAGTTCCTGCAACTGTTCTTCATATGTTTTAGTCTCCAGTCCCCCCATCCTCTTTGTTGCTCTTCTCTGCACTCTTTCTAGAGTCTCCACATCTTTTCTACATCGTGGCGACCAAAACTGAATGCAGGATTCCAAGTGTGGCCTTACCAAGGCCTTATAAAGTGGTATTAACCCTTCACGTGATCTTGATTCTGTCCCTGATTGAATGAAAGGGAGGGGGAATGAAAAAGCATTGAATTCTTCGGCCCCAATGAGTAGAGCAAGGACCACATTGAAAATTCAATTCCGTATCAGAGTAACAGGATGGCAGAGTTGGAAGGGACCTTGGAGGTCTTCTAGTCCACCCCTTGCTCAGGGAGGAGACCCTACACTGTTTCAGACAAATGGCTGTCCAGTCTCTTCTTAAAAACCTCCAGCACTGAAGAAGAAAAGGCTACTTATCGATAGAATGGAAGCAGTAAGGGTGCTTCATCCCTTTTGGAAGATCCATGCAGCTAAACGTGGAACTGAATTGAATCGGGAAAATATCTAGGCAGCATTTTAATTCAGAGTCATATACAGTATGGTATATGCCAGGGATGGCAAACCTTTTCAGCACCGAGTGCCCAAAATGGAACACGTGTGCATGTGTGCGCGCCAGTGCCGAAAACCCAAAGACCAGCTGGCCGATGTGCACCTGCCTGGTTTTTGGCCATTTGGGGGGCCGTTTTCAGGTCGTTTTCAGGTCGTTTTTTGGACCATATTTGGCCTGAAAAACAGTCCAAAAACAGCATGAAAAGGACACTAGAAATGGTGTGGTTTGGGGTCATTTTTCAGGCCATTTCCAGGCTGTTTTGGGGCTGTTTTTCAAGGCCAAAAACGCCTCAAAAAACTGTCCCAAAACTGCTCAGAAAATGCCCCCCAAACAGCCTTGAAACGGCCCGGAAAACAGCCTGTTTTGGGGTGGGTTTTTTTTTACTGTTTTCAGGCCATTTTCTGGCGCTCTGGCACCTGTAAAGATCAGAGAGGGCTCTGTGTGCCACCTCTGGCACGTGTCCCATAGGTTTGCCATTGCTGATATATGTGGTAGCCTAAAGGTGGCGCTCTCGCCTCACAATTGGGAGGCTGTGAGTTCGATCCTAGGTGGACGCAGGTGTTTCTCTCTCTCTGGGCACAATGAGAATATATATCCTCCTGTCCCCATTGATATGTGCTCATTTTATTTGTTCGTGGCCATGTTATACTTATTTATATCCATCTATTGGTACCAATCTCATGTGAAAATGTCCATGTCTATACTAATACCTGTTGCCTTGTACATGTTGATAAATAAATAAAATAATAAATAAATAAAATAAAATAAATAAATAAATAAATAAAATAAATAAAATAAATAAAATAAATAAAATAAATAAAATAAATAAAATAAATAAAATAAATAAAATAAATAAAATAAATAAAATAAATAAAATAAATAATAAAACAAATAAAATAATAAATAAATAAAATAAATAAAATAAATAAAATTAATAAAATTAATAAAATAAATAAAATTAATAAAATAAATAAAATAAATAATAAAATAATAAATAAAATGAATAAAATGAATAAAATGAATAAAATGAATAAAATGAAATAAATAAAATAAATAAAATAAATAAAATAAATAAAATAAATAAAATAAATAAAATAAATAAAATAAATAAAATAAATAAAATAAATAAAATAAAAGAAAATAAATAAAATAAATAAAATAAATAAAATAAATAAAATAAATAAAATAAATAAAATAAATAAAATAAATAAAATAAATAAAATAAATAAAATAAATAAAATAAATAAAATAAATAAAATAATAAATAAAATAAATAAAATTCCGCATTGGCGACAGGAAGGGCATCTGGCCAGTAAACACTTAGCTCCATTCAGGTGCCCAGACTCCACCCCTCAAGGCAGCCAGAGGTTTTTAGGGTTGGACCTACCTTTTGGTGGCTTCCTCCTATCCAGAACAGGGTGGGCTTTTGTGTTAGGTAAGTGGCCAGCTTCACCAGAAAGTCCTTGCCTTCGGCACTTGAGATGCTGGTCAGGTGTCCACCTGGGACTAAGCTTTGGCAAGTCCTCTGGAAAGAAATGATCGGAGAGAGGGAGATAACCAGGACGAGAGTGAATTGAAGGTCTGGTTCAGGATGGAGGGTGTGTGTGTGAATGGAACGAAGAAAGCGGAAAGAGGGAGGGAGCTAGGAGAGAAGGAGGGAATGAAAGGAAAGGAGAAATAAATGGAAAACATGGAAGGGAGAAAGGGAGCAGAAAAGAAGGAGGGAAGGAGTAGGAAGGAAGGAGAGAAAAAGAAAAGAATCAGTGAGAGAAGGAAAGGGGAAACAGAGATAGGAAGGAAGGAAAGACAAATGAAAGGAAAGGAAGGAAGGAAGAATGAATGAATGAAAGTGAAGGAAGGAAGATAGGAAGGAAGAAAGGAAGGAAGGACAAATGAAAAGGAAGGAAGGAAGGAAGGAAGGAAGGAAGAGGGGGAAGGAAGAATGAATGAACAAATGAAAGTGAAAGAAGGGAGGAAGATAGGAAGGAAGGAAGGAAGGAAGGAAGGAAGGAAGGAAGGACAAATGAAAGGGAAGGAAGGAAGAGGAGCAAGGAAGGAAGGAAGAATAAATGAATGAAAGGGAAGGAAGGAAAAAAGTCAAGCAAAACAGAATAATAAGAATATAAGGGAGACAAAAATTAAACATTCCCTGAAGCAATATGGTGCCTGAAGTGTCAAATGGTGCTAGAGAACCCTCTCAATGCTTCTGCTCCAGTCAGTCAAAACCCTAAATTTTTACACACAGAGAAAAACAACGTTCTCTGCATTGCTGGTGGCAATATTTCCCCCATGGAAACTCCACTTTGTAACGGTGCTTGGGTCCTTACTCCCCAGTGACCTGCGTTTGATGCAAGATTTGAGTCCATCAAAGCTCCCTCTCGACCCCAAAAGGTCCAATTTTGCCGCCTGCTTTTGCTTCCTCAAAGACAAGGGACTAAGCCTCAAACCCCCCATCTTCTTCTGCCCTCATCACGGCTGCAAAAAATAAAAACAGAAATCCAATTATAACGGGCTTTTTGTCTAAGCCATTTTATCTGGAAGCTAGGAACGGAGGGCGGCTTCACCCTAGGCGGAAAAAAAGCAATGAATAATAATTTTTTTAAAGAAAACGGTCCATATGTGGACCTAATGTGAATATCCACCCAGGCTGAAAGGAGAATAGACCAGAAGCAAAGCGTATTCACACATGGACGCCTTTCCACTTACACCATCCAGAAGCTTTTCTGCCTCTTTAAACGGCTATTTCTGGTCATCAGAAAAGAGGAGATGAGAAGAACCTCATTTCCAATTTGATCGCAGACACGAAAGCAGATCTGATAGGCCTGACCAAGACTTGCCCAGATGAAGAAGGACAGGAGGCCTCGCGGAGATCTCTCCGGATGGATTTTATGCTTGGCGTCGGATCTGACTCAGGTGCCCTCAAATGGGAGGCCTTGTTTGAGATGCTGCCTTAAAATGGCTTCTACTGTTCTGCTGTAAAATGGCTTCTACTGTACAGCACAGTGGAGTTGCCATGGTAACGGCTTCACAGTACTCTACAAGGGGGCTCCCTCTCGTAAAGGGGGGGGGAATCCAACATTAGAAATTACGTTTGGGCCGGACATTCCCCCCTATAAATAAATATCTGGGTTATCGGCTAGTAAATAAATAAATAAACTATTCATTTCAATGGAAAGATAAAGCCCTATTAATCTCCCTTGAAGTCCTACGAAGGAGAGAGGGTGCTTGGGGAAGGAAAGCCACCCCTGAGAAGGACAGTTGGGGAAATGTCAATACCTCGGCTTCTGGCCAGGATCGTTGCTCCTGAACATAGATGTAGCAGTGGTCCGTGTAACTGATCCAGCCATCTTGACAACCTCCTTGGCAAAAAGGGTTTTGGTTTTCCAGAACAGAGTCAGGGAACAGGCGAAGTTTATGCTTCGCGGGAGGAAGATTCTTTCGAACGCCAACATTTCGGAAGAAGGAGCCGTGACCGAAGGGGTGGATGGGATGACCTCTAGTACCTTTGAAGACACAACCGAGTCAATAATCAAAAGAGAAGCAGCCCCCACCAATTCTCTCTCCCTCTCTCTTTGTTTCTCTTTCTCCCTCTCTTTAACTCTCTCTTTGTCTCTCTCTCACTTCGTTCTTTTTTACTCTTTGTTTCTCTCTTTCTCTCTCTCTGTTTCTCTCTTTCTTTTTCTTTTTTTCTCTCTCTCTCTCACACTTCTTTCTTTTTTACTCTCTTTGTTTCTCTTTTTCTCTTCTCTCTTTTTCTTTCTTTCTCTTCTCTCTCTCTCTCTCTTTGTTTCTCTTTCTTTTTCTCTTTATTTCCTCCTCTCTCACACACACTTCTTTCTTTTTTACTCTCTTTGTTTCTCTTTTTCTCTTCTCTCTTTTTCTTTGTTTCTCTCTGTTTCTCTTTCTTTTTCTCTCTTTCTCTTTTTCTCTCTCTGTCACTTCTTTCTTTTTACTTTCTCTGTTTTTCTCTTTCTCTTCCCTCTTTTTCTCTTTGTTTCTCTCTCTCTCTTTCTTTTTATCTCTCTTTCTCTTTCTTCCTTTCTCTCTCCCCCATTGGCAGTTTGCCCCTCATTTCCTAGCAAGACGTAGTTTTGACCCCCCCCCCCCCCGCCCAAAATTGGAAGGTATGCATGCCCCTTTAAGATTAAAAATCCTGCAGAAGTCTGGTATGGCTAATCATGCCATTAATTTATCTTTTCTCAAACAAGACATACTATAACTACAACTGCCATATGTTCTTCTTGCTCTGGATTTATTATCGCATGTAAATTTCCATAAATCCTGCATAAAATCGGCCATGCCGGCTAGGGATTATGGAGGTTGCAATTCAAGGGTCTGGCTCAGTGGGTGCGATTCCAGAAAGATCACAAAACCCACAACTCTCACCTTCAGAAAGCGGGAGAAGCAGCAAGAACCACAGAAGAATCTCCAACTTCATTTCCATGTTGAGGGACAAAGTTCACCTAACACAAAGCGAGAACATATGATGCAATTCAAAACTGAACTTATGTTGGCTCACCTGTTCTTAGGAGGCAAAACACACTAATCTTTTTACAGATTAACAGAAAATTACAGATGGCAGAAAACAGCTCAAGATTGATTACCTTTCCTTCCCTTTCCCTCTTCCTTCCCTTCCCTCCCTTCCCTTCCCTTCCCTTCCCTTCCCTTCCCTTCCCTTCCCTTCCTTCCTTCCTTCCTTCCTTCCTTCCTTCCTTCCTTCCTTCCTTCCTTCTTTCATTCCATGGTTAGAAGACAGTATTGCATGCTGAGTCAGCCCATAGTCAGGAGTTCGATGGTGACTATCTGAAGATTAACTCATCCTTCCATCCTTCCGAGGTGGGTCAAATGAGGACAATTATAATCCCTATGAAGTGGAATATAAGTCTAAGTGCTATTGCTATAGCTATTGCTCTTCCTTTTTCCTTCCTTTCTGCCTGTCTGCACAGTGGCTGGAATGCAGCATTGCAGGCAGACTCTGCCCTCTGCCAGCAGTTCAATCCTGACCATCTCAAGGTCGACTCAGCTTTCCATCCTTCTGAGGTCGGTAAAATGAGGACCCAGATTGTTGGGGGTCAAGGCGCTGACTCTGTAAACCACTTAGAGAGGGCTGCAAAACACTGCACAGCGATATATAAGTCTAAGTGCAATTGCTAGTTCTGTTGCTGCACAATTTTCACTTATCTAGCATTGACCCAATTACTTTGACCGATAACTAGAAAGGAAACTGTTTTTTGGGGGGAGAACATCTGCACCAGAGGGATGGCACACCTGTGGCATACATAAGCAGTCGTGGACCTACCAGCCTTCCCGTTAATGTCTTGCCATTCGTTCTGGGATTGCACAATTATAAATTGTAATTATGGAACGCATTTGCATGTGCTTGTGGAAACCCAGTATGTGCCGCAAAGGCTCACCCGGGAAAAAGTGTCTACCTCCCACGTCATTTAAGAGTTTTTCAAAGGACTTCGAATTGGGCCGAGGAGATAATTAACAATTTGTGCAGCTGTCTGGAAATAAGCGGAAAGTATCTGGATGTCCTTATGCCTGTCAATCAGTCACAGGCTCTTCAGGGACCAAAAAAAACCCATTCTGCAGTAATCTAAGTTAGACTGTTGGTATGTTCGGTGTTCTGAAGTCAGAGTAGATATTAGCAGATTAACAGAGTTGGAAGGGACCTTGTAGGTCATCTAGCCCAACCCCCCACTCAAGCAGAAGACCTTACACCGTTTCTGACAAATGACAGTCCAGTCTCTTCTTGAAAATCTCCAGTGATGAAGCTCCAACAACTTCCGAAGGCAACCTCTGTTCCATGGGTTGATTGTTCTCACTGTCAGGAAATTCCTCCTTATTTCTGGGTTGAATCTTTCCTTGTTCAGTTTCCCTCCATTATTCCTTGTCTGGCCTTCGGGTGCCTTACAAAATAGCTTGACCCCCTCCTCTCTTTGGCAGCCCCTCAAATATTGGAAAACTGCTGTCATGTCTCCCCTGGTCCTTCTCTCCACTAGATTTGCCATACCCAGTTCTTCATTCTTCATAGGTTTTAGTCTTCATTCCCCTAATCCTCTTGGTTGCTCTTCTCTGCATTCTTTCTAGAGTCTCAATCTCTTTTTTTATTGTGTGGTGACCAAAACTGGATGTACTATTCTAGGTGTGGACTTACTAAGGCTTTATAGAGTGGTATACACACATCATCTCTGTTCTTCAATACCTTGGTATGTTCTTCTCTTTAACAAACTATCAAAATAGTGGCCAGGTTCAAGTTTTGAAATAAAAAAGAGAATTCCATTATGAGTTTAGGGAATGTATTTTTTTAGAGATAGTATTGGTGTCTAAAAGTATATTCTAAACGTTTTCTGTGAAAATAATCCTAAATCCACTCAAAATCGGAATTTCATTCCTCATGAAAAGTGCTTGAGATGTTTTGGTTGTGGAGGAGATTAAAAAAGACAGAATGAATTAACACAACAGAGAGGTATACAATTGTGTAAGGTGAGGGATTCTGAAAACTAGCAAGGAATTCTCTTTGAGAAATGGGCTTCAGAGGTTTTCTACTTCTGACATAGGAAAAAGCAAAGTAATGGTGTTTGCACATCATTATAAGTTATATTAATTAAGTAGAATGGGATAGAATAAAACAGAATAGAATAGAAAATATACTATCGAATGGAATGGAATGGAATGGAACGGAATAGAATAGAATAGAAAATATGCTACAGAACGGAATAAACAGAGTTGGAAGGGACCTTGGAGGTCTTCAACCCCCTGCTCGGGCAGAAAACCTGTTAGATCTGGGTAGCGAGAGACAGACTGCGGACACGAAGTGACTTAATAGCTCTTTATTAGTGATAGTAGTGATCCAGCTTACTCTGTGGTCGGAGGGTTCCCCTTTTATAGGGATGAGGCACGCCCATTGACCAATCAGAGGAATACCTGTTTCCCGCTGTAGGAGCGGACCTGAGGGAAGACTTATCCCGATATATGCTAATATCTAACACCCCTCCCCTCCTAGATGGGACGTTGCGGTAGGTGACATAGTCCTTTAGGTAGGTGGGTGTTTGTCTTGCTCGGGAGGAACGTCGGAGTTCAGGTTGTGTTGAAGTACTTGCAGGATTGGTTTCCTGTTGGTTTGAAGTAGTTGCAGGATCGGGTGCTTTTTCTGTTTCTGGAGGTCTTGCGTTTTCGATGCTCTTTTCCCTGGTATCTTGTTCGGCTGCGATGACGGGGGTTTGCTCAGCGGCTGTGATGACGGGGGGTTGCTCCGCTGCGTGCGTGATGTCCTGTCCCCCGCTTAGCTCGCCGGTGTCGTCGTTTCCTGGGATGAAATTTCCCTGCGGTTGTCTTTCTGTGGACAGGAAACTTTCGCCCTCATCCCTTAAGTTGGAGTGTGCTAGGCGACCTCGAAGCTGATCGATGTGCCTTCTCCAATTCCGCCCATCTTCAAGCTCTAACAAATACGATCGAGGGCCCATGATGCCAATGACCCTTGCCGGTATCCACAATGTCCCCCCTGTGTAATTTTGAGCATAAACAGTGTCTCCTTCTCTAAAAGATCTGACCTTACTTGTAGAGTCTGGGGGAGCCGAGGTAGAATAATTCGGGTGGAGCCTGTCCAGGTGAGATCGTAGGCGGCGACCCATTAGTAGTTCAGCGGGGCTTCTACCCGTCGTTGCGCTCGGGGTAATGTGTTGAATGAGGAGGTAATGGTCAATGCGTGTTTGCCAATCCCCCGGGCCCATCCTGGCGAGGGCCTCTTTCGCGAACCGCACCATTCTTTCTGCCTGACCATTGGACGCTGGATGGAATGGCGCGATGAGGGCGTGTCTGATTCCCAACCCTGCTAAAAATGTTTCGAACTGCATGGCCGTGAATTGGGGCCCGTTGTCCGATACTAACAGATCTGGTAGACCATGGGTGGCGAAAAGCCGCCTAAGAACCTTTATAACTGCCTCTGCCGTGGTTGATGTCATTAGGACTACATCCAACCATTTAGAATAAGCATCTACAACTATGAGGAAGGTTTGACCCTGGAATGGCCCTGCAAAATCAATATGAATGCGTGACCAGGGTGCCTTGGGTTTCTCCCATTCTGTGGCGGGCGCTTCCGGGGGTGCTGGTCTCGACTCCTGGCATGGATCGCAAGTGGCCACCCACTCCTCTATTTCTTTGTCCATATTGGGCCACCACACATAACTTCTCGCTAACGCTTTCATTCTCACGATCCCCGGATGCCCCATATGTAAAGCATTCAATACCTTTTTTCGTAGCGCAAAAGGAATAACAACTCGATCCCCCCACAACAAACATCCCTGTAACACGGAGAGTTCGTCCCGTTTAGACCAAAACATTTTGAATTCCGGGCCCACATTTCCCTTTGGCCACCCCCTCCATACCCAAGTTTGCACTTGTTTTATTAAATTGTCCTTCGAGGAGAACCTTGCAACGTCGTAAGAAGAAACCGGTCCCGAATCCAAACAGTCAATGAGCAATACCGGTACTTCTGGAGTGGGGTCTGGCAAAATGTCTGGTAATGGGCAACGGCTGAGCGCATCTGCGTGCCCTAGAGTGGAGCCCGGTCGATGAATTAACTTGTAAGAGTACGCAGCCAGGAAAACAGTCCACCTGGTCATACGTGGAGAAAGGGAGACCGGAGTGGGGCGATTCCCCGCCAAAAGTCCTAACAGCGGTTTGTGATCAGTAATGAGTTCAAAATCGCGGCCGTAGAGGTATTCATGGAAACGTTTCACACCTGCAACGGCAGCCAATGCTTCTCTGTCCATTTGGCTGTAGTTCCTTTCGGCCGATGAAAGAGTTCTGGAGTAGAAAGCAATGGGTGCTTCTTTCCCGTCGGGCATCCTGTGGCTGAGGACTGCTCCAACCCCGAACGGCGATGCGTCGCAGGTCAATACCAGCGGGAGGGTCTGACTGTATTGTACAAGTAGTGAGTCAGTGGTGAGCAGGCGCTTTACCCCGGCGAATGCTGCAGCTTCTGCTCGTCCCCATCTCCATGGTGCGTTCCTCTGGAGTAGACGGTGTAGTGGCTCAGCAACGGTCGCCTTCTGTCTCAGAAAAACGCTGTAGAAATTAAGTAATCCGAGGAAGGCCTGCAACTCGGTTTGATTTCGTGGTGTGGGGGCGTCCTGGATCGCCTTAATTTTCTTTTCAGTGGGGTGAATTCCCTGACCATCAATTCTATAACCCAGGAATTCTACGCTAGGCACGTTAATTTGGCATTTTTCTTTTTTCAGGCGGAGACCCTTCTCTCTGATTCTGGCCAAAACCGATCTGACTCTTTTGTTTAGTTGCTCCTCGTTTGCAGCGGACACCAAGATATCGTCAAAATATGGGACGACTCCCGGTATCCCTTGCAACAGTCGTTCCATGACGCTCTGGAACAATCCTGGAGCAATACTTACGCCGAATTGTAGCCGGTTGCATTTAAACGCTCCTCTGTGCGTCACTATAGTCTGGGCCTCCGCTGTGGCGCTATCTACTGGCAGTTGCTGGTAAGCTTGTGCCATATCTAATTTAGCGAAAACTTTTCCTGGCCCCAATGAGTGCAATAGGTGCTGTACTACGGGCACCGGATATGCGCTCTGTTGTAGCGCGACATTAATTGTGCATTTATAGTCTGCGCACAAGCGGACTGATCCGTCTGGCTTGACTGGGGTCACGATGGGCGTTTCCCAGCGCGCGTGATCTACCGGCTCAAGGATTCCTTGCTCCACTAACTTATCTATCTCTTTGTCTATTTTAGGGCGGAGTGCAAAAGGCACTCGTCTTGGTTTAAGTCGGATTGGCGCCACTTTAGGGTCTAAATTGAATGATATTGGTTTACCCACATACTTACCAAGACCGGGGCTGAACACATCCTCGAATTCCTTAAAAATCTGTTCAGCGCTGCTGTTTCTTACGGCGTTGATCCCGGTGACTTCTAACCCCAGGGCTTCAAACCAATCAAGCCCCAGAAGGTTCTGCAATGGCGCGCTGGCGATGGTCACGGGCAGCTGGGCTTCGATGTCCTTGAAACGGATGTGGAATGTGCCTTGGCCCACGATGGGGACTTGGTTCCCCTGGTAGTCTCGTAGCAGGACGTCTGGGGCGTGTAGTTGGCTCTTTCTGAGGCTAGGGATAGCCTGCTTCATGGATGCCCATGAAATGATCGTCAGGGTTGATCCTGTGTCAACTTCTAGCTCGCAGGGTGAGCCCTCCAAGAGGACTGTGACTCTCAGCCTTTTTGGCCGCTTAGGGCGGACCTGATGTATTGTGGTGAGATACGTTCGCAACTCCTCTCTCTGGGTCAACTCTATCTCACCGTCAACATCCTGAAAATACTCTCGTTGAGCGTCTTGATAGAACGCTCTTTCAGCTCTTTGTGTGTGTTCTCTCTGGGGATACGCTCGCTCACTTTCTTGTGAGTAATCTCTCTGGGAATACGCTCGTTCAGCTCTTTGGAAATTTTCTCTCTGGGTAAACACTTGTGGATTTCTCTCTGGGCGCCCTTTTTGGTTCCGCCAAGCCCCTGGGTTGGGCTTCTGTTGGCGGTACATGGGTGGCTGCCGTGAGGCAGGGACTCCGCTCCGGCACACTCGTGCGATGTGCCCAAGTTTGTTGCAGTGCGAACAAACAACGTTCCTGAACCTGCAAGTAGACCTGGGGTGATTCCCTCCGCAGCTTGCGCAGGGCGGCAAACGGGATCCGGGTCTCCCCCCAGGCCTCAAGTGACTGCTCTGCATTAGGTGACTGTCCTCGAACTCGGGATCCTCGTAGTCGGGGCTTGTGTCCTCATAGTGAACTCTGGTTTGTCTCGGTGCTGGCTGGTATGCGCTGGCCCCTCGTTGTATGGTCACCGCTGATTTCTCCGCTGATTCTGACGCTCTTGCTTCGTTTAACGCTGCCTGTAGGGTTAAATTCGGGTTTGCCAACATCTTCTTTTGCAACGAAATGTCTCTTACCCCACAGATGAGCCGCTCTAAGATGTGCTCTTCCAAATCTCTGTATTCGCAGTGAGCTGCTGCTTTTCGTAGGGCTGCAACATATTGATTGATTGATTCTCCCGCCTTCTGAGTCCTCATGTTGAATTCCTTGCGGCAGACATGGCGGGAAGGTTTTGGCGCGTAATGAGTTTGCAGAGTTTGTTGCAACGTCGTCCACGATACTGCCTGTATTGGAGTAGGCGCAGTGAGGTCTCTGGCCGTATTGAAGACTTCCTTTCCGCAGTAGCCGAGGAAGATGTTTTTCTTCCTCGCATCGGTGATCCCCGTGTATTCGTTTGCTTCGAGGAAACACTCGAAACGAATCATGAAAGCTTCCCATTCGTCGTTTTCTGGGTCGAAAGGAGCGGGGGGAGCATGCATCGCCATCTTCTCAGTTTGAATTTGCCGCGCTGCGGTGATCTGAGATGGCTGTCGGAATTGCTGCCGAATTCCTGGGCTGGATCAAATCCGGAGATTCTGGAGTAGCGTTCTTCGTCCTATCTGACTCTCAATCCCACCTTCGTCGCCAATGTTAGATCTGGGTAGCGAGAGACAGACTGCGGACACGAAGTGACTTAATAGCTCTTTATTAGTGATAGTAGTGATCCAGCTTACTCTGTGGTCGGAGGGTTCCCCTTTTATAGGGATGAGGCACGCCCATTGACCAATCAGAGGAATACCTGTTTCCCGCTGTAGGAGCGGACCTGAGGGAAGACTTATCCCGATATATGCTAATATCTAACAAAACCCTACATTTCAGACCCCCATTTCAGACCAACAGTCGTCTAATCTCTTCTTAAAAACTTCCAATGCCAGAGCATTCACAGCTTCTGAAGGCAAGTCAGACTGTCCCTGTGTATATACCTAGACTTCTACACGGAGATTTGTGATGATAGTAGTGATGTAGAGAAGAAGCTTTTAAAAAAAAACCAGCAAGGAGGAATTAAAAGCCATGACAAAAGCATCCAATTAAACAAACGCCCGTATTAAGAGACACTTGTTCCATAGAAGTACCTGTTTCGTAGATCTTTCGTTCTCCTTCCTAGATGTTGGCTGTTGGAGGGCAATAAGAGACCTATTATAAGCCCTGTAGGGAAGGAGGCTCATGAAAAACGACCCAATGCTTATGTACTTTCTACTCCTTAAGCAAAGAAAGGTGGATTCCTGTATTTGGCTGCATTGTTGACTTTGCCAGTGACCCCTAAATGCTTTAGAAGCACACACCTGAGGTTTTTTTTGCAGTCAACAGCTACCAATACAGAAAGCAGGATGAGATGTAGCCATCTCAGTTGGTGCCATGAAAGAACAGCGTTCATTGAGTTGACAAGAGAGACAGTTCAATGACCAGGAACTGCAGAATAAAATGAAGATGCTGGTCTATTGGTCTTCCTTTCATGAAGTGGACAAAAATCTGCTCCAGTTACTCTAAAGACTAAACCTACATTTGGAGGAAAGACAGACTCTCATGTTTATGAACAGGTGGACATTTTAAAAGAATAAGAGAGTTAGAAGGGACCTTGGAGATCTTCTAGTCCAACACCTGCTCAAGCAGGAGACCCTCTTCCATTTCAGACAAGTGGCTGTCCAATGTCTCATTGAAAACCTCCAGTGTTGGAGCACCCACCACTTCTGGTGGCATGTTGTTCCACTGGCTAATTGTTCTGCCAGGAAATTTCTCCTTATGTCTAGGCTGGATCTCTCTTTAATCATCTTCCACTTGTCACTTCTTGTCCTGCCCTCTGGTGCTTTGAAGAATAGCTTGACTCCCTCTTCTTTTTGGCAGCCCCTCAAAATATCAATACAATACAATAGCAGAGCTGGAAGGGACCTTGGAGGTCTTCTAGTCCAACCCCCTGCCTAGGCAGACAATCCCTATACCGTTTCAGACAAATGGTTATCCAACATCTTCTTAAAAACATCCAGTGTTGGGGCATTCACAACTTCTGGAGGCAAGCTGTTCCACTGATTAATTGTTCTCACTGTCAGGAAGTTTCTCCTCAGTTCTAAGTTGCTTCTCTCCTTGATTAGTTTCCACCCATTGCTTCTTGTTCTACCCTCAGGTGCCTTGGAGAATAGTTTGACTCCCTCTTCTTTGGGGCAGCCCCTGAGATATTGGAAGACTGCTATCATGTCTCCCCTAGTCCTTCTTTCTATCATTTCACTTCTAGTTCTTCTTTCCATTAAACTAGACATACCCAGTACCAGCAACTGTTCTTTTTTTTTTATTAAATTTTTAAAATAAAATTTACAATTATCACCCCCCCTTACCCTTCCCTCTTCCCACCCTCCCTCCCCCCTCCATCCCAGAGCAAAATACAGGGTATAAACAGTTAACAACCATATGCTAACATAAGCTAACTAATTTTAACATGTTACTATTCTTGTGCTTTAACTCCCCCTTTATTAAACTAACTTTGAATAAATTGTAATGTCCTTTATGCCTTCATTCATAAGCTAACTGAAATTTTTTAGTCCGGTATTTGTTTTGAATATAGTCAATCCATCTTCTCCAGTCCAGCTTGTACTTCTCATCTGAGTGGTCCTTCAGATACGCTGAAATTTTGGCCATCTCTGTGTCAGCGTTCCAAATATCATGCAGAATTAAATCATTGTCCAAGGCAAAGTTATCCTTAAAACTCCAATTTAATAAGACAGACATTTTGGCATTATGCTGTGAAATTTCAACTCTAATGTACATCCTTTGGGTTCACCCAGTTAAAAGTTCATCATCTATCCCCACTCCCCATAATTCATCACATGGTCCAATCTTCATCTTCCACGCTGGCATGTACACCCCTCTTCTTCCGGCCAGGTGTCGAGGTGCGGAGACAAAAGACGACCTTGAGCTTCTAAGAAATCCATAACAATCCATTCCACAATCCTACTCCTTTCTATTCCCCCCTCCCAACTACTATACCAATGAAACAGCATAAGAATATTTTTTTAAAAAGTGTGGCAGGCCAAAGATCCTAAAAGGAACAGAATTACAGGCCTGACACTCTGCTAAGTTTACTACTTTTAACATCCATTCTTGGATAGTGGGCAACTCTTCCTTCTTCCAGTATTGCGCCACCAACAATCTTGCTGCCGTCGTTAGGTTCAAGATCAAATTAGTCTCTATGACAGTGCAATCTGAAACTATGCCTAACAAAAACAACTGGGGTGTGAACTTTATCCTCTTTTTCAAAATATTTTTAATAGCCCACCGTATTTTTATCCAAAATGCTTTAACTTTTTTACAAGTCCACCAAATATGGTAGTACGTGGCACCAACACAGTCACATCTCCAACATTTAGATTGTAGGTTCAGATACGTACAGGCTAGCCTTTTTGGATCTAGATGCCATCTGTACAGAATCTTGTAAAAATTCTCTCTCAAGTTCTGAGCTTGTGTAAATTTTACATTTCTTACCCAAATCTCTTCCCATGTTTCCATCACTATTGGCTCTTCAGAATTTTGTGCCCATTTTATCATACAATCTTTAACTAATTCTGTTTCTGAGTCTATTTCTATCAATACATTATACAACCTTTTTATGTGCATTTGACCCTGGTCCCTGATTTCTTTTATCAAGTTATCCTCATTTTGGATAATACTGGATTTCTGGTCTTTTTTCCATCTAGCCTGTAACTGACCATACTGAAACCAGGTTTGAATTACCCTTTCGTCTCTTAATGCATTCAAAGATTTTAACTGTAGTGCACCTCTATCCATACCAAGGAGTTCTGCATATGTAGTTACATCTTATTTTTGTTATACACTTATGTTCTCTATAGCGTGTCTAGCCACCCCCCACATGGGTATCTTGTCATTTAGCCTATATTGATATTTTTTCCAGACACGCAGTAAGGCATTCCTTAAAATATGACTTTTAAAGATCTTGTCGGCCTTCTTGTCATATATTAAATAAGCATGCCAGCCATATACCAAATCATAACCCTCAATATTCAATATTCTATCCTCTGTTAGGTTAATCCAATCGCTAATTGTTGTTAAAACTGCTGCTTCATAGTATAATTTTAAGTTGGGCATTTTTAAGCCTCCTCTTTCACGTATGTCTTGCATTATTTTAAGTTTTATTCTCGGTTTCTTTCCTGCCCAAACAAAATTGTTAATACCTTTCTGCCATTCTTCCAAATTTGCGTCTTTTTAAAGTATTGGTATCATTTGAAAGAAGAATAGAAACTTGGGCAAAACATTCATTTTAACTGCAGCAATCCCTCCCAACAAAGACAATTGTAGTTTTTTCCATTTATTCATTTCTATCTGTATTTTATGCCATAATGATTCATAATTGTACTTATATAATTTCCCATTTGAGGTTGTAATATAAATTCCTAAATATTTAACCTTTTTTACTATCTCACATCCTGTTACTCTTTCTAATTCTTTTTTTTTTTTGGTTCATAGTCATATTTTTAGCTATCATCTTTGTCTTCCCTAGATTTACTTTGAACCCAGATACTTGACCATATTGATTAATTATATTCATTAGACCTATAACTGATTCCCCCGGCTGGGTTAAAGTTACAACCAAGTCATCCGCAAATGCTCTTACTCTATATTCGTAGTGCCTAATCTTAATTCCTTGTAGTTCATCAGACCCACGTATTCTGTTCAATAACAGTTCCAGGGTTAAAATAAACAATAATGGAGACAAGGGACACCCCTGTCTTGTTCCTTTTTCAATTTTAAAAGATTCTGTTAAGCCTCCATTAAATATAATTTGTGCTGTCTGTTTCTGGTATATTGCTTTGATAGATTGCATGAAATGCTCTCCAAACTGCATCTTTTGTAGCATTTTTATTAAAAATTGCCAATTGACTTGGTCGAATGCTTTCTCCGCATCTAAGAATAAAAGCACTGCCGGGACTTGATTATACTTTCCCAAATATTTCATTATATTAATGATTTGTCTTACATTACTTTTCATTTGCCTTCCCTGTATAAAACCAGACTGATCATTGTGGATCGTTTGTTGCGCAATTGGCATTAACCTGTTTACCAATATTTTAGCAAAGATTTTATAGTCTGTATTAAGTAATGAAATAGGCCTGTAGTTTTTTGGCTGGGTAGGATCCTGATCTTCTTTTGGAATTAATGAAATAAAAGCTGTTTTCCAGGATGGTGGGACCCTGCCTTCCTAGCACAAGATGACATCTGGTAATAGTAGAGATTTTGTTTTTTTACTTATTTTATTTTCTACAACCAGAATTACAGGTTGACCTAAGAAAGTATCCGCATTGACTCTATAGTTGGCAGGTGTAAAAGAATGGTACTTTTACAAAAAGAAATTTTTTGAAGTCAATCAATCAGAATAGAGCTGGAAGGGACCTTGGAGGTCTTCTAGTCCAACCCCCTGTTCAAAGATGAGACCCTATATCATTTCAGACAAGTGATTGTCCAATCTCTTCTGAAAAACCTCCAGTGACGAAGCTGCCACAACTTCTGAAGGCAACGTCTGTTCCACTGGTGAATTGTCCTCATGGTGAGGAAGTTTCTCCTTAATTCCAGGTTGCTTCTCTCCTTGATCACCTTCCCTTCTGGTGCTTTGGAAAATATGGCAGCCCCTCCAATACTGGAGTACTGCTATCATATCCCCCCTAGTCCTTCTTTTCTCTAGACTAGCCGAACCCAAGTCCTGCATATGTCTCTAGGCCTTTAACCATCCTAGTTGCTCTTCTTTGCACTTTTTCCAAAATCTCAACATCAAAGTCTGAACAAGAAGACTCCAAAACTCAACCCAAAGATACAAATGAAGTCAATGAATCACGAAGGAATATGGGAAACAAGGGCATAGGACTTCTTTGTAGATCATCCCTCATAACCAATGGGACCAATACAGATGAAAGAGTTGAAAGTCAACTGGCCGAGAAGGCAGTCAGTAGCTTCAGAGAATTGCCATAATATCTAAAGGAGATTTTCTACTTGCAAAGAATATGGAGGACAGGACAATAATAACAGAATAACAGTTGGAAAGTATTGTGGCCCACAAGCAACCAGTGGAGATAGCAGCAGATTCGGAGAGTGAGGAGGTTGGGGAGGAACCTGGGCCAATCCTGGAGTCTGGGGAAGGCTCAGACGAGGGCTCTGTGTCGGAGGCAGAGAGGTGGCCAGTGCTGTATGACATTTATCAGCTGCCTTCGGAGTCAGACATCAGTGAGGCAGACGAACAGGTGGAGCCTGTTCCCAGTGTGCACATGAGCAGAGTTGCCAGACGAAGGGAACAGCTAAAGAACAAGTGTTGACTTGGGAGTAAGGCCACAGGTGGACGGTGTATGGCCCCTCCCAGAGGAAATAAAAGAGGAGCGAAAGGGGAGGGGAGTTTGCAGGGGACAATGAGTTCGCTTAATTGGTTCGTGACTTTCCTAGACTCCTTGCCAGGTTTCGCAGAGATCGTCCTGGCAGCTCTCCAAGCCAGATAATGTCTGTGACTGTAAAACCTCCCTCGAAAGACTTTGCTGGAGGTGAATGAGCAGAATTCACAGTCAATTAATAAAAGGGGTTTTTGTTGGGACAAGGAGTTTGCTTCAGGCTATTGGGAAGCCTCAGTCAGAACAGAAGACACCTTGGAGGTCTTCTAGTCCAATGTTGTTATCAATTTCGGCATGATTTTTGGCACATCCTGTTGTTGGCAATTAAACCCTGCCAAGACTTAACTTCCCACTATTTAAGCCATCTATGAAAGCCGTGTTAGTTTTAAAAGCAATTTCTTTGCCCTCCTTCCCACAAGCCCTTCAGAGGATGTCAACATTCTCTCCTACTAGATGCTGTAGGAGAAGAGATAAGCGGAGCAGAACCCTTATTGGCAAGGAGATAACCATGCCTTCCAACCCCTTCCTAGCTGCTTTGTTTTGTGACCTCAAGGGAGGGCTTAGAATGAAGCCCTGTTGGCAGCAGGTCGAGTCCTTGCCCAGCCTTCTCCCAGAGGTGGAATTCTTCTGTATTTTTCTTCTCCTCCTGCCTAGATCTTTTGACGTAAAAGAACGGAATAACTGAACGAGCTGGAAGGGACATTGGAGGTCTTCTAGTCCAACCCCCTGCTCAGGCAGGAAACCCTATAGCTGTGATGGCGAACCCATGGCACGCATGCCAGAGGTGGCCTGCAGAGCCCTCTCTGTGGGCACATGTGCTGTCACCAGCTGCTCTTCTGGTTTCCAGTGGGCAAGATCTTGGCAGATGCCAAAGCACTAGAAAATGGCTGAAAACGGCCCAAAGACAGACTGAAAAATGCCCTAAATATGCCATGAAAAATGCCCTGAAAATAGCCTGGAAAATGGCCAAAAGCAGCCAAAAAACAGGCACCAGACAGCTGGTCTTCAGGTTTCCAGCACTCCAATGTGCATGCATGCGCGTTCTGATTTGGGCACTTGGTGCCAAAAAAGGATTGCCATCACTGCCCTACACCATTTCAGACAAATGGCTATCCAACATCTTCTTAAAGACTTCCAGTGTTAGGGCATTCACAACTTCTGGAGGCAAGTTGTTCCACTGGTTAATTGTTCTAACTGTCAGGAAGTTTCTCCTCAGTTCTAAGTTGCTTCTCTCCTTGATTAGTTTCCACCCATTGCTTCTTGTTCTACCCTCAGGTGCCTTGGAGAATAGCTTGACTCCCTCTTCTTTGTGGCAACCCCTGAGATATTGGAAGACTGCTATCATGTCTCCCCTAGTCCTTCTTTCTATCATTTCACTTCTAGTTCTTCTTTCCATTAAACTAGACATACCCAGTTCCAGCAACTGTTCTTCATATGCTTTGGGCTCCAGTCCCCTGATAATCTCTGTTGCTCTTCTCTGCACTGTTTCTAAAGCCTCAACAATTCATCGGATTACTGAATAACTTCTGCCATTATAAAAAGGATCTTAGTTCATTAAAGACGGTGGCATTGATATGGAGGAAAGCATCATTAATATCAGTGAAACTATTAATGTCTATTTTTATTTATATCTATTGATAATTCTCATTTGCTGGAGTAGTGTGGTGGCCTAGAGGTAGAGCTCTTGCCTCACAACCAGTAGGCTGTGAGTTTGATCCTAGGTAGTGGCAGATATTTCTCTCTCTCTCTGGGCACAATGACAATATATCTGCTGAACAAAACTCCGCATTGGCAACAGGAAGGGCATCCGGCCATTAAACACTCTGCTAGCTCCATCCAGTTGCTCAGGCTCCACCCCACAAGGGATTATGGGCTCGTTAAATGAAGATGATAATTCTCATTTGCTATTGTTTCTTAGTAGCACAAGGTGACATCTGGTAATAGTAGAGATTTTGGGTTTTTACTTATTTTATTTTCTGCAACCAGAATTACAGGAAATCATCACAAGGCTGTGTCATATGAGAATGTGTACAGAAATTTATGTGAGATCAGGCTCTTCCATTAAAAAATCCTACGTAGAGAAAAGTAGCATTTCAGAGCGGAGGGTTAGCTTTGGAACCTGGCTGGTTTCTATTCCTACGAAGTGGTTTTTTTCAGTAAACATGACTCAATATTTATATATGACAAGGGACTGTTGATATTTACTCTTGCTTCCCAAAATAACAAACCTTTCAGGATGCTTAAGACTCCATTCAAGCTCAATTTAACACCCGCAAGCTTCGCTTTTGTGCGGCCTTTTGTTAAACCCGATTCTAATATTTAAGTCGGTCAATACTCTTGGGGACCACTAAAACAACCTTAGAGTGTATTTGCACTTTTTAAACATACCATTGAGGTGATGAATTTGGATTGGCACCATATATTTATCATGGATAAAAGAGGTTTTTATTTTCCTCCTCCTTATTCCATAATCAGCTGGACTTTTGCTCTGCTAATTCTCAGAAATAGGAAGCATTGTAAAATAATTGGAAGGTTGCACTCTTCCGACCGAAGGATTCATCCCAAAGAAAGAATCTCCAAATCGAGAAGGAGAGATCTCACTTTAGCAGGGAAAACCCAAGTTAGAAGAGCCTTTAATCTAAGGTTTGTGAGTGTGGTATTGTGGGTGGGTGTGTAGACATGGGGAAGGAAGATCAATGGACCAGAAAGTGCATCATGAGGTTGACTTAAGAAAGTATCCGCTTTGACTCTATAGTTGGCAGGTGTAAAAGAATGGTACTTTTACAAAAAGAAATTTTTTGAAGTCAATCAATCAGAATAGAGCTGGAAGGGACCTTGGAGGTCTTCTAGTCCAACCCCCTGCTCAAAGATGAGACTCTGTTCTTCATATGTTTTAGCCTCCATTTCTAGCTGCTTTTTCACCTGATTTCTCTCCACTGGCCAAATTAGGTCTCATTCTAGATTTAGAATTATCCAGTAGACAAACAGACCAACAGATATTTGAGAAATAACAAGGCCAGCCCTCTGAATTCCTACAGAGGGGAACATGTCTTCAAAATTTCAGAATATTGCTAGGATTCAGAGAAGTGGCTTTGTCATGTCTCAAATTTGAGAATAATTATGGAGGGCAACCAGAACCTTTTGCAGAGATTTAAGCTGAGCAAAAATTTTGGAGGCAGCCTTAGCTCTTTGCTGTCCTCTAGCGCCGATTTGAATTTGGGTAACCCAGTTCTGGTCACAGCTGGAGAGGATATTTTCAAGTAAAATATGCCATCTGATCTTTGTAATCAAAGGAGTCACGTTTGGTCTGCATTTTAATCCAGAAAGAGTCATTGATGGGGCTTGGACTGGGGATCCAAACTGAGGGATGTCTGTCATTCAAATCTGTTTGCTAGTTTTGTTTTGTTTCAGTTTTTTCTCAGTTTTGAGATGGGACTGTAGCTGTGTAGGCAGGAAAATGAGGGTTTGGGTCAAAGGTGAATTTTGCTTACAAACAGCCCAATTCACAGTGCTCCATATGGTCATCTTGAATCTATTAGATGGCAGCTATCTGTCCATCATCTTCCCTAAGTATCATCCCTTTATTCTCATCTCTCTCTCTCTCTCTCTCTCTCTCTCTCTCTCTCTCTCTCTCTCTCTCTCTCTCTCTCTCTCTCTCTCTCTCTCTCTCTCTCTCTTTATCAGCTATCATCTGTGTCTGTCAATCTATCATCCTCTCTGTCTCTGCCTCTCACTCTCACTCTCTCTCATCTAGCTCTCATCTCTTTATCATCTATTGCCTGTCTAGCATCTCCATCTATCTATATTCGGCTCTTGGGACACAGCAAGTCCCATTGTCATGCTGATGAGCCCAATTGACAGGGGAGCTGATAAGAAATGGATCGCTCAGATAGAGAGACATTCTCTGTCTCTCTCTCTCTCTCACTGTGTTTTATCTGTCTCTGTCTCTCTTTCTCTCTGTCCTTCTCTGTCTTTCTTTCTTTCTTTTTTCTTTCTTTCTTCCTTTCTTTCTGTCATCTATCTATCTATCTATCTATCTATCTATCTATCTATCTATCTATCTATCTATCTATCTATCTACCTACCTACCTACCTACCTACCTACCTACCTACCTACCTATCTATCTATCTATCATCTCTCTCTCTTTCTCTCTGTGTCTCAGTGTTTTATCTGTCTCTGTATCTCTTTCTCTCTGTCCTTCTCTGTCTTTCTTTCTTTCTTTCTTTTTCTTTCTTTCTTTCTGTCTATCATCTATCTATCTATCTATCTATCTATCTATCTATCTATCTATCTGCCATCTCTTTATCATTTCTTGTCTGTGTCTGTTTGTCAATATATTATACTATCCTATCCTATCCTATCCTATCCCATCCCATCCCATCCCATCCCATCCCATCCCATCCCATCCCATCCCATCCCATCCCATCCCATCCCATCCCATCCCATCCCATCCATCCATCCATCCATCCATCCATCCATCCATCCATCCGTCTGCTGGTCTCCCTCCCTCCCCCCTCTCCTCCTGCTATAATCCCCTTATCATCTCTCTATCATTCTCTCTCCCTTGCTTATTTGTTGCGATAGAAAAAATGTTCGATTAACTCTAGCATGATGTCTACAAATCACCTCAGCCATGTAGCTCCCTGTTTGCCCATGACTATTCATCATTTGATACCCCAATTCTCCCAAAATATTCAATGGGAGGAGAGTTTGGGAGCAGCTCCCAAAAGAGATTAATTGACTCAGTTAGCTAACCCAAAGGAGGCTCCATTTAACCCTAAATAGACCCAGTGGTGCCCAGCCTAATTAAAGTTTGCCAATTACCTCAGTTTGACTCCAGAGTCTTCCAAGAAAAAGAACTGGAGAGGATGAATTTTAAAAAAAGAAGAACGAAGAAAAAACCCGAAGCTTTTCCAATATGTGACATATTGATCTGAGGACTTAAACAATGGCCATTTATTCCTCTTCTGATAAATACAGATTTATCACATCCGCCATGCAACTCCACTTTTAAGGCAGTTGCTAGGAGAAAAGCAAAGGTTTTAATGGTCAGATTTATGCCGGTAGGGACAAAATGAATAAACCAGTCTCCAAGTTGACAGCTAGTCAAGAAGTGCTTCAGGCATTAAGCCAAATTCAGCCAAATTCAGAGTGTGCTCCCTCCCTCCCTCCCTCCCTCCCTCCCTCCCTCCCTCTCTCTCTCTCTCTCTCCATTTTTTCTCTCTGTTCATTTCTGTTTTGTGTGTGTATGTGTGTGTGTGTGTGTATGTGTTGCTAGGTTATTAGTCAACCAAACAGACGATATCATGAAGATTCTTGCAAGTGAGTGGATCTAATATTAATATCTCTCTGGTAAAGAAGAAGTATTTTTTGCAAAATCAGGGGGTAAGTCAATAATGAACGGATTGGATTTCATATTGAATCTTTCAAACCCAGCTGGGTAGAAGAAATTGACTAGATATTTGCAAGTCAATGCCTCCTTTGCTGCTTGCTTCAGCTCATGTATATTTTAGCCTCAGCTGTCAGAAGACAAAGGGTTTGAATTGCAGAGGGAAAGCATTGTTAAAAATAAATGTATTTATGTATTTGGTGCTGTGTGTATGTGTCTGTCTGTGTGTGTGTGTGTGTGTGTGTGTGAGAGAGAGAGAGAGAGAGAGAGAGAACACCAAATACACATACACACACACACACATTTGAGGTGCTTCAATCTATGGAATATAACTATAATTTATTCTTTTTTCCAAGTTTCCTTCTGGAGTATTTGTTTTATTCTCACAGCCATCCTGTAAGAGAGATTAAACAGTGATGGGAATTAACTCAAGGCTATCTTTTGAACTTTGAGGGCAAATCAAAATTTAGGTAGCCCTGTTCTCAGAATAACAGAGTTGGAAGGGACCTTTGAGATCTTCTAGTCCAACCCCCTGCCCGAGCAGGAGACTCTATTCCATTTCAGACAAATGGTTGTCTGATCACTTCTTAAGAACCTCCACTGATGAAGCCCCCACAACATCTGGAGGCACCATCACAGCGGTGCTTTTGGAGAACTGTAGCTTCTACCTATAGTTTATGTACTTTAAGGTCATAAAGAGACGAAGAATAGCTTGGCCAAAGCACCTGAAGACAGAACAAGAAGCAACGGGTGGAAACTGCTAGCATTAAAGTAAAGCAATGCTGTCCACAAAGGTGAATTTATACTCCAGGAAGACATCATCTTGAGCCCTACATAAAGTCCCATCTTTGCACAGAGATAGAGATGGAGATGTTGGGAGGTGGAGATGGGAGATGAGAGGATGGAGAGTGGGGGTAGGGACAGAGAGAGGGCGGGGAGAGAGAGAGAAAGAGAGAGAGGGGGGAGAGACAGAGAAAAAGAGGAAAAAAAAGAGAGAGAGAGAAATCTTGCACAATGCTGTAACACAACTGATTTTTTAAAATAAAGCCAGGAGCCAAATTTATATATTTTTGGGTTTTCCCCCCATCAACAGCTCCTTTCCTGCTCGTAGTTGGAAACAGTCGAGATGGGAGAACGTGAGAATCAAAATCCTAGCAAACACCATTATCCTAAACTGCAAAGGGTACAAGTTCCTTCAAGTGAATGGGACTCTTTCTTGATGAAGGTAATGGAGTTGGTTAGCTCAATTTACAGGAGCCTGAAGTCGAGTCCTCCACTCTTGTGGCCCTTAGGAAGTCAATTTCTCAGTGCTCAGGAGAGGGGGTGCAGGCTGCCTTGATCCACAGAGTTCCTTTAACCGTTGAAACAGGCACATCCCTGAAGAGAGCTCCAACCTAATTGGCAGACAATTCCTTCATCCGCCTGTTTTCACAATTTGCTTAGGGCATAGATGGGTCAGGGGGCTGTGGGAATACTGGATAGGAGTCACGCCTGGAGCAAAACAACCTTCATCCAGTCAGTCACATCAAGGGATTAACTGAAAAGAAATGTGTACATAGAAATAATAGAAACAAATAGACATGGAAATCAAGGCAAATAGAAATAGAAATAGGAAAGGAAGGAAGGAAGGAAGGGAAGGAGGGAGGGAAGGGAAGGAAAGAAAGAAAAGAAAGGAAAGGAAAGAAGGAATAAAAGGAAAGAAAGAACAAAAGAAATAAAGAAAGACAGGAGAAAGAAGGAAAGGGGGAAGGAAGGAAAAGGAAAGGAATGAAGAAAAAGAAAGAAAAGGAAAGGAAAGGGGGAAGGAAAGGGAAAAGAAAGGAAGGAAGGAAGGAAAGGGAATGAAAGAAAAGAAAGTAAAGAAGGGAAAAAGGAAGGAAAGAAGGAAATGAAGGAAGGAAAGGAGGGAAAGGAAAGAAAGGAAAGGAAAAAAGAAAGAAAGAAAGAAAAGAAAGGAAAGGAAAGAAAAGAAAAAGGAAGGAAGGGAGGGGGAGGAAGGAAGAAAGAAAGAAAGACCACGCTGATCATATGTGGGTTTGATGAGCTGCTGCATTCACTCCAAAAGCCTGGGGTGTGGGTTAAAGGCCACTTTAAAGGAGAATATTTGTAGCTCAGGGTTGACACAAAGGCATCACTAGTCCTGACGATGTTCCCTAGCTGGGTCATGAAACGTCCGCAAGAAAACAAGCAAGCTCAGAGAGCACCAAGGAGCCCATAAGTCACTTTTTCCCAAGGCATTTGGCTGAATTTGGCTAGAAGTCCGAGGCGTGGCCTGCATTGTGCAGAGGAGGAGGAGGAGGGGATCAATTCCAGATTGCCCCGTCTGCCATCCCTAACTAGACCGGTCCTTGCCTTGGCAGGGTTTGGACGGCGGACAAAGACGCTATTTTTATAGCATCCTGAGCACCTACGACAGCCGGGGGCAGCGAGAAGCCTTGTGCCGCCGATACGCGATCAGCCTTCAGCGCCAAAACGCTCTGGGTGAGTATCAGCCGAGGTCGATCCAAAGAAATCTGGAGAGGCCAGGAGGGATTGCAAAATCTGGGGATTACGAGACCAGTTTTATGGGCCGTGAAAGCGCATCTCTCTCCCAGCCGGAGCTCATGCTGCTTCAGCAGGCAGGGTTCACGCAGCCTTTGGCCAAAAGCTTTATTCCACTCAGCGGGGCCAGGCCAAACATTCATGCGTGATGCGCCTCCGTGCGCTCTGAATGCTGTTTATGCCACATCCGTTTATCTTTAGTGTCTCTCCACCACCATGCTCCAAACACGCCCCCAGACAGCTGGAAAACAAATACTTTGGAATGAATCTTTCGCTATACAAAAAAAGGGAAAAGAATTCCGTCTTCAGTATATCTTCATGTACAAAGGTTGTCCTCGACTTATGACCACAATGGAGAACACAATGGAGCCGATTCTGCACAAGGCATGAAGCATTTTTCCGAGTGTACAGGTAGTCCTCGCCTTTTGACCACAGTCGAGCCTCAAACTGCCTGAAACCGTTGTTAAGTGAGTTTTAGTGAGTTTGCCCGATTGGACAGACTTTCTGGCCACAGACGTTAAGCGAATTGCTGCACTTGATAAGTTAGTAAGCCGGTTGTTAAGTGAACCTGGCTTCTCTATTGGCTTAGCTTGTCAGAGGGTCATGACCCTGGGACACTGCAATGGTCATAAGTATGAGTCAATTGCCAAACATCCGAAAGGAAGGTCTCCCTCTTTATTTAAAGCAAGAAAAGTGTGCAATTTAATCTCTAAAGAAAAAACATTTCCAAAATATTTAAATTCATTCCTAAATCTTAAATAAATACGATCCTACATAGGAGAGGCCAGAAGCAAAAGGCATTTGTTTCTGCAGACTTTCTCTTCAAAGTTATATTAAGAAATGTTTTTGGTATAGGTAATCCTATACTTATGACCACAACCAAACCCAAAATTTCTGTTGCTAAGTGAAACATTTGTCCTGTTTTTCGACCCTTCTTGCCACAGATGTTAAGTGAATCACTGCAGTTCTTAAATTAGTAACATGGATGTTAAGTTAATCTGTGAGTCGGAAGGTCGCAAAAGGGGATCACATGACCCTGGGACACAGCAACCGTCGTAAGTATGAATCCATTGCCAAGCATCCAAATTTTGTTCACATGGGGATGCTGCAACAGTCATAAGTGTGAAAAATGGCCACAAATCTCACTTTTTGTAGTGCCATTGTAACTTTGAACGCTCACTAAGTGAACTGTCATAAGTCGAGGACTGTCTGTATTTAAAGCAAGATAAGCGTGCAATTTAATGTCTAAAGAGAAACGTTTCCAAAACATTTGAAGTTCATTCCTAAATACCATTCTTGATAGGACAAAGCCAGAAATAAAAAGCAATATATTCAGTCGAGTTTCTCCTCAAAGTTATATTAGAAAAATGATGTTCTGGGAGGATTTTGACTTAGAATCGGAATCCACAGATGGACAATTCCTGTCTTTGGGGTGAGCCAAATGTCTGAACCTGCATGAAAAATGGGCCAGAATTTAAATGAGAACCTGCTTTCCTGCCCGATAATTTATCTCTTCATATATTGAATTTGATAAAAAATTCTCTCCGTTTGTTTTCCTTCCAGTTGTACAGATTTTCACCATTTTGGCTTGCTGTCTTTTTTAAAATGTCTTTTTTTTAAATGCTCAACCCACACCCCTAAAACCATTCCCCATCTCACTTTGGCTCAGCGTTGTCCCTGATAAAACAGGTGGCGTTTTTTAGACAACAGTCTTTCCAAGTTGGTTTAAAATGATGTGACCTTGAAGTGGCAACACTGCATGGCTTATGACAGAAATGTCCATGGAGAGTCTCAGTCATCTACCTATCTCCTCCTCCTCCTCCTCTTCCTTTTCCTTCTCCTTTTCCGTCCTCCTCTCTTCCTCCTCCTCCTCCTCCTTCTTCCTCCTCCTCCTCTTCCTTTTCCTTCTCCTTCTCCTTCCTCTCCTCCTCCTCCTCCTCCTTCCTCCTCCTCCTGTTCCTACTACTCTCCTCCCCCCTCCTGTTCCTCCAACTAGACTTTCTTCATTTTTCCAAAAAATAGAAGGATTTCAAAAGAGAGCTAACAACCAGATGACTCCAAGGAATATAAATCTTTCCATCCTCCACCTTTTAGTCAGAACTGAAGAGAAGCAAAATGTTTTCAAGCAAAAACAAGTTAACATCATCAGTGGCTTGATCAATGTCATCACTAAGCACTGATAATGTTACCTAGTTGGGTCATGAAACGTCTGCAAGAAAACAACCAACCGCAGAGAGCACCAAGGACCCCACAGTTCGAACCTGAGCTGCAAATATTGTCTCCTGTCATATCTACAAGCATTTTGGTGTCAGTAATAGTAATTCTTTCGATGCCAGTAATAGTAATTCCCAAGATTTTAGGCTAATGTACGTAGTTGGGAAAAATACCCTGGAGGGAAGAGAATAGCAAACGGCATATATTGTGGCCTTCAGTGGTGTCATTCATTTTTTTTTACTACCGGTTCTGTGGGCATGGCTCGGTGTGCATGGCATGGCTCAGTGGGCATGGCTTGCTGGGCATGACAGGGGATGGATATTTTAAAATCTTTATTCCCTCCCCGCTCAAGGGGAAGGATACTGCAAAATCCCCATTCCCTCCCCACTCCAGGGAAGGGATACTGCAAAATCCCCATTTCCTCCGGATCAGTTGGGACTCGGGAGGCAGAGAATAGATGGGGGCAGGGGCAGTCAGAGGCGGTATTTGCCAGTTCTCCGAACTACTCAAAATTTCCGCTACTGGGTCTCCAGAACTGGTCAGAACCTGCTGAATACCACCTCTGGTGGCCTTGCTAACTTCAAGGATACGCTTAGAAAGTCACCAGGCCTCAAGATGAGCTGACCACAGATTTAACTGAATCTGTAACAGCATTGTAGGTTCTTCAAATCAAAGTCTCTCCTAGCCATACCTGAAGAAACCTGGGCTCTTCCACCCATAAATTCTATTTCTGAATTATATAGTTCTTGGCTCGGTTGCAAAACTCTGGAAAAACTTTGTGTTAGTTTACTCGTTCTGTGAGTAATGAAATATGTGGACCAAACAGAAACAATTAACATAGGGGTAAAACTGGAAACCATTTTTTTCCCCTTTCTGGGAAACGATCATACGTTTACGGTTTGGTGAACTTGGATGGATGAAATTACAGGCCAACTTCAATTGGGGCTTTCTTTCAAACGTAGAATATAGGATAACTGTCTGCTCTAAACCATCCTGACTTATCCTGGTTTTAAGAAATGGCTCAGTTTGGTCCAGGTTGGTTTTCTCCTTCAAGAGAAATCAGATTCCCCCCCCCTGTCATTTTGGAAAGCAGAAAGTTGTTATTCTAAACAACACTGGATTATATCCAGAGGCAGGGTGCTTGTGTGTGTGTGTGTGTGTGTGAAAGAGTGTGTGTGTAAATTATAGAGAAAGAGGCCGATCTAAAAGGAATCGGGGACAGGGAGAAAGAGAGAGACTGACTGACTGACTGACTGACTGACTGGTATAGTAATTAATGATAAGAGAGAGAGAATGATACATAGAGAGAGAATGATAGAGAGAGAGAATGATAGAAAGATAGAGAGATGATAAAGGGATTATAGCTAGATATCTAGATATTTATATATATCACAGAGAGAGAGAGAGAGAGAGAATGAGAGAGAGAATGGTAGAGATATGATAAAGGGATTATAGCTAGCTAGATATCTATATCTATCTGAGAGAGAGAGAAAGAGAATGAGAGAGAGAATGACACAGAGAATGATAGATGATAAAGGGATTATAGCTAGATATCTAGATATCTATATATATCAGAGAGAGAATGAGAGGATGAGAGAGAGAGAATGAGAGAGAGAATGAGAGAGAGAATGAGAGATGATAAAGGGATTATAGCTAGATAGCTAGATATCTATATCTATCTGAGAGAGAATGATAGAGAGAGAATGATAGAGAGAGAATGATAGAGAGAGAATGATAGAGAGATGATAAAAGGATTATAGCTAGATATCTAGATATCTAGATATATCAGAGAGAGAGAGAGAGAATGAGAGAGAGAGAATGAGAGAGATGATAAAGGGATTACAGCTAGATAGCTAGATATCTATATCTATCTGAGAGAGAGAGAATGAGAGAGAGAGAATGATAGAGAGAGAGAATGATAGAGAGATGATAAAGGGATTATAGCTAGATAGCTATATCTATCTGAGAAAGAAAGAGACAGAGAGACAGAGAGAGAAAGAAACAGTTGTCTCATAATTAAGGCAAGGACAAAGTAGGCCGCCCTCATCTTTCGCTCCTACAATTATTGAAAACCGTGTCACATCACCGCGGGGACGACAGCTGCTGGCAGACCATCCTGGAGCTCTTCTTGCAATTAAGGGGGTTATTTGCCAACTTTGCAGTCTAGGCATGGCAGGGAACCTTCTTCACTCCGCTGACTTTTATGGCCTGGCCAACTCACGCTGTCTACCGTTGATGGCTCTCCACCTGTGCTTCAGTCATCCTGGACACTTTTAGTGTTTTGGGGGGACAAAGTAGCAACCGGCTATCAATAGAAGAGCTCGGTCCCCCCCCCCCCCCGCATCCCTTTCCCCCGTCCATAGCTGAGGTTGTTATGGGGTTTTTGGTCCACCTGATGATTTCCTGACCTCTTTTTCGAACCCATTTCCAGGGCTCATCACAAAGCAGCAAGTGGCATATTACGCTTCCTTCATCAAAGATTCAAAATCCAGCCCTCGGTCGAAGCGAGGAAGAAGGTCTCCTGCAAAGGCAGATGGCAGGAGAACACAGCTGCATTCCTGTCATTAAATATGAATCAAAGGAGCCACGGAGAACTCCCTCACCTGGCAAGCGAGGATGAATCATGGTTTGGCGCTTGGGGAAAACCGGGACGCTTTGCCTTCCGTCGCTCCGACATTTGCAAACAACAAAGGGCACGTTGGGAAGAAGAGATCCAACTTGACAAACTTGAACCCTGGGCCCTCTCTAACAAAATGAAATTCAGTATGGAGAAAAGTAAAGTCTTGCACTTAGGCAAGGAAAAACCCAAAGGACATATATAGGCTGGGTGAAACCAGGCTTAATAGCAGTCACTGAGAGAGGGATCTTGGAGTCTTAGTGGACAACCAGCTAAATAGGAGCCAACAATGTGAAGCAGCAGCCAAAAAAACCAATGCAATCCTAAACTGCATTAACAGAGGGATAGAATCAAGATCAGGGGAGATACTAACACCACTCTATAAAGCCTTAGTAAGACCACACCTAGAGTACGGTATCCAGTTTTGGTCACCACACTATAAAAAAGATGTTGAGTCTCTAGAAAAAGTGCAGAGAAGAGCAACCAAGATGATTAGGCGACCGGAGGTTAAAACATATGAAGAACGCTTGCAGGAACTGGACATGGTTAGTCTAGTGAAGAGAAGGACCAAGGGAGGCAAGACAGCAGTTGTTCCAATATTTGAGGGGCTGCTACAGAGAGGAAGGGGTCAAGCTATTCTCCAAAGCATTTGAAGGCCAGACAAGGAATAATGGATGGAAACTGAAGAAGGAGAGATTCAACCTCGAAATAAGGAGGAATTTCCTGACAGTGAGATCAATGAACCCATGAAACAGAAGTTGCCTTCAGAAGTTGTGGGAGCTTCATCCCTGGAGGCTTTCAAGAAGAGACTGGACTGCCCTCTGTCAAAAATGGTGTAAGGTCTCCTGCTTGAGTGGGGGTTTGGACTAGATGACCTGTAAGGTCCCTTCCAACTCTGTTGATCTATTAAATCTGTTAAAAATTTGCTTGGAGAGAGATTCCATCTTAACTCACGGATGAAACGGAGGGTCCTCGTGGAACCTTGCAAGATTGTGTCTCCTAAACCTTGCATTGAAACATCTTGTGGAAATTTTTGTGAAATTTTGGGTTCTTCCTTGTCTTGAGCTCTGCTGCGTGCCACAAGACGTAAACTCGGAGGAGCTGGGATTTATTGAGCGTTGGTCAGGAGGACTTGACATCTGGCGTGCACCCAAGGAGACCATCCGTGGAATTAGCAATGACCATGGGGAACATTATTGCAAGTCCAGCACAGCCTCCTCTGAATGCATAATCTTTATTTTGCCATTCATCCTAGAGAACAGATCGGTTTTTAAACCCACATGGGGAGCTTTGTGCAGACAGTAGCTTAATTTTATAGAGATCTGGTGATGCAGGTAGTCTCACATAACGACCACAATTGAGCCCAAAATTTCTGTTGCTAAGCGAGACCGTTGTTAAGTGAGTCTTCCCCATTTTGCGACCTTCCTTGCCACCATTGTTAAGTAAATCTTCTGTGGTTGTTAAATGAGTAACCCAGTTGTTAAATGAATCTGGCTTCCCCTATGACTTCGCTTGTTGGAAGGTTGCAAAAGGCTGCTGCAGTCATAAGTACATGCCAGTTGTCATAAGTCCCTTTTTCTCCACTGTTGTAACTTTGAATGATCACTAAATGAACTGTGATACATTGAGGACTTCCTGTATAAACGCACATCCAGCAAGTGTGCTCTGGATATAGAGATACATTCGAATGGAATTAGAATCAGAATAGAACTGGAAGGCACCTCGGAGGTCTTCTAGTCCAGCCCCCTGCTCAAGCAGGAGACCCTAGACCATTTCAGACAAATGGTTGTCCAATCTCTTCTTAAAAACCTCCATTGATGAAGCACCCACAACTTCTGGAGACAACTTCTGTTCCACTGGCCAACTGTTCTCACCGTCAGGAAATGTCTCCTCAGTTCTAAGTTGCTTCTCTCCTTGATTAGTTTCCACCCATTGCTTCTTGTCCTACCCTCATGTGCTTTGGAGAATAGTTTGACTCCCTCTTCTTTGTGGCAACCCCTGAGATATTTGAAGACTGCTGTCATGTCTCCCCTAGTCCTTCTTTTCATTAAACTAAATACACCCAGTTCAGTGATGGGTTTCTCCCACAAGCCACTAACCACAAAGCAGGCCACACCCACAGAGTAGGTTCCAAACTTTTTTGAAACCCACCCCTGACCCAGTTCCTGCAACCGTTCTTCATATGTTTTAGTCTGAAGAACAACAAAAAACAGGCTGAACCATATATATGGAACTGGGACCCAAAGTTGTATTTTGAAACTCTTCAGTAAAGTACATTGCTTTCTTATTGGGCATAAGCTTCCATTTCTTTAGGCAGCTCGATCAAGCTAGTATAAGCCACATTTTTGTGCCTGATTGTGCAGTTTAATGGGAACTGGTCTGGAGGAAGTTATGGGAAGGTAGCTTTACACACAAACTCAACAATGACAGTTTTGTGGACAGATGTTGTTTGTGTTTCTCTGTGGTATTAAAATTGTCATGACACCCCGGCAAAACATTCAGGTTGTCCTGGGAAAGGCAATCAAAACTTCGTATGTGGGTTTTATAGAAAAGCTGGGCATGAATTTAATAATAAATTCAATAATTCAATAATCCAATTATTGAATAAATTAAATAAACTCAAGGGGTTTAATGCAGTGGTGGGTTTCAAATTCTTTTTTTTGGAAATGATTGTCGATTAGCTACACACGCCGCCTGGCAGACTTAGCCAGGCGAGGCTGGGGGGGGGGGGGGGGCTTTCGGCCGTGTGGCGTATACCAGCTCGCGGCTTTCGTGAAAGCTAGCCTGCCGCTGCCGCCACCACCGCCCACCCGCTTTCGGCCACGCGGCGTATGGCAGCTTGCCACAGCCAGGCATGCTCAGTTCTGATTTAAAGCAACAGTATTTGTTTTTCTCCTTGGTTGAATCTCCCAGCTGAAAAGTGAGTTTCCTTCTTTCTTTCTTTTTTTCCTCTTTCTTTCTCCCTTCCCTTCCTTCCTCCCTCCCTCTCTCTTTCTTTTAGTTTTTAAAGCCTTTTTTCCCCTTGCCTGAACTGGCACGGGGAAAAAATCTTTTTTTAAAAAAGCTTCTGACAGGGAAACAAGTTTGGGGCCGGTATGCCAGAATTTTACTACCTCTTTTGGCGCACCATACCACATATACTCTGACGTGCACTTTATCCCGTTTAGAGCGCTGCCAGATAACTCGTTTCCAAGCACAGGGCAAAAGAAAACTTGTTACAGAGTCTTTTATAATCACAAACAGAACTTTCCGGATCGAATGAACAAATTGTTTCCTGCAAAAGCCCCCTCCCCATTCGTTCCTCTTTTGTTTCCTACAGGAGGGGCCAATCATCTCCGAGCCTTACTCCCAAGTCGACCCTGTTTTCTTAATTGTTCTTGTCTTCTGGCAGCTCTGCGCATGCGCACACTGGGAACAGGCTCCCCCTGTTCCTCTGCCTCACTGATGTCGAGCTCCTTCTCCGCCTCCAACGCAGAGCCCTCGTCTGAGCTTTCCTCAGCCCCCAGGACTGGGCCAGGTTCCTCCCCAACCTCCTCACTCTCCAGCTCTCCTGCCCGTTCCACTGGCTGCCAGAGGGCCGCCACATTCATAGCTTGAAAGTGATCTTCCGGGGAAGCCCCAAGTCTACCGTGGGAGACATTTCATCTGCATTAAATCACCAAAGTTTGGTGGGGCCCTTGTCTTCTCGGTGACCTTTGACGAGCCTCTGAGTCAATGTTTTGGTGGGAAGCTGAGAACAAGGGCCCTGTGTTGAAAGAGTCAAGGCTGTTGCGAATCCAGCGGAAATAAAAACGACTCCTTTGCATGTTTCTCTCAAGGTTGGCTTCGTTTTCCTTACAGGAGACCCATCTTCAGGCTGCAAATAATCACAACTTCGGCAGCCATTCGGTCGCTACCTCCTCAATGGGAGGACAAGGTTCCCAGACATTGTAGATGACTACCTTCCAGACTGTTCCAGGATAACTCGCGTTTGAGGTGGCTTGTGGTTTACAACTGCCTTATGTGGGGTTTGTAATGAAAAGAGAGTGGATTAGAGGCGTGGTGGGTTTTTCAAGGATTTGTGGCGATTCCCCACCCTCAGAATCAGAATCGAGCTGGAAGGAGCCTTGGAGGTCTTCTAGTCCAGCCCCCTGCTCAAGCAGGAGACCCCATACCATTCCATACAAGTGGCTGCCCAGTCTCTGGACAGAAGGCTGCCCTTCTTAAAAACCTCCAGTGATGAGGTGCCCACAACTTCTGAAGGCAACTTCTGTCCCACTGGTTCATTGTTCTCACAGTTAGGAAGTTTCTCCTTAATTCCAGGTTAGAGTAGAATAGAATAACAGAGTTGGACCTTGGAGGTCTTCTAGTCCAACCCCCTGCCTAGGCAGGAAACCCTATTCCATTTCAGACAAATGGTTGTCCAACATCTTCTTAAAAACTTCCCATGTTGGAACATTCACAACTCCTGGAAGCAACTTCTGTTCCACTGATTAATTGTTCTAACTGTCAGGAAGTTTCTCCTCAGTTCTAAGTTGCTTCTCCCCTTCATTAGTTTCCACCCATTGCTTCTTGTCCTGCCTTCAGGTGCCTTGGAGAATAGAGAATGAATGGAGAATGGAGAACTCACTTACCCTTGTCTCGCTTAGCAACAGAGATGGGGTGCTCCATTGTGGTCGAGGACTTGTCCGGATTTGCCCTTGCCAGCAAGTGGGCATTTTTTTAAAAAAAATTCACCCTTATGGACCTGAATTTTAATCATTTCTCTCTGGATCCTGGCCCGTCTTGTTAGCAAAACTGGCAGATGGAAATCCCAACAGCAAAAATCGATGCGGCTTTGCATGTCCCGTAATAGTGCTCTAAATTAAATTGTCAGAAAGGAAATAGAAAAATGAGCCGTGTTCGGGTTGACATTTGACAAGCCTGGTTATAAATAAGCCGCGTTAAACAGGCAGGGGATGGAACAGCCCCTCCCTCCTTGCTTTTATTCAACGGGGGGTCCACCGCCGTGGTGGGTTGCTCTTACCACCGCTACCGGTACGCTGCTCGTGGTCTGTTTGTGCACCGCATGCACAGATTAGGCACCCCTGTAACACCCAGCTGCTTGTTGGAGGTCACGCATGCTTCTCACGCTGTGTGCGTGTGCGCAATGGGCCGGGTTGCTTCGGAAACTGGTACGGAGCGTGGGTGGGTGGGTGGGATAACCTTGCGGCTTCGGGATAGCATCCTTAAATGCTGGGAAAAATATATATTTGGCTGGAAAGTGGATTGGCGTCAGGTTTATTGCGTCCTCTGAGCCAAAAGGCAACGCCCTAGGCCCGTGATGGCAAACCTATGACACGGGTCCCACAGGTGGAACACAAAGCCCTCTCTGTGGCCACTGCGCAGGTGCCTCCCGCTGGCCAGCTGATTTTCGGGTCTTTGCCACACATGCAGGAGATGCATGAGGGGGTGTTGCATGTGCATGGTTTGGAGGTGGGGGTCATGTGGGGGTGTGGCACCCTCCCCGAAGCCCTGCTTTTGGTCCCAGGAGGCTTCAGGGAGGCCTGCTAGGCCCAAAATGGGGCGCAGAGGGGTCGTGTGTGGGGCAGGGGGAGAGTGCGTGGGTCGCATGCACATGCGCAGGGGGGGTAGGGTGTCACATGCGCATTGCATTATTACAATGCAATATTGCATTGCACGCTTTCGGCATGCGTGGGCAAAAAGGTTAGCCATCATTGCCTTTGGCAAAACACTAATTGTTGGAAAACGGCCCCTGCAATGCAAAATTCAGTTGGTCTTGATCTTACGACCACAATGGAGGCAAGATAAGTCGTACAGCGGGGCAGAGCTCACTTCAGAATTGTCTTGTTAGCAACAGAAATTTGGGGCTCCGTTGCGGTCGTAAGACGAGGGCGGTCTATCTCCCATCAAGACAACAGAAGGAAACTCAACCTAGAACTAAGGAGAAATTTCCTGACAGTGAGAACAATTGACCAGTGGAACTCCCTGCCTCCAGAAGTTGTGAGTGCTCCACCCTTGGAGGTTTTAAAGAAGCGATTGGACAGCCATTTGTCTGAAAAGTTACATGTAGCCCTGGACTTATAACGGTTCGTTTAGTGACTGAAGTTACAACGGCCCTGAAAAAAGTGACGTGACGGTCACGTGATCCAAATTCTGACACTTGGCAACTGACTCATATTTATGACGGTTGCAGTGTCCCAGGTCATGTCATCCTCTTTTGCAACCTTTTGACAAGCCAAGTCAAGGGGGAAAACCAGATTCACTTAACAACGATGTGACTTATTTAACCAATGTAGTGATTCACTTACCAACTGTGGCAAGAAAGGTCATAAAATGGAGCAAAATCCACATAACAGCCGTCTCAACAGCAGAAATATTGGGCTCAAGGACTGTATAGGGTCTCCTGCTTGAGTGGGGGGTTAGACTAGAAGATCTCCAAGGTCCCTTCCAACGTGTTTATTCTGAAGTCTGTGTATTTACTTAGCAAGAATGGAGACGTTGCAAGCACATCACAGTCGGAGTTACTCCATCGAGTAAATCTCAGTTCAGCAAAGGAGAAAATGAAAGATTTAAGAAGCTGGCTAGATAACCTTTTTCTCCTTGGAACGACGCTCAAGCAAGCAAAGGTGGTTAGTGAGAACACATATAAACCGAGAAGATGGAACAATATTGGCCTTGGCTCCCTGGAAGAGGCTTCTGGAGTTCGTGCAGAGGGCATCTTTGATCTGGAATGAAAAGTAGGTATTCGTGATGAATAATTGCTCCATTCTTGGCAAGATGGAATTCCTTTGGTTGGGAGTCATCCACAAATCGCCTTGGAGGGAAAAGATCCAGAAAGGAGAAAGGAGATGACTGGATGGATGAGGAAGATCTGAGATGATTCGGTGATGAAGGGCCAGACAGACAAGATGGCGGTCATGGCATGAGATCCAAGCCTGACCACATTAGACATGGAAGCGTTGCAATGCTGTGGCCGCCATCTTGCCTGCTTTGATCTTCTCTCTGAAGTCACTGAACATGTCTTTTGGGTTTTGGAATGAGACCCACACCCTGATCAGTTGCTGGGGGAAAGCCTAAAGCGAGGAAACCCTTTGGAAGCGAAATCAGACCTAAAATGAATCGTTTCCAGATACTCAGAGGCAGACAAGGCAGAAGGCTTATGGACTACGACTGCGCTGATTAACAGCGTATTACAATATATTTGGTTATATTCAGAAGTGCATTCAGAGATATTAAGTAAGACAAAAAGGCTCATATTTCAGGCAATTCTTACCATAAAAGGTGCTTCAAATTGTAAAAGGGAGGCAGAAGATTTATTTGTTAATTTCCTTCAGCGAACAATAGAGAAATGAATTCAAATGGATTGAATCCATAAACGCATTATGGATTAGCTGGAGGATTTATCTTTGTCAGGCAGTGTTAAATGAGAATGCCTAGGCCCTCTTATTATTATGAGAACTACAGTAGAAAAGGGGAGGATAAAATAGGATATAAGGAGAAAAACATCTAATTGCAAAACTCAGACAATTAAATATGGACAATCAGACGTTATCAGCTTCAGCTTGGAAATGATCTTAAATAAACAGAATAACAGATTTAGTCTGTTATTTTGATTTATTCTATTATTCCGTGTTCTATATTCAGTTAGAACAATTAATCAGTGGAACAACCTGTCTCCAGAAGTTGTGAATGTCCCAACACTGGAAGTTTTAAAGAAGAGATTGGATAACTGTCTGAAGTGGTATAGGTTTCCTGCCTAAGCAGGGGGTTGGACTAGAAGACCTCCAAGGTCCCTTCCAACTCTGTTATTCTATTCTATTCTATTCTATTCTATTCTATTCTCTCCTCTCCTCTCCTCACATTTCCTATTCTCTATTCTCTATTCTCTATTTTCTATTCTCTATTCTGTCCTCCCCTCCCCTCTCCTCCCCACCCTTCCCCTCCTCTCCTCTATTCTCTCCTCTCCTCCTCTATTCTCTCCTCTATTCTCTCCTCCTCTCCTCTCCTCTCCTCTCCTCTCCTCTCCTCTCCTATTCTATTCTATTCTATTCTATTCTAATCTCTCCTCTCCTCACCTCTCCTATTCTATTCTCTATTCTCTATCCTTCCCTCCCCTCCTCTCTTCTATTCTTTCCTCCCCTCCCCTCCCCTCCTCTATTCTCTCCTCTCCTATTTTATTCCATTCCATTCTATTCTATTCTTTCACTAAGCAATTCAACCTTAAGACTAAGGCATTGGATAAAACAGATTTATATTTGGCACGTTAAAACTCTTTTAGGTACCAAAACTAACCTTCATCTCCACCCTGCCATTCCAAACATTTGGCTATTTCCCACTTTTTAAGGTTTCTTTATGAGAGCGTCATGTGTAAAAAAAAAAGTGACATGCAAACATTTTTCTAGAAATCGCTGTTTCTGAAACCTGAAAATCACAGCTCATCAAATTTGCACAATTCTGCGAAACAGATTGTCTCATTTTGGTGACCTGTTCTAAGCACCCAAGAATCTTAAAAAAAAAAAAAAAAACAACCCTCCAATAGTTATTAAGCAGAGATCTTCTAACACCTGGGAATTTTCGCAAAATTAAAGTGATAATTAATGACATCTAAATTTAATTGTACTTAGAGCAGATCTGCTGGTTCAAATGTAGGTCTTAGCTTAGCTGTAAAAAATCCTGCTGCCATATTCAGCTGACTTTTATTCTTTTGCCATTACCACCTGAATTGCCCCTCGGGAGTCATAAATTTTTGAGTTCTCCTTGTTTTTAAAAGAGCGGTAGTCGCAAAAGAATAACTCAAAATCTGCCAAGTAGATTCATGACATCATTAGTGTCTTAATAATGAGATCTGAAATCTTATCCAAGGGTATTACAGAGAATTATCTGGCACGGAGATTAAGAATCTTAAAAGTTATGTTAAAATGCTCGAAGCCCAGAATTCTTTTACTTCTTTACCTGTAGGACAGATTGTCCTCGACTTACGACCACAATCGAGCCCCCAAATCTCCCTGGCTAAGCTAGGCAGTAGTTAAGTAAGGTACGCACCGTCTTATGGCCTTTCTGATAAGTGAATCACTGCTTGTTATTAAGTGAGACATGCAGTCATTAAGTGAATTGGGCTCTCCCCCCCGCCCCCATTGACTTTGCTTATCAGAAGCCATCTGGGAAGGTCACAAAATGGGATCACGTGACCCCGGGAATGCCTCAGAACTGTCATATGTACCTGCTAGTTGCCAAGCCTCTGAATTTTGACCATGTGACAGCAACAGCTGTAAGCGTGAAAACTGGTCACAAGTAATTTTTTTTCAGTGACATAATGTCAGTCGGTCACCAAATGAACTGTTGTAAGTTGAGGACTACCTTAAATAAAAACAGACAGACTGACATAGAAAGACTGAGACAGAGAGAGAGATACAGAAACAGAGAGAAACAGAGAGAGTAGATAGATGATAGATAGATAGATGATAGATGATAGATGATAGATAGATAGATAGATAGATAGATAGATAGATAGATAGATAGATAGATAGATGACAGATAGATGATAGATAGATGATAGATAGATAGATAGATAGATAGATAGATAGATGATAGATGACAGATAGATGATAGATAGATGATAGATAGATGATAGATAGATAGATAGATAGATAGATAGATAGATAGATAGATAGATAGATAGATGATAGATGATAGATGATAGATAGATAGATAGACAGACAGACAGACAGACAGACAGACAGACAGACAGACAGAGAGTCAGTGGTGTATTAACCATTAAGCAGACTAAGCACATGCTTAAGTCACCAGGCCCAAAGGGGGCACCAGAAAGTTGAGAAAGAAAAAAAATCCCAAGGAAGATTTGTACAGTATGTATAAAGGAATGGGGCACCAAGATTTGTCAGTGCTTAGAGCACCAGTGAGATTTAATCCGCCACTGTAGATGATAGATAGGTAGATGACAGATAGATAGATAGATAGATAGATAGATAGATAGATAGATAGATAAAGACTGAGAGGGACAGAGAGAGAGAGAGAGAGAGAGGAGAGAGATGATAGATGATAGACAGGCAGACAGGCAGACAGGCAGGCAAATAGATAGATACAAAGAAAGACAGAAAGAAAGATACAGAAACAGAGAGAAAGAGAGACAGATGAGAGTAGATAGATAGATAGATAGATAGATAGATAGATAGATAGATAGATAGATAGAAAAACTCAAAGGGATAGAGAGAGAAGAGAGAGAAAGATTGGGAGGGACAGACAGACAGACAGAGATGATAGATAGCTAGATAGACACAGACACAAAGAACAAAAGAAAGAAAGAGAAAGAAAGAAATAGAAAGACTGAGAGGGACAGAGAGATAGAGAAGAGAGAATAGATAGATAGATAGATAGATAGATAGATAGATAGATAGATAGATAGATAGATAGATAGATTTAAAAAACTGGGAGGGACAGAGACAGAGAGAGATGATAGATAGAGACGGAAAGAAAGAAATAGAAAGACTGAGAGGGACAGAGAGATAGAGAAGAGAGAATAGATAGATGATAGATAGATAGATAGATAGATAGATAGATAGATAGATAGATAGATAGATAGATAGATTGATTTAAAAAACTGGGAGGGACAGAGACAGAGAGAGATGATAGATAGAGACGGAAAGAAAGAAATAGAAAGACTGAGAGGGACCGAGAGAGAGAGAGAGAGAGAGAGAGAGAGAGAAGAGAGAGAAATGATAGACAGACAGACAGAAAGATGATAGAAAGACAGAGAGGGACAGAGAGAAAGAGATATAAAACAGCGAGAAACACACAGAGAGAGGATAGATAGATAGATAAATAGATAGATACATAGAGAGAGAGAGAGACAGACGGACAGAAAGAAAGAAAGAAATAGAAAGACTGAGAGGGACAGAGAGAGATAGAGACAGAGAAGAGAGAGATAATAGATGACAGACAGACAGATGATAGAAAGGCAGAGAGGGATAGAGAGAAAGAGATACAAAAACAGTGAAAAACAGAGAGAAAGAGAAACAGAGAAGAGAGGATAGACAGACAGACAGATAGATAGAAAAACTGGGAGGGATAGAGAGAGAAGAGAGAAAGTGGGAGGGACAGAGAGAGTGGTGATAGCTATACAACTAGATAGACAGACACAAAGAAAGAAAGAAAGAAAGAAAGAAAGAAAGAAAGAGAGGGACAGAGAGATAGAGAAGAGAGAGAGATGATAGATGAAAGACAGACAGAGAGACAGACAATAGAAAGGCAGAGAGGGACAGAGAGAAAGAGAGACAGAAACAGGGAGAGACTGATAGATAGATTCTCTCTCTTCTGCATTCCATGAGTGATCCATTGCTCATCAGCATCTCGAGGGGACTTGCTGTGTCCCAGGAGCCTAATGAGCAGAATCCCTCAACCGTCAGTAACCAGGGAAAGATTTGGAGAGAAACGGGGAAGAGTCGGTGAACCGTGAGTGACATTCCGACGGTATATTGGAAATTCCCCACGCCTGGTTGACACATAACTGCACAGAGTTGCTAGACCTTGGCGAAGAACGCTGGTGAAAGTGGCTCTCAGTTTGCTGGAAGTTATTTTCTTTACCTGCTGCTGGTGACAATTATTTGGATTGCACAGGTACAATGAATATTGCATTGTTGTTGAGCAGGCTTTGTTGAAAAGCTAGCAATTGAGCTGAATCAAGGCCATGAAACACCTTACAGGTAGTCCTTACTACCTGTAAGATGTTTCATTTAGTGACTTACAGCAATTCATTTAGTGAGTGTCCAAAGTTACAAAAAAAAAGTGCCTTATGACCATTTCCCACACTTACGACCATTGCAGCATCTGCTGGGGGCAAGGAGGTGAAGCTCTGAGTTTCTGTCTCCCTAAGATTTTTTATTTCTCTTTTAGGGAAAAGATAATATCCTGCTTTTTAAAAACATTTCCTAAAATATTTCCCTCTTCTAGGAGAGGGGTGAGTGCTAAGGTTCTACAAATGGCACTATAAAAAAAGACACTTTCATTTAAAAAAAATATTTTCTTGCTCACAAAAACTAATCGTCACCTGAGCCCCTGAAGAATCATAACATTTTCTCCCCTGTTGGTTAAAGTCTAGTTTTAAAAAAGCCATAAAACAAGTCCCTAAGAGCTTGCAAAAAGGGAAAAAAAAAAAGGCGACAAATTTTAACTGCTAGAGAATCTATTCAGAGTTTGGGTTTTTTTTAAAGTTGTGTTGATTGACTTGACGGCACCTGCTGGGGTGATTTTTGTGCCTGCTGAAAGTCAGTCAAGAGCGAAATTCTTGATGGATAAACAGGCACCTAGTGAGCCTTTCAGAGTGAGGGGGGGGGGGAACCCATAGCAGGGAATCTGGTATAAATGTCCAATCTCCCGTAAACTCCATGCCAGGAAAAAAAACCAGTAGTTTCTCCATTTTCTGGATTCCAAAATAGCAGCTGATGATTATTTCAATTAGAATAAAGCTTGAAGGGACCTTGGAGGTCTTCTAGTCCAGCCCCCTGCTCAAGCAGGAGACCCTATACCTTTCAGACAAGTGGCAGTCTCTTCTTCAAAGCCTCCAGTGATGGAGCACCCACAACTTCTGGTGGCAAGTTGTTCCACTGGTCAATTGTCCTCACTTGTTAGGAAGTTTCTCCTTAATTCCAGGTTGCTTCGCTCCTTGATTGGTTTTCCAATCATTGTTTCTTGTCCTGCCTTCAGGTGTTCTGGAAAATAAATTGACCTCTTCCTCTTTGTGGCAACCCCTCAAATATTGGAATACTGCTATCTTGTCCTCCCTAGTCCTTCTTTTCTCTAGACTGGCCAAACTCAAATCCTGCAACCGTTCCTCCTATGTTTTAGCCTCCAGGCCTTTAATCGTCTTTGCACTTTTTCCAACAGTCCACAAGATAAGCTTAAGATACAGAAGGATTGGGATAGACTTAAACTTTGGGAGCTATCTAACAAAACGAAATTCAGTGGTGACAAAAGTCAGGTTCTACATTTAGACAAGAAAAACCAAATGCCTGCGCACCTACAGAATAGGTGGTACCTTGCTCAACAGTAGTAACTGTGAGAGGGATCTTGGAGTCCTTGTGGACAACCATTTAAATTGGAGCCAGCCATGTGCAGCAGCTGCCAAAAAAGCCAACACAGTTCTAGGCTTCATCAACAGAGGGAGAGAATCAAGACCACGTGAAGTGTTAATACCACTTTATAATGCCTTGGTAAGGCCACAGTTGGAATACGGCATTCAGTTCTGGTCGCCACGATGTAAAAAAGATGTGGAGACTCTAGAAAGTGCAGAGAAGAGCAACAAAGAGGATTAGGGGACTGGAGGCTAAAACATATGAAGAACGGTTGCAGGAACTGGGCATGGCTAGTTTAATAGAAAGAAGGACTAGGGGAGATATGATAGCAGTCTTCCAATATCTCAGGGGTTGCCACAAAGAAGAGGGAGTCAAGCTATTCCCCAAGGCACCTGAGGGTAGAACAAGAAGCAATGGGTGGAAACTAATCAAGGAGAGAAGCAATTTAGAACTAAGGAAAACTTTCCTGACGGTTAGAACAAGTAATCAGTGGAACAACTTGCCTCCAGAAGTTGTAAATGATCCCAAGCGTACACAAGTGAATGGCAGCTTTGATTTGGACAGGGCCTGTTAAATAATCGGAATATGCGGGTGTACCTTGTATTGGTGCAAAAGGAAAAGCTAAGCAAACAATTCTCATTTTGGCTTCATCTGAGATTAATTTGTGCTGCTACTGGATACAGTGAAAACATGGATTTTGGACAGGACAAAAAAAAGGGAGCTTTGTACTAATTTCATGAAACATTAAATCTGTCATCCCGAGGGGGGGAAATGGCTGTATTTTAAGGGATGCGTGTTACATAATGCTAAGTCACATGGCGACACCTTGTAATTGAATTTTGAAGTTTATATCGTATTTCTCTTAGAGGAAGATGTTGCTTTGCTTCCAGGCCTTTTTACAAAATAATTGCATTTGTTGCTAAGGGTTTTCCAGGAGAGGAGACACCTTGTAGGTGAGGGAAAACAGCCTGTGAAACAGGTGAGTTTTGGTGACCATTTTACAGACGTTTTGGTCACCACAATCTTTGCTTTGGTTATCGGATTGTATTATACCAACTCAAATCACTTGCAGTGCAAATCTAGAAACAAGATGGTAAGAAAATCAAAAATGGACACAACTGCAGAAATCTCCACCAAGTCTTGCACATCAGTGTGCTTTCTCACAAACTGAACATATAGGAGAATTGAAGTAGTTAGAATTGTAATGATGGGTACAGAGGGAGGAAGTTGATTCTCCTTCTCCTCCACGTCCTCCCTATTTCTTTTCCTCCTCTTTCCCCCACCAACTCCTGTCTCTTCTAACACTGATGATGCTCCCTAATTAGGTCAAGAAATGTCTGCAAGAAAACTACCAATCTCAGAGAACACCAAGGACCCTGCAGATCTCCTCCTCCTCTTTCTCCTCCTCTTTCTCCTCCTCCTCCTCCTCCTCCTCCTTTTCTTTCTCTTTCTCCTCCAGTCCCTCTTCCTCCCCACGAACCCAACTCCCTTCTAACACTGATGATGTTCCCTAGTTGGGTCATGAAACATCTGTAAGAAAACCACCCCTGGAATTCTTGGAATTCTCCATCTTAGCCCACTTAAAAAAGAATAAGCAATCCAGCTGATATAGTCCCTACATTGCAGCCATCCTCAATATTTTTGCCCTAAAGGATTTTCCATATTTTAGGAGATGTAATTACCTATACAGACACGCACGGGATATTAAAATCCTTCAAATCTTCCCTCTCTTCCTTCCTAAACCTCAAATGCTGGTGTTGAAGTCCTACTGCCCAACTCTCTTCCTCCTGGTCCCATAGGGATCGATTCACCTGAGCCATGCAACTTTATATATTTGTAATATTTATTGGCCACCAGTCTTACCACAGGGGAAATTATACCTCTGTCTTGAAGCTTCCTTTTGAGTCTACACTAGAGAATGGTGGAAGGGTCCCTTGGAAACAGGGAAAATGGCTGTTTTGAAGGCACATGGCAATGTTTCTTGACCTTGGCAACTTTAAGACGTGTGGACTTCAACTCCCAGAATTCCCCGGCTGGCCATGCCCGCCAAAGTCGAGAAACATTGACATAGAGGGAATGTGGGCAGGCTTCCCAGATCCTCATCGAGAAAAGTGTCGGCATTTTACAACTCTTGTTTACAGAGATGTACTACTAGCTGGCTGTCAGTCGACTCAGTTCTCCTCAGAGTGGACTAGAAGACCTCCAAGGTCCCTTCCAACTCTCTTATTCTGTAATTGTGCTATTCCTTACAGCTTTCAGGTTTCTGCTTCCTGTACAGTTGATTTGATTCTTGAAAGAGATCTGGATTCCACACATGATTTCAAACTTTTATTGATGATATTTCAGAACTCTTCCCCAATTTTAGGAAAGAGCCCAATTTCCATTAAAATCAGCTGCTCTACATGGGATGAAAAATATTTTCTCCTCCTGCTACACATTATTCTAAAACAACCACCATGGCTTATGGGTTAAAGTAGTAAAATAAGTTACTATTGTCTGTACAGATTAGATTCAAACTAAGAAAAACAGAACAGACAGACAGACAAGGCGGAAGGGAGAAAGGACACTAAAACACACACACACCATCACTAAGCATTTAAAATACCTCTAAAGCGAAAGAGATAATCAGAGGCATGGCCCAGTAAGGAAATGGACCGAGTCAGGAAGGGAGAAATTAAAAGCTAGATTTCTAGTTTTCCTTCAGAGAAGCTTCTGTGGGTTTTGAATCCTGCAAAACAAAATCAGAATTAATGCTACAGTAAAAGAGGAAATCCCACAAAAATAACATTTAAATAAGATGAAAGGTACACTTATTTGGGACGTAATTCCAGTTTTTTAAAGTAAGCAGCAGACCTCAATACGAGACGCCTTGCAGTGAGAGAGAGAATAAGTTTCAAAAACTTTATTGGTTATTGCAAAAGTTAGCAAGCCGTTAAAGCCATCAACCTAATCTCACTTGGAGCAGATTAAGAGAGTTGGAAAGGACCTTGTAGGTCATCTAGTCTAACCCTGCCCAAGCAGGAGACCCTACACCATTTCAGATACATGGAAGTCCAATCTCTTCTTGAAAGCTTCCAGTGTTGGACAAGCTACAACTTCCAAAGGCAACTTCTGTTCCGTGGGTTGATGGTTCTCACTGTCAGGAAAGCCCTCCTTATTTCCAGGTTGAATCTTTCCTTGTTCAGTTGCCATCCTCTATTCCTTGTTTGGCCTTCAGGTGCTTTGGAAAATAGCTTGACACACACACACACACCCTGGCAAATTAGCAAAACTAATTTGTAAGCCTTGCAGACCAAATTCTGATTTTCTTGGATTTAAGAATGCTGAGGATTTGCTGAAATTAATTAGGGGCTAATCATTGCCAGGGCTACGACACAAGCATGGTTAGCAGGGTATTTAAATGTACACCAACAGGGGGCAGTATTGTCTAGGATTGGGGTGAACTAGGATGGAAGACCCAGAAGGGCTCTAGAAAGCGTGCAGAGAAGAGCAACAAAGATGATTAGGGACTGGAGCAGTGGTGGATTTCAAAAAAATTTAGAAACTATTCTGTAGGTGTGGCCTGTTTTGTGGGAGCACCTTGGCCTCGGCTATTGCATGCCTCCTTTCTCCACCTGCCTGAACTGACAAAGAAGGCGGGCCACTAAACTGCCCCCTCACCTGCATTCAAATCAGCCCCCCTCCTCTCTTTCGGCATGGGCTCTCTGGGGGGGGAGGGAAGGCCTGCGTGCTTCCGGCGGGAATGGGAAGCGCTGGGATCTTAATGTAGTCCGGCGGGGGAGGGTGGAGCGGAAGGTTAAATAAACAAATTTGGCTTCGCTTCCTTGTGCGGCAAGAGAGAAAGTTGCCTGAGACGCCGCTGGGAGAATGTCCCCTTCGGGTTGCCCGAACAGCAAGTTTCAAAGCAAAACACAGCAGCGTTTTAGTTTAATGAAAAGAAGGACCAGGGGAGACATGATAGCAGCCTTCCAATATCTCAGGGGTTGCCACAAAGAGGAGGGAGTCAAGCTATTCTCCAAGGCACCTGAGGGCAGGACAAGAAGCAATGGGTGGATACGAATCAAGGAGAGAAGCAACTTAGAACTGAGGAGAAATTCCCTGACAGTGAGAACAATTAACCAGTGGAACAGCTTGTCTCCAGAAGTTGTGAATGCTCCAACACTGGAAGTCTTTAAGAAGATGTTGGATAACTGTCTGAAGTGGTGTAGAGTTTCCTGCCTAGGCAGAGGGTTGGACTAGAAGACCTCCAAGGTCCCTTCCAACTCTGTTATTCTATTCTAAAGTGATCCCAAGTATGCAGACTAGACTGGAAAGTTGCCAGAAGAGCATATTTGTAGCTGAAGGTTGAACTGTGGTCTCCTTGGTGCTCTCTGAGCTTGGTGGTTTTCTTGCAGACATTTCATGACCCAACTAGGTAACATAATCAGGGCTAGGACAGTGTGCTAGCAGGGAGGATACCTAGTTGTGTTATAAAATGTCTGCAAGAAAATCACCAAGCACAGAGGGCACCAAGGACCTCAGAGTTGTCTAAAATAAAATTGTGAAGAAAATTGTGGCTGTGTCTTTAAAGTTACTCAAAATCAAGTTTGACTCAAAGGAGATTTTTCTTTTCAGGGAAGACCATTTAATTATATATTTTTAATGTTTGGATTTCTTACCCACCTCAAATGTAAACTATTAACCTTTTTATTATTCCATATTTCTCTCCTCCTTTCTCCTATCCTATCCTATCCTATCCTATCCTATCCTATCCTATCCTATCCTATCCTATCCTATCCTGAATGAACCTTTTCCTTCTGATATCTGGAAATAAATGTCTATTTATTGTTAAATATTTCAAAAACTATTTTGTTTTTAAATTAACACTGACTTGGCTTTAAGGCAAATGTAGCTCCATTTGATAAAAGGCATACCTTTTTCAGAATCCAGTATTATTTTATTTCACTTAAAATAGCCAGGCACCTGTGGAAATAAGAATATTTATTTATTTACTTACTTACTTATTTGTATCTTATCTTTCCCGTCTTTCCACAGGACAACTGTATTTCATATCAGTACACTTTAAAGTATTTTCTCTGTAGAGACAGGCCTTTTCAAAACAAACATTTCAGATTGTAAAGGTAAAGGTTCCTATCGCACATATATGCTAGTGGTTCCCAACTTTAGGAGGTGGTGCTCATCTCCGTTTCAAAGCCGAAGAGCCAGCGCTGTCTGAAGACGTAGAAACGTCTGGGTGGGTGGGCGGAGCCTCCTGCCGCTGCTATTACCACTCCGCCCTATCCGGGCCGAAATGGCAGCAACCCACCTCTGAATAGAGTAGTGTTACATACAGACGGACGTAGCACAGATTTGCGTGATCCCGCGGATTGGTTCGCTAAGCCGCAGGAAATTTAAGTTGCTGTCAAGCGAGCGGTGACCGGACAGGCGGGGGGAGCGAGCAAGGGGGGGCAGGCGGGAAGGAGCATTCCAGTACTGTGCCACCAGACAAACGGGTTCCAAAAGGTACACTAAATTTCACGAATGGGTTCTAGCGTACCGGTGCGAACCGGCTGAAACCCATCCCTGGACTGGAGGCTAAAACATACGAAGAACGGTTGCAGGAACTGGGCCTGGCTAGTTTAATGAAAAGAAGGACTAGGGGAGACATGATAGCAGTATCTCAGTATCTCAGGGGCTGCCCCAAAGAAGAGGGAGTCAAGCTATTCTCCAAAGCACCTGAGGGCAGGACAAGCAGGGATTTGCATGACCCCGCGGATTGGTTCGCCAAGCCTCAGGAAATTTAAGTTGCTGTCATTGGCCGGCTAGCTTGCCGGAGCTCCTTAAAGAGCAAGCTCCGGCAGCCGAGACGGCAGAGCGTATCTTCACGCTAGCCTCTCGCCTGCTTGTTTCGCGCCGATCTAACAAATAGAATAGAATAGAATAGGGAATAGATTAGATTAGACCAGAACAGACCAGAACAGAATTCTTTAATGTGATCTAATCTAGTCTGCTCTCTGATTTGAAACTGGAAACCACTCTCTCCTCTGCCTGTGTTTCGCCTGTAACTTCTACCACGTTGGAAGAATCCGCTATTGGTGTTGTACATTTATTCATGTGTTATTATGTATATCAAGAAGTTAATGAATCCTGCTGAAACAGAGAAGGAGGGAGGGGGAGGGAGAGAAAGGGGAAGGGAAGGAAGGAAGGAGAGAGAGAGAGAGAGAAGGAGAGAAGGAGGGAGAGAGGAAGAGAGAAAGAGAGAGGGAGGGAGGGAGAGGGGAAGGAAAGGAAGGAAGGAGCGGGGGGGAGGATCAGAAAATCGCCCTATGGGGGAAATGGACAGTATATAAATTTAATAAATGTTTTTTTAAAATATAGTTTTCTAGGAAGTCTATAAAAGCAGATGGACGAGAACCACTGAAATAGCTTAATAGCCACATTCACTCAACAACTGTGTTATTGACTAACAGTTCCCTCAACAAGAAACGTAGTACAATGGGGACAAACCTCACTTAACCACTGCCTCATTGCTTAGTAGTGGAAACCTGGGGCTCAATTGTGGCCGTAACCCGAGGACTGCCTGCATCACAAAAGGAATTCCTGGCTATCAAGGGGCGAGTTACTCCAGATGAATATGAAAGTTTTCCCAGATGTGAAAACAGGGCCTTAATTTCAGTTCCTGATTCTTTACCTTCCTCCGTTGTTCTTCCTTCCCCTCCTCTCTTCTCCTCATCTTCGGCTCTCCTTGGACGTGAAGCTTCTGGCCTGTTGCAAAGGAGAAGAACGCAGGTGAGGGATGTTATCTAAGGACCAGGTGAGCTTTTGTAGGTAACCATGGTTTCCGTTTAAACTATGCTTACCTGCAAAAGTTTACTTAAGTCGCTCCTCTCCTTCCTATCTACGATAGAGGTGGTCCTCGAATTACGACTGCCATTGAGCCCAAAATTTCTGCTGCTGAGCGAGGCATTGGTTAAAAGTCTGAGTTTTGTCCCATGTTACGATTTTTCTCGCCACGTTTGTTAAGCGAATCAGTGCATTTTCCAAGTTAGCAACACGGTTGCGACCTTACTTTAGAAATGTCTTGCTTAGCAGCAGAAATTTTGGGCTCAATTGTGGTCGTAAATCAAGGACTACCTGCGTTGGAGGTTTGAAGGATAGGAGCCACTTAAGCAAAGTTTTGCAGCATCCATCGTTTGAACGGAAAGATTCGCCTGGTCCTTAATCCAGGAGTAGCAGTAGATGTTTCTTTATTTGTTTAAACCTATTTCTAGCCTTCATCTGATCAACTCAGATTCTTTCGCCTGCAAGAAAAAGGAAGATAACTACTTTCTTTCTTTCTTTCTTTCTTTCTTTCTTTCTTTCCTTCTTTCCTCCTCTCTTTCTTCCTCTCTTTCTCTTTCTTTCTCTTTCTTCCTCTCTCTCTCTCTTTCCTTCCTTCCTTCTTTCTCTTTCTCTTTCTTTCTTTCCTTCTTTCCTTTCTTTTTCTTTTTCTTTCTCTTTCTTTCTCTCTCTCTCTCTTTCTCCCTTCCTTTATCTCCCTTCTTTTATCTCCCTCCCTCCCTCTTCTTCTCTTCCTCCCTTCCCTCCCCTCCTCTCCCCTTCACAAAACACCTTCTTGTGATGTTTCTTTTCTACAATCACTTTGGCTACAGGGGTGAAATTCACCAGGCTCTGACAGGTTCTGGAGAACTGGTAGTGGAAATTTTGCGTAGTTCGGAGAACCTGCAAATACCACCTCTGGCTGGTCCCAGAGCGGGGTGGGAATGGGGATTTTGCCGTATCCTTGCCCTGCCACGTCCACAGAACGAGTAGTAAAAAAAATTGAATTTCACCACTGCTACTCCCCTGTGTTGATATAAATATCCTTACCTGATCTACAGCAGCCTCCTGGGCAGGACGTTGTGGAGGATGGACTTAAATCCAATTGGCTTAAGAATTCCATGGTTTTTCTGCAGGATGAATACAAATAGACTTCAGAGGATTTTTCTGGGGGAAAAAAGTCAAGTCCCTTCATCTATTTGAGCCATGGAATTGAGACTGGCGCTATGAAACAGACAAGAAGTAGCCAAGAGCATCGTAGATTGAAAAGGGCAGTCAAGAAAATGCTTGGGTTTAGGTGAGGGCAAAAGACACTTTGAACGGGAGTTCCTTCCATCTTTTGTTCTTTGTTTATAAACGCACCTGGAGAACTTTGGCCACAGCTAAAGTTCACAAGACAAAGGACATATTTTTGAAGCTCCTCCACGTTTTTCATAACCAAAGAGGTTATGCCATGAATGGTGCCAAGCAAAACTGAAAAAGCAAAACCTTTGTTGTCCCAAAGCTGCTTTTTTCCCCCAGGAGGCAACTGGACTGTCTGGTTTTTTTCTGAAAACATTTTGCTTCTCATCCAAGAAGCTTCTTCAGCTCTGAATGGATGGTGAGGAATGGAAGGATTTATACTCCTTGCAGACAACTGGTCATTTGCATCCTTTTGAGAGGCTCATTGAGGCCACTTGGAGGCTTATCTGTTTATCTGTCCAAATGGCCTCAATGACTCTCAGAAAGGAGTGCTAATGACCAGATGACTGCAAGGAGAATAAATCCTTCCATACAGAATAACAGTTGGAAGGGACCTTGTAGGTCATCCAGTCCAACCCTGCACAAACGGGACACCCTACACCATATCTGACCAAAGGCTGTCCAGTCTCTTCTTGAAAGCTTCCTGTGAAGAAGCACCTACAACCTTTTGAATAACAGAATAATAACAGAATAACAGAGCTGGAAGGGAGAGGTCATCTAGTCCAACCCCCCTGCCCAAGCAGGAGACCCTACACCATTTCTGACCGAGGGCAGTCCAGTCTGTTCTTGAAAGCCTCCAGGGATGAAGCTCCCACGACTTCTGGAGGCAACTTTTGTTCCACGGGTTGATTGTAAAACCTCAAATGCCTATGGTACTTGCTGTTATGGAAAACATTGTCTTTGCAACCAAATATATAATTTGGCTGCAACAAACATTGGGCCCCTAATAGTTTATAAAGTTATTATGCAGCTTGTCAGCCCGCTATAAATACATGTTTAGTATTTCTTTGTCTAGCAAAAAGCCAGACTCTTGCTTGATGCATTGAGCAGGCGGTTGAAACACAAAACAGATGCTTAACAAGTCACTAATCTGGTTTCCAGTCACTCTGAAGTCATGTTAAAGGCATGACTAATCCTCAATAATTTACAAATATAAGCGTGTTTAGTTGTGGCTTAACATCACACGTGAACTCGGCCACTGCGGTGTAGATATCACTGTGGTTCCATAGATCTGAGTTTATCCATTCTTTTTCCCGTTGGCCAGATCGAGGTTTCAGAATTCTAATGCGATGCCAAACTTAAAACTAGTTCGTTCTGACTTAACGTGGTTTTCTTAAGGTGATTGTCACAAGGCCAAATGATGTATTCCTTGAATTCTATTCAGCTGAAACCAACTTTTGGAAAAATTATAGAAAAAAATTATAGATACTGGTGTTAACTTTATAACACTATGAAAAAGATGTTGAGACTCTGGAAAGGGTGCAGAGAAGAGCAACCAGGATGATGAGGGGAATGGAGGGTAAAACATACGAAGAACAGTTGCAGGAACTGGGCATGGCTAGTTTAATAGAAAGAAGGACCAGGGGAGACATGATAGCATTGTTCCAATATCTCAGGGGTTGCCACAAAGAAGAGGGAGTCAAACTATTCTCCAAAGCACTTGAAGCCCAGACAAGGAACAATGAATGGAAACTGAGCAAGGAGAGATTCAACCTGGAAATGAGGAGAAATTTCCTGACAGTGAGAACAATAACCGAATGGAAGAGAAGTTGCCTTTAGAAGTTGTGGGAGCTTCATCCCTGGAAGCTTTCAAGAAGAGACTGGGCTGCCCTCTGTCAGAAATGGTGTAGGCTCTCCTGCTTGGGCGGGGGGGTTGGACTAGATGACCTACAAGGTCCCTTCCAACTCTGTTAATCTGTTAAGGTGCTAAGCAGAACTGAAATCAATCCATAGGCCAGGAACAGAGTTTTAAAACTCTGGCTTGCTGAATATAGATAATCCTTGATTTACGGCCACTATGGAGGCCAAAATTCCCATCGTTAGGTGAGACGTTAAGTGAGTTTTGCCCCATTAGATGACCTTTCTTGCCACAGTTGTTAAGTGAATCATTGAAGTTGTTAAGTTAGTTAAGAAAGTGAGTTAAGTTAGTAACCTGGTTGTTAAGTGAATCGGTCTTCCCCACTGACTTTTGACTCTGCAACCGTCGTAAATATGAGTCAGCTGCTAGATGGCTGAATTTTGATTATGTCACCATGGGACTGCTACTATGGTCATTAAGTGCAAAATGGTCGTAAATCCCTTTTTTCCGTACTGTTGTAACTTTAATCACTAAATGAACTTTTGTAAATCAAGGACTGTCTGCAAACCACAATCTGCTGAATGAGAAGCCAAATAAACTACATGGTGGTTTATAACTGATTTGTGACTCCCAATCCTTATAATTTATTGGTTTCATATCATGGCCTAACATTGTGGGACAGTTAAATGGCCAAATACTGGCACAACTAGGTAACCGGGATCAAAATTCAAACACTTGGCCACTGATTTGTACTTATGATGGTTGCAATGTCCTCATGTGATCCCCCTTTGCGACCTCAGGAAAAGCAAAGTCAAATGGGAAAGAGATATCTACTTAACAACCGGGTTACTTTCTTAAAAACTACAGCGTCTCGCTTAAAAACTGTGGCAAGAAAGATCGTAAAACAGGACAAAGTTCATCTAACCAATGTCTCGCTTAGGCACAGAAAATTTGTGGTTGCAAGTTGAGGATGAACCGTATAGGATGCTAAAATCCTTCGCCCTACCTATAAGGTAAAGGTTCCCCTCGCACATATGTGCTAGTCGCTCCTGACTCTAGGGGGCGGTGCTCATCCCCGTTTCAAAGCGGAAGATCCAGCGCTGTCCGAAGACGTCTCCGTGGTCATGTGGCTGGCATGACTCAATGCCAAACGCTGTTCCCTTCCCACCAAAGGTGGCTCCTATTTTTCCACTTGCATTTTTTACGTGCTTTCGAACTGCTAGGTTGGCAGAAGCTGGGACAAGGAACGGGAGCTCACTCCCTTACGCAGTGTTAGGGATTCGAACTGCCGAACTGCCAACCTTTCTGATCGACAAGCTCAGTGTCTTAGCCACTGAGCTACTGTGTCCCCTGAGTTTCACTTAACAACCATGTTACTATTTTAAAAATGGCAGTGTTTCGCTTAACAACCGTGGCAAGATAGATCGCAGAACAGGATGAAGTTCACTTAACTGATGTCTCGCTTAGGCACAGAAAATTTGTGGTCGCAAGTTGAGGACGAACCGTATAGGATGCTAAAAACCTTCATCCTACAAACAGTTAGTTATTTCCATCTTTGCTCGACACGCTAAGGCTGGGGGGGGGGGGTAATCCAATCTTGTGTTTTTGCACAGCGATAGGAAAAGATCGATGGGAAAAATTTTTGCCTCCCCATCTTATTTCAGTTCTCATTAACTTTTCCAATCAGCCATTTTTATTGCCAATACTTTTTTTTTAACGTTATTTTTGTGGCCATTTTCTCCCTCGCTGGCAGCTTCTGCCGTTCCCCCCCCCCCCCACCTTCCCATTCCTGGATAACCTATTAAGTGTTTTTTTTTTGCCGGAGGCAATTTTGGGGCCCCGAGGTTTCATTTATGATCTGGAAAAGCAGTTCCCCATAAATCCAGACTCCGAAAGAAATGATGAACTAGGAGGGTCTCGGGTTTTTTTTGCAAGACTTCCCGGCCTCTCCCCATCTGTGTGGTTCAATCTGTTCTGGATATTTCCAAGCCAGTTTGGAAGTTAGATTAATGGAAACAATTAGACCGGTGCCCTTGCTGGCATCCAAATGGCCTTAATTACTGAAGTCAAGAAGGAGGTTTTAGGGAAGAAAAGCAGCCTTCTCTTTTCTCTGGTGAAAAACCTGACGTCGACCTAAGAGTGTCATGCGTGCGGGAGGGAAAAAAAGCAAGAGATTCCCAACGACCAGAGCAATTTCACGTTGGTTTGGAGAGCAAGATTACAAGGCTCCAAAGAGAATTTAGGAAAAAAAAGGGGGGGAACACCCAACTAACTCTTCGCCAACTACATGATTCATACTCTTGGGAGTTCATGACTAATAAAAAAATCACCCAGCCTGGGAAAAATCTCTGTGGAAGAAGACGGCGGGGATCACATCATCCACTCCCTGCTTCTAATAATAATAATAAAAAGGCTGCCATTTTTTTCCTCCATAGGAAACCCGTTTCTGTTTGCGTTTGTCTTTCTATGTTAAAGAGGGTTTGGGGCATTGCAGAGTTTAAAACCTGGTCTGAATAAATGCAGAATTTGAGACTAAGGAGAGAAAGAGGAGGAGGAGGTCCTTGGTGCCCTCTGAGCTTGGTAGTTTTCGTGCAGACGTTTCATGACTCAACTAGGTAACGTCATCCGTGCTAGAAGTGAATTTAGTTTACAGGGAGGAGGAGGAGGAGAAGGAAGAGGAGGAGGACTGTGGGGTCCTTGTGCTCTCTGAGCTTGGAGGTTCTCTTGCAGACATTTCATGACCCAACTAGGGAACATCATCAGTGTTAGGTGAGCATGTAAACTTTGATGATGTTACCTGGCTTGGGTAATGAAATATGTGCAAAAAACCCACCAAGCTTAGATGGCACCAAGGACCCCACAGCCCACCACCTCCTCCTCCTCCCTGAAACCCACTACTCCCTTCTAACACTGATGATGTTACCTAGTTGGGTCATGAAACGTCTGCAAGAAAACAACCAACCTCAGGGAACACCAAGGGCCCCGCATTTCAACCCTGATTTTACAAATTTGTTTTTTCTATTGTCTTCCTCTTTTGAGACGAGAGTGTTGCTTTCTTGGAAGCCCAACTTACGCCGTGTGGTCTTCCCTGAGCATCTGCTGCCTTTGCCATTCTTGCTGTTTTCTTTTTTCTTCAAGTTTATTAGCCTAGAAGAGAAAAAGCATTAGGTCAGCCAGAAGCTAAAATATAAGCAGGCTGGCTAAGAAAATGACTCCCCCCGCCCTCAAAATGCAATTATATTTTTCATTGGAGCTCTGCAATCTGCCCTGGGAGCTTTGAGCCTCATTTTCAGAATGAAAGTTTTTAAAAAGATGCATGTCACAGACGAGATGGAGAAAGCTAAAACTCTAGTTTAATATTGCATTCCCTAGATTTAAAATGTGTGATATTCCCTCTCATTTCTTTCTTGGCCAAAGCTGTAAGGAAGCTAGAGAAGATGGAAAGAAATGAGACTTTCAAGAGAAAATCATAGTTTGTTTTAACCATGATTTACAGAATAACTGTTGTTTGCTAGATGATTCACATGTAATGATCTCATAATCCTTCCAAAAATTGTTATGGAACCATAACTTTCGGTATCACAAAAGAGCAACTTTGCTACCTATGTAGGGGATCTTAATTTTTTATTTATTTTGCTTATTTATTACATTTGTTGGCCACTTATCTCACCACAAGGCGAACTCCAGATTTAAGAAGTAATGGAACCTTTGTTTTTCTTTTTTCCTCTTTTATAGATCTGTGTATTTGCCTTTGAGTCGTGCAGACATTTTTAAAAATAAAAATAGATGAACATGTTAATTGAACTAAAATACAATCAGTCACATTTAAACCTAAACAGAATTTTAGATTTAAAGAATTTAAGTCTTTGAACTCATTTTATCTACTCCTTTGCCTTAGCCCATCCTAATATATATATATATCACAGTCCCTTCTTTTTAGCCAAGCCAAACCTTTCATAATTCTCACTTAGCTTTTCTCTGATATTTAAACCCACTTGGAATCTTATACCTTTCATAGTTAAACATTCCTTGTGAATGAGGCTGCAAGCATTGCTCCAAATAATTTATACTGAGAAGATGTGTTATTGCCCATCAATAGGAATAGCCAAAACTCCAGACGATAGGCTAAAGATACAGAAGGATCTTGACAAACTTGAACATTGGGCGCTATCTAATAAAATGAAATTCAGTGGTGAAAAGAGTAAGGTTCTACATTTAGGCAAGAAAAACGAAATGCACAGGGACAGTATAGGTGGTACCTTGCTCAATAGTAGTAACTGTGAGAGGGATCTTAGAGTCCTTGTGGACAACCATTTAAATTGGAGCCAGCAGTGTGCAGCAGCTGCCAAAAAAGCCAACACAGTTCTAGGCTGCATCAACAGAGGGAGAGAATCAAGATCACGTGAAGGGTTAATACCACTTTACAATCCCTTGGTAAGGCCACACTTGGAATACTGCATTCAGTTCTGGTCGCCACGATGTAAAAAAGATGTGGAGACTCTAGAAAGAGTGCAGAGAAGAGCAACAAAGATGATTAGGGGACTGGAGACTAAAACATATGAAGAACGGTTGCAGGAACTGGGTATGTCTAGTCTAGTGAAGAGAAGGACCAGGGGAGACATGATAGCATCTTCCAATATTTGAAGGGCTGCCGCAAAAAAGAGGAAGTCAAGCTATTCTCCAAAGCACTCGAGGATAGAACAAGAAGCAATGGGTGGAAACTAATCAAGGAGAGAAGCATCCTGGAGCTAAGGAGAAGTTTCCTGATGGTGAGAACAATTAATCAGTGGAACAGCTTTGCTCCAGAAGTTGTGAATGCTCCAACACTGGAGGTTTTAAAGAAGAGAGTGGATAACCATCTGTCTGAAATGGTGTAGGCTTTCCTGCCTAGGCAGGGGGTTGGTCTAGAAGACCTCCAAGGTCCCTTGCAACTCTGTTGTTCTGCTTTGTTTTGTTCTGTTCCGTTCTAATAATGGCACCTCCTGTGCACTCCATGATGACCGTCTCACGGGCTCTACCTTACCTTGTCTCTTTGGACGGCTTTCTTTTTCAAAATCTCAGCTTCTTCAGCCTCTCTCCTGTTTCTCTCGTAGTCATCTTTCTTTAGCTGAAACCAGAAGAAGTGGCACCCGTAAAAACATTGGTTTTTTTTTTAAGTTCACTTTTGGAAATCGCTCCAGAAGAATGGGACCGTTCATCTCCTCTGCAAGCAGGCAGGCTCTCTAACAGATGACAACTCCCCTTTTTTTGCTCAGAGAAGACCACTTAACCATCTCTCACTTAGCTACGTAATTTTTTAGACTCAATTGTTGTCGTAGGTGGAGGTCTCCCTAGCTCAAGTCAGCCATTCCACATCACCCTCATGTCAGGTACCTCCGAGAGAGAAGAGAGAGAGAGAGAGAGAGAGAGAGACCTTAAATTATGGCCACAATTTATGTTGCTAAGTGAGACATTTGTTAATACCCCATTTTATGACTTGTCTGCGAAAGTTGGACCGCAAGAAAGGCTGATCACTAAAGAATGGAGGCCTTTGACCTCTGGTGCTGGAGAAGACTCCTCCAAGTCCCTTGGACTGCAAGACAATCCAACCGGTCAGTCCTAGAGGAGATCAACCCCAGCTGCTCTTTAGAAGGCCGGATCCTGAAGATGAAACTACTTTGGCCACCTAATGAGAAGGAAGAAGGACTCCCTGGAGAAGAGCCTCATGCTGGGAACGATGGAGGGCAAAAGAAGAAGGGGAAGACAGAGAATGAGGTGGCTGGATGGAGTCACCGAAGCAGTTGGTGTGAGCTTTAATGGACTCCAGAGGATGGTAGAGGACAGGAAGGCCTGGAGGAACGTTGTCCATGGGGTCACGATGGGTCAGACATGACATTGTAACTACAACAACAACAATGACTTGTCTTGTCTTGTTAAGTGAAACATTACAGTTGTTAAATTAGCAACACAGTTGTTAAGTGAATACAGCTTCCCTGTTGACCTTGCTGGCCAGAAGGCTGCAAAAGGGGGAATCAAGGGACCCCAGGACACTGCAGACGTCATAAATGTGAGTCAGCTGCCAAGCATCCAAATGTAAATCAAGTGAGGGGTGCGGCAACGGTCATTAAGTGTGAAAAACAGTCTTGAGTCCCTTTCTACAGTGCCGTCATAACTTCAAACAGTCACTAAATGACTGTTGTAAGTTGAGGATTATTAGAACAACACAGGGTGTGCGGTTTATACACCATTGACACAATGCCAAAATGTGCCAAAATATAATTGAGCAGTTTCTCAATTTCTCCAAAATCTTGGGGAAAAAGCAGTTGGGTGTGAAAAGTGAATCATAGCCTGGTCCTAAATTGATGCAACCGTGAAGTCATGGGAAAAGAGTACACAAAAGACACAAACGTTACACACTCAAAGTTCACACACTGCCCTCAAGTTTTGTTTTAACCGTTAACCACAGTTGGTTTAACAACCCATGGTGGCATGAGTCACATATGCGTAACACTAATGGGAAGGAAGACTAAGCCAAAATCGAACCACTTTTTTTTTTTTGGCGACAGTCTGCGCTGGGCACGGATCAAATCAGAGAGTGATACCGCATGCACTCATCTAGAAAGCCTGTCCTTCTTCACCTGCTATAAATGCCAGTTTTGAATGCTACAAAAAACGACGCATCTTATAACACAATTGCAACATTGGCTTTGAGGAATTCAACCTGGAAATAAGAAATGTTCTGACAGTGAGAACAATCAACCCATGGAACAGACGTTTAAATACAATGTTCCTTCCTTCCTTCTTTTTACTAATAAGGTCATAATAAAGATCAAATAATAGTTAAGAAGCCAGTTAATGATGATTATAAATGTGCTTGGCTATTAAGATGAAAAATCTTTATTTTCAATGTGAACATTTCTAACTTTTTCTGTTCAAGATGCCCTGTTGATACTTCCTCAAGATGTGGGAGCTTCATCCCTGGAAGCTTTCAAGAAGAGACTGGACTGCCATCTGTCAGAAATGGGTCTCCCGCTTGGTATGGGGGTTGGACTAGATGACCTACAAGGTCTCTTCCAACTCTGTTATCCTATATTCTGTAGAAACAGTTTGTGGCTTTCCTCCAGAACCTCAAAATACTGGAAGCTTTCAAGAAGAGACTGGACTGCCACCTGTCAGAAATGGTTTAGGCTCTCCTCCTTGGGCGGGGGGGATGGACTAGATGACCTGCAAGGTCCCTTCTGTTAATCTGTAAGAAGCTCTGGGAGAAGACAAGAGGCCCAAACAATTGGCTTGTCCGGTTTTCAGGAGTGTGCATTTAACACACAGCTTCGCTTCTCGGGGTTCTGGCAGTCTTTGTTTCATACCAAAAAAAATGAGATTAAAACAACGAACTCATGTTAAGGGAGAAAACGCACCTTGAGATGTTTTCAGTTCAGAACAGAACAAAACGAATAAGAGAGTTGGAAGAGACCTTGTAGGTCATCTAGTCCAACCCCCCCGCCCAAGCAGTTCAAAATGGATGTTGGTTTTAGGGGATGATGAGAAGTGATGAGGTGGTAAGGAATGGCCAAGGAGAAGGATTGGGCTTTTAGTTCCTCCATAGTTCTCCTGGGAATCTCTTATATTTACTGATAAAGAAATAAAATAAGATTAGTATAGATTTATTTCAAGCTATTTAGCTCTCGTCAGCTAGCCATACCTTTCTGGGATTTGGACCCGGGCTGCTTGCATATTAGGGAGATGTATTAACCTCTAAGCTACAGGTTCTCCTTGCTATGTCAACTGTACCATGGGAGACATTAAGTGTTTTTTCTAAGCAATATGCTTCTTCTCATATTTGAGTAAACCAGGTTGCCCTAATAGAAAAAACACTCTTTGGCGTTACCTCCAACGTTTCGTTAAGTCACAAAAAGGTTTGAGGAACTGAGCAACTGTAATATGAATAGGGGCTGGAAGGGACCTTGGAGGTCTTCTAGTCCAACCCCCTGCCCAAGGCAGGAGATATTATACCAGTGATGGCTAACCATTTTTGGATAGTGTGCCAAAAGTGGGGGGAGCTCAGGGGGGTCGTGCGCAGGCATGCCCACAATCATAATGCTATGCGCGCAACCAGCGCTTCCCCCCTCCTGCTTTTAGTGCACTTTTTTCGCCCTCCTCAGGCTCCAGAGGCTTTCTAGGAGCCTGGGGAGGCCGAAAACAGCCTCCCCTGTCCCCACGGAAGTCCTCTGGAGGCTTCAGGAGCTTCCCTGAGGCCTTTGGAGGGCGAAAAACCAGGCCTATGGGATCGCATCCTCCCACACACATCCCTGCGGCCAATTCGCTCTCACAGGGAGGGGCTTCTCCTGGTGCCGTCCACTAAGCAATGCCAACGGGCGACACCAAGGAGTAGGGCCTTCTCTGTGATGGGCCCAACCCTCTGGAATGACCTCCCCCCCGACATTAGAACCACCACTGACTTCTGCTCCTTCCGACAGAAATTGAAGACACACCTGTTCCGACTGGCTGGCCTGGCATAATTATAACGTCTACCTCCTGGCATACATATTTCCTACTGGTTTTTTAGAGGGATTGTTCTTTTAAACTTAATTTTATAGGATATTGGGGTTTTAAATTTTGTACATTTTAAATTATTTACTTAGCAGTACAGTTCTGTATATCTTTTTATCCTCCTCTTATTTATGTATGTATCTACTTAATAATTTTAATTGTCTAAATTTTATAGTTACTTATGATGTATTTCTGATATGGACTGTACACCACCCCGAGTCCCTTTTGGGAGAGGGGGCGGTCTATAAGCGCTAATAAATAAATAAATAAATAAATAAACCGGAAGTTCGGAAACGGACTTCCGGTTTGCTCGTAGGGCTGTTTTTTCACCCTCCTGAGCCTTTAGGGAAGCCTCCTGAAGGCTCCGGAGGGCGGAAAACGGCCCTACCCGTAGTACACAAAATTGTCTGCTACAACATCCTACCTGTCAACGACTACTTCAGCTTAAACTGCAATAATCGCAGGCAAACAATAGATACAAATGTAACGTAAACCACTCCAAACTCGATTGCAGAAAATACGACTTCAGCAACAGAGTGGTCAACGCCTGGAATGCTCCATCTGACTCCATTGTTACATCTTCAAACCCCCACAGCTTCAACCTCAAACTGTCTACCGTGGACCTCACCCCATTCCTAAGAGGTCCGTAAAGAGGGTGTGCATAAGCGCACCAGGGTGCCTTCCCTCCCTCTCCTACTCTCCTCATTTATATGTACTCATTTCCTTGTTCATGTCCATGTTTATACTTATACCTGTTATCTTGTACATGTTCGACAAACTAACTAACTACGTAAATAAAACAAAATAAAATAAAAGGCTAAAACAATACACAGTATTGGTTTTTGTTTTTTTAAATGGTCGGAATCTTTTTTTAAAAAAGCAGTTTGAAAAATGTGTTTTAACCTAAACAGATTAGCTGGAGGAAAACTCTTTGTTGTGCCAGGCAAAAGAACAAAATCCATGGATATATAATATTAGGCTTTGGGGGGAGCAATCCAGATGTTTTCGTTTCCTGTTCCTTTTTAAAAAAAAAAACTTATAGTTTCGGAGTCTGGTGTAAACTTATAAACTTTACAAAGTGAAGTGCAATTTCATGTCTGCTCTTTGCTCCAATCTGGATTTTTCTCTCTCCTGTGTATGGAAAGGTTAAGTCAGACAACATATTTCTCTTCTTGTTCCATGCAAAGAACGAGAACCGACAGCTACATTTTAACTGACCTTTTGCTGGTATTTTGATTGGATGTGCTCAAATTGCTGTTTTTCCCTGACTTCAGGCTCCGTGGCTCTTCCTCCTGTAAATACAACGTAGGATAGTATTAAAACAGCAGCAATGTGTAGGTCGCCCTAAATAAAGATTTAAAACAGCCAATATTCACAGACACGTTAAATTGATACTCAACCTTATCAAAATAGAAAAAAAATAAAAATAAATGAGGGTCAAATCTGAGCCACAGATCTGCACCAGACTGAAAGAATTTGCAAGTTCCGTGTGCATTGCAATGTTGCAGAACTGAGAATGTAGATACACCCTATACATAAAGAGAGGGACACGGTGGCTCAGTGGCTAAGATGCTGAGCTTGTCGATCAAAAAGGTCGGCAGTTCGGCGGTTCGAATCCCTAGCGCCGTGTAAGGGAATGAGCTCCCGTTACTTGTCCCAGCTTCTGCCAACCTAGCAGTTCGAAGCATATTAAAAAATGCAAGTAGAAAAATAAGAACCACCTTTTGTGGGAAGGGAACAGCAGTCCGTGCACCTTTGGCGTTGAGTCATGCCTGCCACATGACCACGGAGATGTCTTTGGACAGAGCTGGCTCTTTGGCTTTGAAACGGAGATGAGCACTGCCCCCTAGAGTCAGGAACGAGTAGCACATATGTGCAAGGGGAACCTTTACCTTTATACATGAAGAGTGTTAAGCATTTGTGTTATTTTCATTTTTAAAAAATCCTTTTCTTGCCCATTTTGAGTATAAAACTAGACGGGGGAAATTGAGAAAGCACCTAAATTCTCTCTTTAAGCGCCTAATAGGGAAGGCATACAACTTAATCCGTGATTTGAAAGGAGCTTCAATCTATTTTCCAATCAACAGGACATCACAATTCGGAAGATCTATTGGCAACTCTCAAAATTGCAGATTTCAGAAAGATGGATGCTACAGATGTTTTTTCTCTTACAGACCATGCCTCTCCACCAGAGGTGGTATTCAGCCAATTCTAACCAGTTTTGGTGAACCGGTAGCGGACATTTTGAGTAGTTCGGAGAACCGGCAAATGCCACCTCTGGCTGGCCCCGCCCTCATCTATTTACTGCTTCCCGAGCCCCAGCTGATTGGCTGGGTGTCAGCGTTCCAAATATCATGCAGAATTAAATCATTGTCCAAGGCAAAGTTATCCTTAAAACTCCAATTTAATACGACAGACATTTTGGCATTATGCTGTGAAATTTCAACTCTAATGTACATCCTGTGGGTTCACCCAGTTAAAAGTTCATCATCTATCCCCACACCCCATAATTCATCACATGGTCCAATCTTCATCTTCCACGCTGGCATGTACACCCCTCTGCTTCTGGCCAGGTGTCGAGGTGCGGAGACAAAAGACGACCTTGAGCTTCTAAGAAAATCCATAACAATACATTCCACAATCCTACTCCTTTCTATTCCCCCCTCCCAACTACTATACCAATGAAACAGCATAAGAATATATATATATATATATATATATTGCCACACCATGCCCACCAAGCCACGCCCACAGAACCGGTAGTAAAAAAAAATTGAATCCCACCGCTGCATTTCCATGAAACTCAAAGGGAACTTGTGTAAATTCCCCGTCAAATTACACTTTCGTCCTTGCGGTGTTGGTCAAAGAGAACATAATTATGCTCCCCACAGCCCATTTACAATGAAACCAGGGTCAAGTTTTTAAGGTTCAGATCTTTTAAAAAAAGTATTTTCTTGCAGATGTGCATTTCCAGCAAGGCAACCAAGTTGCAAGGTTTGTTTTGCTCCCGTTTAAACTTAGGGGGAAAAAATCCTTAACTTTTAGCTGTAGCTTTGGCTTCATTCTGTTGCAACCGTTTTGTATCTATTACTTCTTCTGTCACTCTATTTTATAGTTTTGCTGTTTCATTGTTATTGCATTCTCATTTAGGGCAATCTAACGTTATGATTGGTGAGTTACCGTGAAAAGCATTCTGCTTACTTACTTCACAACTTCGGACCGTTTCAAAGCAATCTTAATTTCAACAACTTGACTGATCGATCCAGAATTACTACTGCAATTTGGTCAAGAATTTCCATAAAGTTTCTTTTTTTTAATGATACCGTTATTCTTCAGGACATCCTTATTGACAAAAAGACATTTTTAATGTTCCGCTTTCATCGGATTCCATAGATTGGCTTTCCGCCAGTTGAAAGTACGTCGATTGTTTTGCAAACTCCACAAACATTTTATTCCACAGATATATCAAAATGCACACCGCATTAACCTCAGAGTTAAAAGGGAAGAGGGGGGGGGAGGGGGTAAGACTAGTAAACTTCCTTAAAATAACACAGTTTGTCTCCAACAACCAATATGGTCTGAATTTTCAGGATTCAATTAAAAAAATAAACATGAGACACCTTCGTGAAAGAAGTGGAAACTCTCTTCCATTCCCTCCCGACTTACCTAATTTCTGAGGTTTCAAGTTGATTGGACCTGGTTTTTGCTGGGCCTTCCATTTTGTCCAATTTTCTAGTTCTTTATTAGCAACTGAAACACAACAGAAGCAAAACAGAACTCAACAGAAATCCAGAAATATATAAATACAGACTTACAACAGTTCATTTAGTGACGATTTGAAGTCACAACGGTGTTCTGATCTAGGCCTCCCATAAGCACGAAGCTGACTCCTCATCCCGATAAAACCCCTTTTACTTAGTGGAATTCCTCTCCAGACAAAAAATAGAAAATAAATGAGGGTCAAATCTGGCTGGTCCCAGCGAACAATCTTTCAAGAGATTTCACATCTAGAGACCTTTATCAGGCTTGGAGAGCTGTCAGTCTGATATCTTCCAAACTCCAAGCTGTAGCAGCAATTCCTTGGCAAGAAGTCAGGAACAGACCTTCACCCTAATGAATTGAACTACTTGTCTTCTGCAAACTCCCCTCCCCTTCCGCTCCTCTTTATTCCCTCTGGGAGGCACCAATCATTGTCCACCTGTGGCTTTACTCCTGAGTTGACCTCAGTTCCTTAGCTGTTCCCTTCTCCTGGCAGCTCTGTGCATGCACACACTGGGAACAGGCTCCAGCTGTTCTTCTGCCTCACTGATGCCTGACTCTGAAGGCAGATGATAACTGTCGGACAGCCTTGGCCCCCTCTCTGCCTCCGACACAGAGCCCTCGTCCGAGCCTTCCCCAGGCCCCAGGACTGGCCCAGGTTCCTCCCCAACCTCCTCACTGTCCGAATCTGCTGCCAGATCCGCTGGCCACTGGCGGGCCCCAACAAACGCCCCTGAAAAAAGTGACACAACCGTTTTTCACAGGACCGCTGCAACATCCCCGTGGTCACGTTTTCCAAATTCAAATAATTGCCAGCAGCCTCATATTTATGACGGTCGCAGTGTCCTGGGGACACGTGATTCCCTTTTGCAAACTTCTGACAAGCAAAGTCAATGGGGAAACCAGAAACAGTGAATTTTATACCCCTGGACCACCCACAATTTTGTCCCGATTACTCTAGTTGGCCAAGGTCTATTTTTTAGTGGAGGCCTTCTAGCAATGGGGTGCATTGGCTCAGCAGTTAAAGGCACTGAGCTGGAAAGCTGACGACTAAAGTTCGAGGCCCAAGCGCCATGCAACGGGGGAGCTCCCGTTTCTTGCTCCAGCTCCTGCCCACCTCGCAGTTTGAAAGCATGGAATTGTGAGTAGATAAACAGGTACCACTTCGGTGGGAAGGTAAAGAGGAGGGGTGGCGAACACGCGGCTCTCGAGCCGCATGCGGCTCCCGGCCAAAATGAATGCGGCTCTTTGCCTCTTATCATTATTTTGTATACTGTGGCTCTTTGCCAAGTTTGGATTTTGTCCCTTTTGGCGCTAAACCCGGATCGCGCGCTCCCTTTCGGCGCTAAACCCGGAAGTACGGTCTTGCCCTGCCCCTGGCGACGCGACGACGCTTGCCTGCGCTCCACCAGCTCGGCTGGGAACGGAGACGTTTCTCTGCTCAGCAATGTCTTCAGTGGAGTGGTGGCAGCCTGGCAGGCTGAGCCTGCGTCCCTTTCAGGCGCTCCGCTCCGCTGAGGAAATGTCTCCATTCCCAGCCGAGCTGGTGGAGCGCAGGCAAGCGTCGTCGCGTCGCCAGGGGCGGGGCAAGACCGTACTTCCAGGTTTAGCGCCGAAAGGGAGCGCGTGGTGTGGCTCTCTGACTCTCACAGTTTAAAATTTTGGCTCTTTTTGTCGAACTTGTTCGCCACCCCTGGTAAAGAGTGTTGTGTCTTCAGACAACGCTGCCTCCCTTGGCCAAAAAACGGATTTGGGCACCTTCCTTTAGAGTCAGACATGACTGGACAGGGGAAACTTTTCTTTTCTTTTTTCACTTTCTAGCAACAGAGGAATATTAAATATACAGCAAACGTCTTCGCATGATCAGGCCAAAACTGCTGTGCCAGGTTTGGTTAACAAACTACCCAACCCGACTGACTTACTTCTTTGCAACTCCTTCCGCTTTGCTGGATTCGGAGGGATGACGAAGTAGGCGCCCGAACTGGAGACAAAACAAAAGAGTCACACATTCAGGAGGAGGAGGAGGAGGACGAAGAAGACTGTGGGGTCCTTGGTGCCCTCTGAGCTTGGCTGTTTTCTTGCAGATGTCTCATGACCCAGCTAGGTAACATCATCAGTGCTACAAGGGATTGGTGTTTGTGAAGAGGAGGAGGAGGGAGGGGAAGAGGAGGAGGACTATGGGGTCCTTGGTGCCCTCTGAGCTTGGTTGTTTTCTTGCAGATGTCTCATGACCCAGCTAGGTAACATCATCAGTGCTACAAGGGATTGGTGTTTGTGAAGAGGAGGAGGAGGAGGAGGAGGAGGAGGGAGGGGAAGAGGAGGAGGACTATGGGGTCCTTGGTGCCCTCTGAGCTTGGCTGTTTTCTTGCAGATGTCTCATGACCCAGCTAGGTAACATCATCAGTGCTACAAGGGATTGGTGTTTGTGAAGAGGAGGAGGAGGAGGAGGAGGAGGAGGAGGAGGAGGAGGAGGAGGAGGAGGAGGAGGGAGGGGAAGAGGAGGAGGACTATGGGGTCCTTGGTGCCCTCTGAGCTTGGTTGTTTTCTTGCAGATGTCTCATGACCAAGTTAGGTAACGTCTTCAGTGCTAGTCACTAACACTGACAATGTTACCTAGTTACAGTAGCTTCTTCCTCCAATATAATATACAGCATCTAAAAGTGCCTCACATTATAACCTACAATTTGGAGAGAGACTAGGAAAAGATGCCTCATTACTGTATATCCTCCTCCTCTTCTTCCCCTCCCTTCCTCCCTCCTCCTCCCTCCATATCCCAGTTGGGTCATGAAACGTCTGGAAGAAAACAACCAACCTCAGAGGGCACCAAGGACTCCACAGTCCTCCTTCTCCTCCACTTCCTCCTCCCTCCTACCCCCTCCCTTCTAGCACTGATAATGTTACCTAGTTGGGTAATAAAACATCTGCAAATAAACAACGAAGCTTACAGAGCACAAAGGACCCCATCATGGTATTAATACTAGACACCAACATTGCACAGGAAATGCTTACAGCATCTTCTTCTGCAGGCCTTTAGTTTCCCAAACTAACTCAAGCCACCATCCCTCTCTCTCACACTCCAACATAACTCCACTATCACCACACCCAGCTCTCTCTCTCTGCTCCGTTGTTATAGCCAACAACTGCTGGTCTTAAAAGGACAGGGCACCAACAGTCCAAGTGCTGGCCATTTTGCAGACAGACCCCCCCCCCTTTTGAGTCAAGAGCTGCCCCAAAAGTGTCTATGGAGACTCTCAGTTTTCCGGCCCATTGTTGCCTCCAAGGTGTTTTTCAACAGATGAAGCTTCTTGGATGAGAAGCAAAACATCTTTTGGTTCCTCAAGGACACACAAAGAAAAATCCAGTTGCCTTTTGAAGAAATATCTTTGAGAAAGGTCCCCAAAAGGTGCCACTTACGGTTCTTCTCGACTCTTTACATCTGGCCCTCTGCAGCCTTCTTGGGGTGAGCACCCCAGTCCTCTCCTGCAGCCTTTTGGGGGTGAGCACCCCAGTTCTCTCCTGCAGCCTTTTGGGGGTGAGCACCCCAGTTCTCTCCTGTAGCCTTCTTGGGGTGAGCACCTGAGTCCTCTCCTGCAGCCTTTTGGCGGTGAGCACCCCAGTCCTCTCCTGCAGTCTTTTGGGGGTGAGCACCCTAGTCCTGCTCTCCTGCAGCCTTTTGGGGGTGAGCACCTGAGTCCTCTCCTGTAGCCTTCTTGGGGTAAGCACCCCAGTCCTGCTCTCCTGCAACAGCCCATACCTTCACAATTCATGGTTCTTGGGTGGGAAGGCACACCTGCTTTCTCCTGAGCCTTGGCTGATTCTTAGAGAACGACCTCTGCCTTCCGTCTCCCTGCACACCTGCACTGGGGTTTGCAATGAAGCTCCCTTTTCTAGGCTTGGATCTCCTTTGAACTTCCTGCAGGGTTTGCTCTTAAAGAGGAAGAAGACTCAGGAAAGGAGTATGTTTGTAGCTCAGGGTTGAAATGAGGGCTCCTTGGTGCTTTTTCAATCAGACTACAGCTGGAAGGGACCTTGGAGGTCTTCTAGTCCAACCCCTTGCTCAAGTAGGAGACCCCATACCGAGTGGCTGTCCAATCTCTTCTTAAATACTTCCAGTGATGGAGCACCCACATCCACTGGTTAATTATCCTCACTGTTAGGAAGTTTCTCCTTAATTCCAGGTTGCTTCCCTCCTTGATTAGTTTCCATCCATTGTTTCTTGTGCTGCCTTCTGGTGTTTGGGGAAATAAGTTGACACCCCCCCCTTCCTCTTTGTGGCAGTCCCTTAAATGGAAAACTGCTATCATGTCACCCCTAATCCTTCTTTTCTTTAGACTAGCCAAATCCAAATCCTGCAATTGTTCTTCGTTTGCTTTTGTCTCCAGGCCTTTAATCATCTTCGTTGTTCTTCTCTGCACTTTTCCCAAAGTCTCAACATGTCCTTTGTAATGTGGTGACCAAAATTGGATGCAACCCCTCAAATACTGGAAGGCTGCTATCACGTCACCCTTAGTCCTTCTTTTCTCTAGACTAGCCATACCCAATTCCTGCAACCATTCATCATATGTTTGAGTCTCCAGTCCTTTAATCATCCTAGTCAGTGGCTCATCTTTGAGCTTTGTTATCTTCTTCCAGATGTTTCGTGACCCAAACTGGGTGACAGCATCACTGCTAGAACTGATAATATGACCTAATTTTGGGTAACAAAACATCTGCAAGAAAACCACCGAGCTCACAGAGCACCAAGGACCCCTCAAAGAGGAGAAAACTTTTGCCCCAGGGGTGTGTTGCATTGCTCCTTAAAATACCCAAACAAAAAGGAGTGTGACAGTTTAGTTCAGATTTTCTTCCTTGGATTTCCTTTTGCCAAACACAGTTTATGCCATATTTATTTTGTGGGGTATAGAAAGTCAGCATATCAGGGTTCCAAATAGCATCCAAAAGTAAATCAGAGTCCAAGACAAAGTATTGCTCAAAGTTCCAATTTATTAAGAGAGCCACGTTGGCACATCTGGGAAAACCCGAATCTGAAAGCTTCCCGGTTTTCCCCACCCAGTTGAAAGTTCAAGACCTTGCCCCCACAAGCCCATCCCATGGTCCAATATCCCACTGCCACGTTGGCAGCTTCCACCCATCCAGGTCCGGTCAGGTGAAGAGGTGCAAAGATAAAGAATGACCTTGGCTTTCTAGAAAGAATGTTGTTATGGCTACATATCATCTAACTCCATACAATCCCCGCTCCCATTTTCCCACAATAGAAAATGCATACTAGAATAATAGAATGTGTGGCAGGCCAAAGATCCAAAGGAAAATATGACTGCAGGCCTGACACAGCACCCACCTCTCTCCTAGAAAAATGAGATATTTTAGGAAATATTAAAAGGGCAGAATATTTCCCCTAAAAGGGAGGCAGAAACTCATTCCCCACCACCACCTTTGTCAATGGAACTTTAAGGCCTGGGCCAGTCTATTCTACATAACAAAGATCTACCTTCTTCAGGAGGAGCCATTTAATTGTCCTTCATTACATCATTACCCAGCAAGGCTCAACCAAACTTGGGACTCAGGACAGCCTACAGAGTTGCCCCTGCATGTCCTCATGGGAGTCAGACAACCAATCAGAATACAAGCTCAAATTCAAATGCCCAGAGAGGGTATAAAACCCAGGCACTCTCAGCATATCTTCGCTTTTTTCTTCTTCACTCAACGTCTTCAAGGCATGTGATCCTGTCCGCCATTAAAAACCATCTTTCCAAACAGCCACCATTGTTTCCAGGGTCTTACTCCCCCAATTGGAACTGAACCCAGGAGGACAGGGGGCTGCCTGGAAGGGAGTGAGGCCCAAGTCATCCTGCGTTGTCAAATGTTTCCCCCCCCTTTTTTTTTTGGCGCCATCGGACGGAGTCTCAAGGCGTGGTGAACTGGTTCAGTTCTCCTTTCCCTTGGAGAGCAATCAGGATAATAAATGGGAGACCGAGGCGAGGAAGGAGGAGCAGAGATTGGCAAGCAGGGACTGCTAATTTCACACTGGTTAGGTCTCGGTTGGAAGCCAGCAAATTGCAGCAGAGAAGGTTTTAAACTAGGCTCCCTGAATCCTGGTCCTCCCATAGATCCAGAAGCCAGCTTGGGTGTATTTCGCACACTCTGAAAATCAAAAGGCAGGGTGGTGCAATGGTGAGGGTGCTGCTGGCCTATATCAATCAATCAGGACAGAGATGGATGGGACCTTGGGGGTCTTCTAGTCCAGCCCCCTGGCTCAAAACCTCCACTGATGGAGCACACACAACTTCTGGTGGCAAGTGGTTCCACTGGTTAAATTGTCCTCACTGTCAGGAAGTTTCTCCTTAATTCCAGGTTGCTTCTCTCCTTGATGAGTTTCCATCCGTTGCTTCTGGTCCTGCCTTCAAATGCTTTGGAGAATAAGTTGACCCCTTCCTCTTGGTGGGAGCCCCTCAAATACTGCAATACTGCTCTCTCACGTCCCTCCTAGTCCTTCTTTTCTCTAGACTAGCCATAGCCGGTTCCTGCAAGCATTTTTCATGTGGTTTTGTCTCCAGGACTTTAACGGAATATGCGGGGAAACTCAGCCAAAGTAAAAAGTTGGACCACGTACCCTCTCTCTGCTCAGGTTTCACAGTGCTGAAATAATCAACAGTTATCATCATCATCTGGCCGGAAATATGACATTTTTCTCTCCTGTAATGTAACCGGTAGTGCTCGACTTAGGACCGCAATTGAACCCTGCCTTTCGGTTGCTAAGCAAGGTGGCTGTAAAGTGTATTTTGCCCCGTTTTACTACCTTTCTTGCCACGGTTGCTAAGTGAATCACTGCAGCTGGTGAGTTAGTAATACCGTTGTAAAGTGAATAACTGGCTTCCCCGTCGGCTTTGCTGGTCAGAAGGTCGCCAAAAGGGTTCACGTGACCCCGGGACACTGCAACTGTCCTAAGTACACGCCAGTTGCCAAGCCTCTGAATTTTGATCACATGATCCCAGGGATGTTGCAACTGTTCTAAGTGTGAAAAAACGGTCATACGTCACTTTTTACAGTGCTGCTTTAACTTTGAACAGCAGCTAAAGAAATTGTTGTAAGCCGAGGACCTATCTGTATAGTTTATTATTACTAAACACACACACACACACACACACACACACACACACTGTGTTTCCTTTTTAATTTGCACCAGCCAGTTGATGAGGCTGGCTTGCTGGCAAATGTATAAAACAAATGCACCGAAATATTTTAATTTTGTTGAGAGAAATTAATACTCTCCCAACAACAAGCTGCATTGGCAAAGCACTCCAAAAATAGCTGATTATTTTCCCATTCGGCAGCCAACAAACTCTTTCCATTTTATTTCATGTCTTGTAACTTTTGGTCAGGCTCCCTTTAAAATATTTTTCCTTCCTGTATGTGTGGGTGGGAATACATGAATCCTCCCAACCTCATGAATAGGAAGAATCATAGACAGAGGAAAACGTTAAGTAATATTTCTAGAGAGAAGGGGATTTTTAAGAAGAGACTGGGCAACCATTTGTTTGAAATGGTACAGGGTTTCCTGCTTGAGCAGGGAGTGGGACTAGAAGACCTCTGGGGTCCCTTTCTAGCTGTATATTTTGATATAGCCTTAGGTTTACAATGTGTTAACTTACAAAAAATATGAGTATTTTGTATCTTATCAGTTTTGCTCAGGGATGGCAAATATATATATATATATATAATCAAAACATTAAGCTGGCTAATTCTTTTGGTAGGTTGTCCTGAGCTATAAGAAAGCAAAACTCACCCACTCCTCTGAATTTTCTTTGAGTTTTTAGTTTGCTTCACCTCTTCTTGAATCAACGGCAGTAGCAAATTTGGGGGCTTTTGAATGGACATCCGTTTCCCCCTAAATACCAGTATTCAAAATCCAAGGAGCCGGTGCCAGAACGAATGGCATCTCCTTCTTCAAACTGCCACTTTTTTCTGTTGGATTTCCCAATGCCAATATTCTGTTTAGAACAGCACAGCTGGCTGGGGAATTCTGGGAGTTGAAGTCCACACATCTTAAAGTCACCAGAATTGAGAAACACTGGAGTAGAAGTTTTAAAAGAGGGGGAAAAACTTTACACCAACTTTATCCTGCTCTCCTTTGCAGGCTGGCATTGCATTGCCATGTTACAAGAATAATATAGTCCTAAAAATGGTGGGTAAGAAATAGGATATTACCCTGGCCACTCCATACAAGGAGAACAAGGTAGATACAATACAATACAATAGCAGAGTTGGAAGGGACCTTGGAGGTCTTCTAGTCCAACCCCCTGCCTAGGCAGTAAACCTACCGTTTCAGACAAATGGCTGAACATCTTCTTAAAGACTTCCAGTGTTGGGGCATTCACAACTTCTGGAGGCAAGCTGTTCCGTTGATTAATTGCTCTGACCGTCAGGAAATTCATCCTTAATTCCAGATTTCTTCTCTCCTTGATTAATTTCCACCCATTGTTTCTTGTCCTGACTTCAGGTTCCTTGGGGAATAGTTTGACTCCCTCTTCTTTGTGGCAACTCCTGAGATATTGGAACATTGCTATCATGTCTCCCCTAGTCCTTCTTTCTATTAAACTAGACACACCCAGTTCCTGCAACCGTTCTTCATGTGTTTTAGCCTCCAGTCCCCTAATCCTCTTCGTTGCTCTTCTCTGCACTCTTTCTAGAGCTTGGAGAGGGCGAAAAATGGCTTTAAAAAAAGGTGAACTCAGCTGGCCCTGACAAATGGCTCCACATGCCATCTATGACACGTGTGCCATAGGTTCGCCATCACTGACCTATACTGTACCTGTGCATTTCGTTTTTGTTGCCTAAATGTAGATCCAGACTCTTTTCACCATTGAATTTCATTTTATTAGATAGTGCCCAATGTTCAAGTTTGTCAAGATCCTTCTGTATCTTTAGCCTATCTTCTGGAGTGTTGGCTATTCCTGCCAGCTTGGTGTCATCTGCAAATTTGATGAGTTCCCCATTTATTCCCTCATCCAAATCATTGATGAAGATATTGAAGAGTACTGGGCCCAAAATAGAGCCTTGGGGTACTCCACTGCATACTTCCCTCCATGTAGATGCAGTTCCATTGAGGACTACACATTGAGTGCGGTTGGTCAGCCAGTTACGAATCCATCTGGTGGTGATGCTGTCTAACCCACATTCTTCTACTTTATCTAGTAGTAAGTTATTGTCTACCTTATCAAATGCCTTACTGAAGTCCAAGTAAACTATATCGATGGCATTCCTCTGGTCCACTAATTTTGTCACATTATCAAAGAATGCAATAAGATTAGTCTGGCATGATCTGTTTTTGACAAACCCATGTTGGCTTTTGGCTATTACTTTGTTTACTTCTAGGTGCTTGATTATCTTTTCCAGAATCTTTCCTGGTATTGAGGTCAGGCTGATAGGTCTGTAGTTTCCTGGATCTAATTTTTTCCCTTTTTTGAAGATGGGAACCACATCAGCTCTTTTCCAGTCCTCTGGTAGTTCCCCGGTGCTCCAGGATCTCTGAAAGATATAATTCAGTGGTTCTGAGAACTCATCTGCCAGTTCCTTCAGAACCCTGGGGTGTAATCCATTCGGTCCTGGTGATTTGAACTCGTCTAGGGTAGACAGGTGCTCACTTACCATTTTCTTCCCTATTTCAATTTGTATTCCTAATCTGATTTCTGTGGTTCTGTTTTTGATAGGTTGGACTGTTTTATCCCTTTGTGTAAAGACAGATGCAAAACATGAGTTAAATAGTTCTGCTTTCTCCCTGGTGCTTGTCACCTTCTTGCCACTTTCTCCCAGCAATGGACCAATTGTTTCCTTAACTTTTTTCTTGTTTTTAACATGTTGGAAGAAGCTTTTCTTGTTATTTTTTACTTTTGGGCAAGCCTTTCTTCATTGTGAGCCTTAGCTTTCCTCACTTCATCTTTACATGCTCGGGCTATTTGCTGATATTCTGCCTTAGTTATGTCCCCCCACCTCTTTCCACTTTTTATACTTATCTTTTTTGTCTTTCAATTTGTCAGAGAGTTCTTTATCCAGCCATGCTGGTTTCTTTTGGGAGCTGTTATTTTCTTCTTCATTGGTATTATGCTAGACTGGGCTTTTGTAATCTCATTTTTCAAAATTTCCCAAGCTTCTTGAGTTGTTTTCCCCTTGACGATTCTCATCCTTGGAATTTTTTCCAAGCACTCTCTAAGTTTATTGAAATTAGCTCTCTTAAAGTCCAAGATTCTAGTTTCACTTTGTTCTACTACTTGTGTTTGCATAATGTTGAATTCCAATATTGCAGGGTCACTTGCCCCCAGGGTTCCTGTGGCTTCAACATCTTCTATCATTTCCTCTCTGTTAGTGAGAATTAAGTCCAATATGTCTGATCCCCTTGTTCCCTTCTCTACTTTTTGGGAAATAAAGTTGTCTGCTAGGTTTGTTAGGAACTTGTTGGATCTTCCACTTGGTGCAGAGTTTGTTTCCCAGTTGATGTCAGGGTAGTTAAAATCCTCCACTACTATTGTGGTGTGCTTCCTACATACCTTAGTTAGCTGACTGGCAAAAAGTTCATCTACTTCCTCTGCTTGGTTTGGTGGCCTGTAGTATAGACCTACGGCAATGTTATTTCCCTCCCAACCTTTAATATTGACATAAAATGTTTTATAGGTAGCATCTACCACTAGCTAGACTAGGCAAAATGTATAAAAATTATCACCTAAATGCTGGAAATGTGACCAACTACCTGGTACCTACTACCACATGGTGGACATGTAGAAAGGCAAAAAGACTACTGGCGAAGGATTTGATGTGGCTGGAAGAAATGACTGGATAGAGATTAGAATTTAAACCAGAACTATTTTTATTAGGAATTATAATAGAAGGTCAAAGTAAAGGGATAACATATTTTGGACCGGGTAGCCCTTCGCACAGTCACTCACGTGCTGGTGACGTCTTGTCTGGATTACTGTAATGCTCTCTACATGGGGCTTCCCTTGAGATGCACCCGAGGACTGCAGTTGGTCCAGAACGCGGCCGCGCGGGCAGTGATGGGGAGTACGAGGTACTCCCGTGTGACACCTCTCCTGCGCGAGCTGCACTGGCTCCCTGTAGTCTTTCGGGTGCGTTTCAAAGATAGTGTTGATCACTATCTTTAAAGTGCTCCATGGCACAGGACCTAGCTATTTGCGGGATCGTATCCTGCCCCATACATCCCTGCGACCAATTCGCTCTCACAGAGAGGGACTTCTCCGGGTGCCGTCCACTAAGCAATGCCAGAGGGCGGCGCCGAGGGGTAGGGCCTTCTCTGTGATGGGCCCAGCCCTCTGGAATGACCTCCCCCCCGACATTAGGACAGCTACCGATCTCCGCTCCTTCCGCACGAAACTCAAGACCCACCTGTTCCAACTAGCCGGCCTGGCCTGAATTATAACTATATTTTTTAATCCCCCTGGATAATTTTTAAATTTTAAGTTAAGTTTGACTTTGGGTATTTTAATTGTTTTTAATTGCATTATCTTGTTCTTAACTAATTGATTATTTATTTATTATGTATTGTACAATGTTTTTTGTATATCTCCTCCTCGTTATTTATTTGTTGTATAATGAATTGTATGCCGCCCCGAGTCCCTTGGTGGAGAGGGAGCGGCCTATAAATTGGATTAATAAATAAATAAATAAATAAATTTAATATTACATATCACAATAGCAGCGAGAATGGTTTATGCCCAACATAGGAAATGTGAGAACATACCTCTAGAAAGGGAAATAATAAAATATTAGATTGTGCAGAATGTCATAGACTGACAATGGAACTAAAACATAAAGGAGAGACAGAAAACTATGAGATTTGGAATAGATTTTATCAATGGTTGGATTTGTGAAAGGGAAGTTGGGAGCGGAAAAGAAGGATGTGTGAACCGAAAGATGATGTAATATATGTAAATAAGGGGTTTATAAAGGGTTAAGTACGTGTAATCATTAGTAATGTATGTTGATCACATAAGATATTTGTGTTATACGTTATTGCAATTTATAATTTATTGCATGGATAGCAAAAATGAATTAGAATGATTACAAACGTGTCTTAAAACATTCGTTTGCATGTAAAGGGGCTGAAACAATAAATTACAGAGAAGAATACGAATAACAGGAAGATTGTTAATGTAATTGGTGTTTTTGTTTGGTGTTGGTGATTTATATTAATTTAAGTGGGTAATTTAATTGGCTTTGAGACAATACATTCTAAATGTGTTGTCTTAAAACCAATTAAATTACCCATTTAATTTAAATTAATCTAAATGGAAATAGAATGTAAACAAATCAGACGTCATAAAGAAAGGCAACAGCCCTGGCATTCTAAGTCACGTCGAGCTTCACATGCTGCTACTGCGCATGAACGACATAATCAGACAAAATCGCGTTCCAAGGCAGAGACCGTCCGAAACCACAGCGAGACTTTAGCAGGGTCATAAATTTTGTCCTTTCTGTCGTACCGTAGGTCTGCCTTTTTTTTCTTTCCTCCCTTTGGGCTAACTACGATGGCCGGGAGTTCCGCGGAGTCTCTTCGCTACGCGGAGTACGCAGCCCAGAGCGACGGTGGCGGAGGGCCGGACATCAACTATGGTCTGGTCAGTGTCGGGGGTTGCGGGGCTGCCGTAAAAAGAGAGAACCGGCCTAGCGTTTAAAGCGTGACAGTTGCCGGTCTCTTGAGCATGCGCAGTCGTGTCTCTGAAGCGGCTTGTGACGGCTTGCTGGCAACGGGCTGACTGAGCGCTTTCTTTAGCGCATGCGCAGAGGGCTTCATTTCTTTCCCAATGGAATCTTGGTGCTGAACCAAAGTAGAATTATCCTGTTAATAAATAAGAGTTATCTTCTTGTGAAGATCCACAGGAGATAGTAGTATGATTTCAGTATTTTAGATTTAGTGTATTGTGCTTTTTTAAGAGAAGCAAAGCCAGGATCAGATCTGGTAGAAAGGTGGATGGGAGACCACCAGGCGATGCCCAGATTGGGAAATTGAAAAACATTTCCGAAAATGGTAGCCATTTATTTGTGGATGATAACTATACTGCTTAGGAGTTACCTCTGCTTGCAGATAGATCAAGTACAAACAATTATAAGGCATTTCGGTCATTGAAGACTTGTATTAAACTTTACAAGAACCCATTGTGTGTGTGTGTGTGTTTGTGTGTGTGTTAGTGTGTGTATACACATACATAAATACATACATATATTTGCTCTTGGTTGCCTTTTCTTTTCCTAGTGTCTTTAGCTATAACTTTCTTTATTGAAGAAGTTGTAACAATTTATAAGCTTAACTGGCCTCAGAAAGCAAAACAGGGTCAGATATACTTCACTGGGTGTGGAGGCTTGATTGGGTTGTTGAAAAAAATCATTTTATAGGAGAAGACATTGCAAAATTGTACTGTTTGTAAAAAGTGCTGCACTATATACTTGTAGTCTCTGGGACTAAAGGTCTTGTATAAAATGATTAGATTTGATCCTTCCTTCCTTCCATCTTTTTCTTTCTTCTTTCTTTCATCTACCTTCCTTCTTTCTTTCTTTTCTTTCTTTCCTTCTCTTTTTTCTTACTTCTTTCCATTCTTTCTTTCTTTTTTCTTTCTCTCTCTTTCCTTCCTACCTACCTACCTACCTATGTATCTTCTTCCTTCCTTCCTTCTTGGCTGAGGAGCGAAATGCCCTCAAAAGAAAAAAAACAAGAAAGTCTAGTTGCCTCCTGAAAAAGGTGCTTTTGGGAGAAGGGAAAAAAAACATGTTCTTAAAGGCAGAAAGCAGCCACAGTATTCCTGTTACAGGAAAACAGCTTCAAGGGGAAGGCACAGCTGCCACAGAAGGCTAGAGCTGATGGGATTAAACAGTAGAAAAACAAAGGCTCCTAAAATCTACATTCCCCCTACCCAGCTCCAAGGACAGGGCATGACCTCCCAGTCAGGCAACGAGAATTAGACTACTAAAAAGGCACACTCAAGCACAGGTCAAAGTACATTTCACAACGAAGGGGCATCTCAACCACAAAGCCCCAAAGAATGTATAAAAGCTCACCTACTCTCAACCTCGTTGTGTCAGCCACCCCAGAAATATGCTGCTGCCCCTGAAGTTTCTGATATCCAAATAAACAGAGGCCTTCTCTCCTTGCATTTTATTTCCAGCATCTTTTTCCCGGCTTGGAATTGGACCATTTTCCCCCCTTCCCACACTACTTTCTATTCCTTCTGAAATTAGTTTAAAATTGACGCGAAGTTTATTATGAGAATTTGCAAACAAAAAAGCCTGTTATTCGTCTTTCTGCATTTTCCTCTGGCTAAAACATTTTATTTTACTGCTCCGGCAATTGGTTAACACATCCAGTAAAAATTAAGCGAAGCCCAGGTTTTCCAGATTAATTCCACTCGAGCCATTTCGGACCCAAGCCAAATAAATTCAACTAGAAACCCAGAAAATGAGCACGGGGAAGAAAACACACCTTCGCCTCCCTGATGCCACCTGAAACAGAGCTCGGACTGATAATTATTTGCAAACAGGGCAGTTGTAGGGGAAGCTGAGAGCCATTCCGTGTCCTTGGTTTTATATATCTTCTATTTTTTAGTTTGTGCTGTCAGCTCTTCAGGGAAGCAGTAATAGACAGGCCATGGGCATGGGAAAAGATTCATTCATGTGCCCAGTTCTTAGTTTAACGCTGCCTGCCTTTCTTTCTTTTTCTGTTTCGGTGTCCTTCCCTTTGCCCCCATAGCTTCTAATTGACGTTGTTTATGGAGACTTAGAGGCAATTTAGCATCCTGTGGTTATTTTATACAGGATGCACATTATTTATGTCTCCGGCAAGCCAATTTTGCAAGTTTAGTCAAGTGTTTCGAGAAAAAAATAGAAGGCTTTGGAAAAATTTAAAGGGACCTCGGAGCTGTCAGCTTCTGTTGCTATAATAACTCTACGTGTTTCGCGTAAATTTCTCAAGAGCTGTTGGGGATAATTGCCACCACGCTTAATGTATATCTTCTGGCGGTAATGCTAAATATTATGCCGATGGTTCAATTTTAATTTTTATTCTAGCCAATAACCCAGCGTTGCCTGGGTATTGATTTATAGAGGGGGAAATGTCCAGACCAAACGTAATTTGTAATGTTGGATTTTCCCCCTTACCTGAGGGAGCCCCCTTGTGGAGTACTGTGAATCCGTTACCATGGCAACTCCACTGTGCTGCACAGTACAAGCCATTTTACAGCTGTACAGTAGAATCCATTTTAAGGCACAAGAGGCTGTATCTTAACAGAACACATACCCTGAGGGGTTTTACGGGTGTCTTACCCCTACAGTATTTTTTTCCCCAGAGAGTAAGTCATCAGTGTACCAAGTTTAGTTGAAATTGCTCGAGGCTGGAACACACACACACACACACACACACACACAGCCATTTTTATAGATAGATAGATTGATAGATTTCTGAAAATACATAAATGAATTCTCACATCATCACTTTTAAACTAACAAAGAAAAATCCATTGCAGTTTTTCCATTGCCCTACTTAATTTCTTTTCTTTTCTACTTTTTTAATATTAGGAAAAGCGCTTCCGTTGAAGTAATGGAATAAAGTGCTTGTTTGTTTTCACCCTATAGGGACATTTCTTCATTACGGTGATACCTCAGTAAGGCTTTCTGTGATAACCTACTGCTGTGCCAGAATAATTTGTAAGGAATCGGGTGATGAAAACGCTAGTCCCAAATTAAAAGATGGTGACTGCATATTTTATGAATGCATTAAATGATTAGCCGTGCACAATACAATGTTAATCCACTTTTTATTTCATTTTTAGTAGTAAGGGGCTTCTTATGGCTAATGTATAAAAGAAACGGGTGCATCTTTCTCTCTCGCTCCGAATCCGACCGAACACAGGTAAGAGCCTACTTAAGGACCTACCTTGTGGCAATAAGAGTGGCCAAACGTCAGTATTGTGCCACCCTTATAGCGTCCGCAGAGAACCGCCCTGCCGCCCTGTTTTGGGTGACCCGCTCCCTTCTGTCACGGGCAGCGGGATCCCCCATTGCAGGGCAGGGCAGAGGAATTTGGGGAATACCTGCAGGATAAAATCGATCAGATCCGGAGGGGATGGACCCACTCCAGTGCTCCAGGGGGGGCGTCCGAGGCTAGTCTTGAGAGACCACGCTGGGAGGAGTTTGACCCTGTTGTCACCGAAGATTTGGACAGGTTGCGCGGGCGACTGCGAGCCACCACATGTTTATTGGACCCGTGTCCCTCTTGGTTGGTACTGGCTTCCTGGGAGGGCTCACGAGGCTGGCTACTGGGACTGGTGAACGCTTCGCTGAGTGAGGGCCTTTTACCAGTCGCCTTGAAAGAGGCGGTGGTGAGGCCCTTGCTCAAGAAGCCTTCTCTGGACCCAAAGGAGCTAGCAAATTATCGTCCTGTCTCCAACCTTCCTTTTTTAGCGAAGGTTGTTGAGAGTGTGGTGGCTCAGCAGTTCCCGCGTCACCTGGAGGAAGCTGATTATCTAGACCCGCGCCAGTCCAGCTTCCGACCCGGTCACAGCATGGAGACGGCCTTGGTCGCGTTGGTGGATGATCTCTGGAGGGCAAAGGATGGGGGTTGTTCCTCCATCCTTGTCCTATTAGACCTCTCGGCGGCTTTCGATACCATCGACCATGGTATCCTATTGCGCCGTCTGGAGGGGTTGGGGGTCGGAGGCACCGTGTTACAATGGTTCCGCTCCTATCTCTCTGGCCGGACGCAATGTGTGTTGGCAGGAGAGCAGAGGTCGACCCCGAGGCCCCTTACTTGTGGGGTCCCACAGGGGTCGATCCTCTCGCCTCTCCTGTTCAACACATATATGAAGCCGCTGGGCGAGATCATCCGTGGTTTCGGGGTGGGATACCATCTGTACGCTGATGACACTCAGCTGTATATTTCCACCCCAAACCACCCCAACGAGGCCGTCGAAGTGATGTCCCGGTGTCTGGAAGCCGTACGGGTCTGGATGGGTGACAACAGGCTCAAGCTCAACCCCTCCAAGACAGAGTGGCTGTGGCTTCCGGCTTCCCGGTTCAACCAGCACATTCCATCGCTGGCCATCGGGGATGAGTAATTAGCCCCGGTGGAACGGGCGCGCAATTTGGGCGTCCTCCTTGATGCCCGGCTGGCTATGGAAGATCATGTGGCAGCCGTGGCGAGGGGGGCGTTCCACCAGGTTCGCCTGGTGCGCCAATTGCGACCCCTTTTGGACCGGGAGGCCTTGCACACAGTCACTCACGCGCTGGTGACGTCTCACCTGGACTACTGTAATGCTCTCTACATGGGGCTCCCCTTGAGGTGCACCCGGAGACTGCAGTTGGTCCAGAATGCAGCCGCCCGGGTAATTATGGGGAGATCGAGGTTCTCCCATATAACACCTATCCTGCGCGAGCTGCACTGGCTTCCTGTGGCCTACCGGGTGCGCTTCAAGGTGTTAGTCACCATCTTCAAAGCGCTCCATGGCATAGGGCCTAGTTATCTGTAGGATCGTGTCCTGCCCCATACATCCCTGCGACCCATTCGCTCACACAGAGAGGGACTCCTCCGGGTGCCGTCCTCCAGAGAGTGTCAGAGGGCGGTGCCCAGGAGTAGGGCCTTCTCTGTGGTGGGCCCTACCCTTTGGAATGACCTCCCCCCAGACATTAGGACAACAACCGACCTCCGCTCCTTCCGTATGAAACTGAAGACCTACCTCTTTCGACTAGCCGGCCTGGCATAACTCTACAACTTTTCCACCCCTTGGTCATTTTTTAACTGTTAATTTTAGTTTTTAAATTTTTAATGTTATTGGGGTTTTAACTTTTTCTAAGCACTGTAATTTATTTATTTATTTTTACCTCCTCTATATGATACTGTTTTGATTGTTGCTTTTGTATGTCGCCCCGAGTCCCTGTGGGGAGAGGGGGCGACTAATAAGTTCAAATAAATAAATAAATAAATAAATAAATATTGTCTTTCAAAAGGCAACTAGACATTTGCAATTTGAGAGGAAGAGTTGTCAGTGCTCCCTAAAAGGTATCCTAAAGAGCTATCCCAAAAGTGCTTTTTCAAAAGGCAACTGGACTTTGTTTTGCTTTGAAGACATTTCGCTTCCCATCCAAGAAGCTTCTTCAGGTCTAGAGAACAGTTCTCCAGAACTGAAGGAAGCTTCTTGGATGAGAAGTGAAACGTCTTCAAGAAAAACAAAGGAAGAATCTCCATAGACACTCCTAGAGAGCTAGTTTGGTGGTGTGGTTAAAGCATCATACTAGAAACTGGGAGATCATGTGCTTGCCTCCAGAAGTTGTGGGTGCACTATCAGTGGAAGTTTTCGAAACTAGATTGGACAACCATTTATTTATTTATTTATTTATTTATTTATTTATTAGCGTTTATATACCGCCCCCTCTCCCGAAAGGGACTCGGGGCAGTGCACAGTCCGTATCAAAATACAACAAATTAAAACATAGTAATAACTACATAAATAATTTGACCAGGATGGCATAAGGTCTTCTGACTTGGCAGGGGGTTGGACAAGAAGACCTCCAAGGTCTTTTCCAGTTCTATGCTTCTATGTGACTTGAGCACGGGGTTGGACTAGAAGACCTCCAAGGTCCCTTCCAACTCTGTCATTCTTTTATTCTGCCTGTGGAATTACGGGGGTTGAGTCCTTCCGGGAAGTCAAAGACTTTGAAAATAGAATGGAGTGCCTAAGTATTTTCTCTTTCAGGGACCCGTCTACCATGTTCTTGATCTTTGCCCTCTAATCTTCTTCTTTCTATCTTCTTCTTCTTTATTTATTTTATATTATATAAGGCTGTATGTATGTATGTATGTTCCAGCATAACTCTGGAGCGCCTTGAGCAATTTCAACCCAACTTGGTACTCAGATGACTTACTCTCTGGAGACATATACTGGGTGGGGGTAAGAAATCCCTGGTGTGTGTGTGTGTGTGTTCCAGTATAACTCTGGAAGGCCTGGCCTATTAAGGAGAGTGAGTGCAGCGTCCTAGAGTGACAATTGTTTGTGATGTCAGTTCCTTCACAGCTTCCTCTGGAAAGCCAGCCATGATGTTCGCCCTCCAGTGGACCAATGGGGAAGTGCCTGATGGATTTGGGGCAAAGTGCCAGGATCATAGACAGGACAGGAAAGAGGAGCGCATGGGAGGGGGAAGGGAGAGGGCAGGGATGATGGGCATGGGAGTAGGGAGAAGAAAGGCCCCTCTCAATGGCTCCCTGTCAACAAATGCTTCGACATCTATAAATACCCAGGCGATGCCAGGTTATCAGCTAATTCCTAAAAAATTATGGTATTCAGAGATGCTGGACAATCTAGGTTTTCAAACTTGGCCATTTTAAGATTTGTGGACTTCAACTCCCAGAATTCCTCAGTTGGAAGGTTCACATATTTTCAAATTGCCAATTTTGAAATATTGATCAAAGAAAAAAGGGCTGTTAAGTTTTCCCAGTCACTGTTCTGGTCTGAATTTAGGATAATCAAGATTGTAATATTTTTATTCCTAACCAGATACGAGGCCAGACCGAAATGAGTAACTTAATGTAAGACCTAACATAACCTTTCTGGGAAACTTGACATTTCACAATTGCAATTGTTTTAAGCAGCTTTTTGGTCTATGGGTAAGGAAAAATGGAAGTGTGTATTTAAAAGTGTGTGTATTTTGTGTGCATTAAAACGTTTTGATTCGTGCAAGCAAAGGACAGTAAGTTGGATTTTTAAAATTTGAGATTTTTTGGGAATTTGAGAAAAATAGGCACCTAGTTTGTTTGCCATCATCACTCTATTCCAGACATAATTTTTAGAAAAGACGTTGACGGGTTGGAGTGACTTCAACACTGCATGGTTTTCCGTCAGCAGAGTTGGTCATAATGGGTCAGTTTCTTCCTGATGAATATAGATAGATAAACCCTTTTGCTTTGTGTATAACGTACTCTGGAACACTTTGATCACATAATATAAAAATCACAGATCTCTCTCTCTCTCTCTCTCATTTTGGGTGTGCGTCTTACCTGGGCAAGCAAGAGCAGCAAACATCACCTTTCCCCATTAACAAAACGAGCAGCCTAATTGCTGTGTGTCTTGTATTGTAAGAACGAATGTTTGTAAACTTATTTCAAGAGGCTTAGATTAAAGATGCTGCACAAGTGGGAAGAATTATTCTTCAGCGTGAAGAGTTGGGCCTCTTGGAACAAGGCAAAACATGACAAGCATTCCAACAGTGAACTGTAATCACTTGAAGTGGCGCATCAGCTGGGCTCTTAGGAATATTAATGGGATTCCTTTCGGAGCGAAAGCAGGCGCTGAATAATGTGCGCCTGGCTGGCTTAGCATTGTGGAATAAACTGAGGCTGCCTCCAGGACTCCGCTTGAGCTCACTCATTTTTCTATGCATCCAGCTGTTGGCAGTTCAGTGTGGCTCAGAGTTGCCTCTGTTGAGAGGGACAGCACATACATTGGATGGATGGATGGATGGATGGATGGATGGATGGATATATAGATAGATAATGGATGGAGAGAGAGGGGGGTGATAGATAGATAGATAGATAGATAGATAGATAGATAGATAGATAGATGATAGATAGATAGATAGATAGATAGATAGATAGATAGATAGATAGATAGATATAGATAGATAGATAGATAGATAGATGATAGATAGATAGATAGATGATAGATAGATAGATAGATAGATAGATAGATAGACAGACAGACAGACAGACAGACAGACAGACAGACAGACAGACATAGATAATGGATGGAGAGAGAGAGAGGGATGATAGATAGATGATAGATAGATAGATGATAGATAGATAGATAGATAGATAGATAGATAGATGATAGATAGATAGATAGATAGATAGATAGATAGATAGATAGATAGATAGATATAGATAGACAGACAGACATAGATAATGGATGGAGAGAGGAGGGATGATAGATGATGGATGGATGGATGAACAGACGGATGGATGGATGATAGGATAAACAGACAGACATGATAGATTAGAGAGATAGAGATAGATTAGAGAGATAGATTTGATATAAATAATATAGTTAGATGATAGATAGATTGATGGATGATTGATAGATATACGATAGATAGAGAGCTAGAGCTAGATAAAGATCTAGATTAAAGAGATAGATGATAGATAGATAGGATTAACAGCCATGATAGATTAGAAGATAGGTAGGTAGGTAGAGGGGAGAGGAGAGGAGAGAGAGAGGGGGGAGGGAGATGGATGCTTGGCAACTGGCATGTACTTATGACAGTTGTACTGTCCTGGGGTTGCGTGATCTCCTTTTGTAACCTTCTGACAAGCAAAGTCAATGGGGAAGCCAGGTTCGTTTAACAACCGTGTTACTAATTGAAAAACTGTGGCAATTCACTTAACAACTGTGGCAAGAAAGGTTGCAGAATGGGGCAAAACT
>NC_138549.1:2436681-2496681 GCF_964273705.1 Natrix helvetica | reverse complement strand
GTTGCATCAAGTGGGGGTCTTTTGAGGGGTCAGGGGAGGGTTGCAGGTGTGCCCATCCCATTCCAGACAAATGGTTCTCCAATCTCTTCTTCAAAACCTCCACAACTTCTGAAAGGGAAGCCGTTCTACTGATTAATTATCCTCAGTGTCGGGAAATTTTCTCCTTCGTTCTAGGCCGGTTGTCTCCTTGATTAGTTTCCATCCATTGCTTTGTATCCTGCCTTCAGGTGCTTTGGAAAATAGATTTGTCCCCCTCGTCTCAAATAAATTATAAGCTTCATTGAGCTGTGGTGGCACAGAGGTCAGAGTGCAGTACTGCAGGGCTGCTTCTGCTGACTGCCGGCTGCCTGCAATTTGGCAGTTCGAATCTCACCAGGGTCAAGGTTGACTCAGCTTTCCATCCTTCCCAGGTGGGTCAAATGAGGACCCAGATTGTTGGGGGCAAGAGGCTGATTCTAAACCACTTAGAGAGGGCTGTAACAGAGTGTAAAGCGGTATATAAGTGCTATATCTATTGCTATTTATAACAGAGTTGGAAGGGACCTTGGAGGTCTTCTAGTCCACCCCCCTGCTCAAGCAGGAGACCCTACACCATTCTGGACAAGTGGCTGTCCAGTCTCTTCTTGAAAACCTCCAGAGTTGGAGTACCCATAATTTGTTCCACTGGTTAAATTGTCCTCACTGTCAGGAAGTTTCTCCTTAGTTCCAGGTTGCCTCTCCCCTTGATCACTCTCCATCCGTTGTTTCTTGTCCTGCCTTCAGGTCCTTTGGAGAGTAAGTTGACCCCCTCCTCTTTGTGACAGCCCCTTAACTGGCTTTATTTATTTAGCTTGTTTTATTATTTCGTTTGCTTTGCAGCTTCTCATTATTAGACCTTAACCCACAAAGTCCTTTGGAACAGATGTCACTCTTGAAGCTCTCGCTGTTATTAATTCTAGGCCACAAAATCAAATTTATTCTACCGGCTTCCTGTTCTTAAATTTATGAATGGCCGGAGGCTGGCTGACCCTCAAAATTCACCCTTTCTGGACACGGAGCAAAATAAAAAGTAAAAAAATAATAATGGAGAAAGTATCTTGGGATTTGTCAAATTAGCATTTTCTTTGACGGACTCTAATTTGGAGAAACCCTTATCCAAGCAGCTTACATTTCCTGCTCTGAAAGAAGCTGATGCACCAGCTGGGAGCTTTTTAAAAATTAAAGAAAGGTTTCTCTTGGTTTTGCCCGAGGCAGGTATAACATCCTCACAAACGATGGGTATTCTGAGTGTCAGCAGGGGAAAAAAACACCGTGAGCAGCCCTTGTTTTTTTTTTAAATGCTACTGTAATTGTTTTCTTTTTAAGGTGGGACAAGGCCGATGTCTCTCCAAATGGCTAAAATTTGGAATCAATTGTAAAGAAGACGATCTTTATTCCCAAATCAAATTAAATTACGGCTATTTAAAAAAACAAAACGGTTGCAGATCCATAAATAATGTATTTTCCTCCCTTGAAAATACAGGTAGTCCTCGACTTACAGCGGTTCGTTTAATGACCTCTCGAAGTTACTACGGCACTGAAAAGAAAGAGACTTAGGATCGATTCGCGATAAGCGGCCACGATCGATGGATTATGATCGATTGTGACACTTATGGCCGTCGCAGCGTTCCCCCCATGTTCACGTGATCCAAATTCAGAGGCTTGGCAACTGACTAGTGTTTGTGACAGTTGCAGTATCTCAGGATTGTGTGATCACATTGTGTAACCTTCAGCAAATGGACCTCTGAATCTAGTCCTGATGGGTTTGTTCTCCTATGTTGCGCCACGTGTGTTTGTGAAGTGGCTGTTTTGTTTCCCCAATGTACAGATCTGCGTAGACAACGCCTATGGAGGTTCTCAGTCCTCCAGGTCACGGTTGTCCCAAAGGGGCTTTTTTTTCAAGAGGCAACTGGACTTTCTTGTTTTTTCTTTTGAAGACGTTTTGCTTCTCATCCAAGAAGCTTCTTCAGCTCTGACTGGATGGTGGAGGATGGAAGGATTGTTTCCATACAATCATTCATTTAGTGACTGTTTGACTTATGAGCATTTTTCTCACGACCGTTGCACCATCCCCTTGGTCACGTGATCAAAATTCAGATCCTTGGCAACTGACTCGTGTTTGTGACGGTCACAGTGTCCCGGGGTCAGGTGATCTCCTTTAGCGACCTGACGAATCAGATTCACCTAACGACCATGTGACTACCTTAACACCTGCAGTGAATCACTTAATGGTGGCAAGAAAGGTCGTAAAATAAAAGGGGCAAATGCCCACATGTCTCACTTAGCGACATAAAATTTGGGCGCCATTGTGGTCGTAAGTCAAGGACTACCCAGGTGTATTGCCCATTTATTTCTATTTACATTCTTTGCTTCTTCACCGAAAGACCCCAGAAGCCTGGAGATGAAAAAACAGGAGTCATTGACACCTTAGAGATGGTCCCCGGCTTACGACCACAACTGAGCCCAAAATGTCTGTTACGAAGTGAGATATTTAAGTGAGTTTTGCCCCATTTTATAATCTTTCTTGTTAAATGAATCACTGAAGTTGCTAAATGAGTAACACGGTCGTTCAATGAATCTGGCTTCCCCATTGACTTGGCTTGCCAGAAGGTCGCAAAAGTGGATCACGTGACCCCGGGACACTGTGACCATCATAAACATGAGTCAGTTGCCCAGGATCTGAATTTTGATCGTGTAATCGTGGAAATGTCTCCATGGTCGTAAGTGTGAATAATGGCCGTAAGTCCCTTTTTTAGCGCCGTTGTAACTTTGAATGGTCACTAAGTGGACTGTTGTAAGTCGAGGACTACCTGCACAGTGAAACACAGAGGGTTTTGGGGTGAGAAGGACGGCATCTCAGCATGGACTTCCCCCTCTGCATAATTCCCTAATTATGGTCGTTCACTTCATTTGTGGCCATTTACACTCATTCCCGCAATTGTGTAATTTCACAAATGAACAAAGGGACGCCAATGACTAAATTGCATCAATTACCGCATAATGTAAATTAAGTTGATTATGTAAAAAAAAAAAATCACATTTCATGGGTATTAATGGATACCTGTTTCTCCTAAGCGCTCGGCAAAAATTGGAGTTTTATCATATAAGAGACTATATAGTCTTTTTTTCCCACCCAGCCAAGAAGGGGAGGGGGAGGGGGGGGGGAAAGAACATTTCTCTTTTACTCTTTGATTCCTGAATGGGGTTTCCCCAAATTTGAACAGGCCCAGCGAGAACTAAATAAGAATAGAGTAGAGTAGAGTAGAGTAGAATAGAATAGAATAGAATAGAATAAGAGGAATGAAGAATGGAATGGAATAGAATGCAGAATATGAGGAATGAAGAATGGAATGGAATAGAATGCAGAATAAAGTAGGAATAATAGAACAGAACAGAATTAGAATAGAATAGAGAAAATGAATAGAATAAGAGGAATGAAGAATGGAATAGAATAAAATGTAGACTAGAATAGGTAGAATAGAATAGAACAGAATAGGAACAGAACAGAACAGAACAGAGAAAATGAATACTATAAGAGGAATGAAGAATGGAATGGAATAGAATGCAGAATAGAATGTAGACTAGAGTAGAATAGAATCGAATAGACTTAGAGGAATGAACAATGGAATAGAATGGAATAGAAAATGAATGGAATGAAAAAGAACATAATGGAATATTTTATTGTCTCTGCTAGATAACTTGTAAAGATATGATGGGATATAAGTTCAATAAACACACATGCACACTCTTAATGACGAGATTTCCGGTCTCAGGTTCAATCATAAGCCAAGGACTCCCTGGTGTAGATACTTTAAATAGGATGCCCCCTACTTTCCAATACCTGCTGCTGTGGGTCAAGAAAATAGTCTTTTGTGGCGAGTCCGACATCCTGTTTCTGCCTCTACAGAAGGCAGGCGGCAGGATGCAAACTTTAGTCTACGTTGTTTTGGTTTTTTTTTAATTAAAAAAAAATTAGCAGCCCCAGATGGCCAACTTGGAAATTGGAGGACACAGCACTCCGGGTACAGGTATTTAATTTTTAACTCGGCTGCTTTTTCCAAATTTAAATTTCCCCCCAATCTAGGCTTCCTGGTTCTATCTGCAGAACATGGGTGGTTCTGATTATTATTCTGGAACCATAATTTCCTTGCTTCGAAGCAGAATTCTGTCCATACGATCGTTTTGACTTTTAATGCTCTTGGGCTCCCTCTCAAATCCCCTTTCTCTTTTGTTCACAGGCCGCTTCTTCGTATTACAAAGGCGGATTCGAATCGAAAATGAATGTACGGGAAGCTAGCCTTATTTTAGGCATAAGGTAAACCTTTTGTATTTTTTCTTTCAATGAACTATTTTTATTAGTTTATGTTATACAATAAAAATACAAAAGCAAACAGTAGGGAAAAATAGGGAAGGGGAAAGTGTGGAAAAGAAGGGGGGGGGGGAAGAAAGAAAAGTCATTGACTCCTTACTCCCTTTGGTGCAGTAGAATGAGATAATAACACCCAATCTCAACTTTTTACTTTTACATAATAGTTTAAACCAGCCATTTTTAGAGCCCTAAATCTATCTAATCGGTCAAACCCAAAATCAAAGTTTCATTTTTTTGCCCACCTCAAGCACAAAGTCCAGAAGTGGTTTCCAAGTAGGAATAAAAGTATTTATTTATTGATTTATTTTTCTTGGATCAAAGCAGCCAACTTAGCCATCTCTGCCAACTTCCCTCAACTTCTCTAGCCTTTTGTCCGTTGTGTGGATCAAAGTGTCCTTCCATTTTTGTGCATAGAGTAATCTCGTTGCCATCAACATATATATAGCATCAATGTTGGAAATGTACTCAGTTACCGGGTTCTCATTATCATACGTGGTGAACACGCCCTGAGGCAAAAAATGTTTTGGATGAAAATACATACGTGGTTAGAAAAAAATGATAAAGAAACAAGTAGATTTAAAGCCAGAAATCTTCTTGTTAGTTATGATACCAGAAGAAAACAATAATGGGAATGCCTACTTATTATTACATATTTTGACAGGAGAGAGAATTGTATTTGCACAATATTGGAAAAAATGAGGAAACTCCTACAGATGAAAATATAATTAAAAATATTAGATTGTGGACAGATTGACATTAAAGATAAAGGATAAGGAAGATACAGAATATTTCTTAACATGGGATTTGTTCTATCAATGGTTAGATAGTAGAGATAGAAATTAGAAGATGTAAGAGTATAAGAAAAATGATGAAAGATTATTATATTTAAGTAATATATATATATATGCATGTTTGTGTGTGTGTGTGTATTGTATTTGTGCTGATAAATAAATAAAGGGAGACTGGTATAGATCTAGATTTTCACGTGTGTAGGTATGCTGGTCTTGTTGTATTCGAGTCTTTTCCCACGGGAAAAGACCTGAATACAACAAGACCAGCATATATACATACATACATACATACATACATGCATACATGCATACATACATACATACATACATACGCACCGCTCACCGACCTAGTGGTATTCCTGAAGGCGCCAAGCCGTGGTAGCCGGGGAGGGGGGGGAGAAAGGCACTCATGTTGCTTGGCACCTTTGGGACACCGCTAGGTTGGGGAGTGGCGTTCTGCCTGGCTGGAGGGGGGAGTTGCCGGGCGGCTGCTCCCTTGCGAGCAAGGTCCTGAAAAGCCGGGCACAGCCTCAGGGACGAAGCAGCCATGAGGTGACCATGCTCACGAGCAGCGATCCAGCAAACCCCCTCTCCAGCCGGGCAGAGCACCCTAGGGGGTATCCCTAACGCGCCAAGCCATGTGGTGCTCTGCCCGTCCCCCAGCTCCAGCGGCTTGGCACATTCAGGATACCCCCTAGGTCAGTGCATGGAGCTCTAACCGGCTGGAGAGGAGGGTTGCCCTTGCAGCCACCACCAAGCTCCGAGCAAAACTTCTTGTCCAGCTACCAAACTCCGGAACTCAGCTTCTGATTCTTCTAGCAGCGGCCGCTCTAGGAGTGTTTTCTATGGTTATGGGCAGGCTGCCGGACAAAGTCTTCCGGCAGCCTGCCCATAACCCTACAAGAACACAGTAAGAAAAAAAGAAAAAACTTCCCCTCTTTTCCAGCACCTTAAAGCTACAGGACATGAAATTGATTTTGAAGGAACCAAATTAATCTCCAAAACTGAACACTTCAACAAGAGAATAATTATGGAAGCCATCGAAATAGAGAAACACCCCCACAACATGAATAAACGTGACGATACCTCCCGCCTACCAGACATCTGGAAACCAGCTCTAGTCAACAAACGAGCCCCACCCACCACCCAGGCCGTTACAACACAAAACAACAACGGACACACAGCCAACACCAATCAGCACCAATCTATCAATCATGATGCAACCACACAGCCAATCATTCCACTTACTGAAACAAAGCCAGCACTCCACACACCCACCCACCAAGATTTATAGAAAGATGGCAGCTCTGGCCACGCTTTACTCACACAAACGCGAAGCCAAAAACACCAGCCTGAAGATGGCGAGTGAGACCTCGCCGAAACGTTGCCAAGACAACCTCAATCTTACATGGGAAAAGACCCGAATACAAGACCAGCATAGCTGCACACATATAAACATTATTGTTATGTATAACTAAATCGACTCAGGCAATGCACTTTTCATTAAGCACTTACGTATATTAAAGGAAAATCTATAAATAAATAAATAAAAAACCATATATAACATCAAATTTCCAAATATTCCCCCCAGGCGTTTTAGAATAGAAAAGAATAGACTAACTTTATTGTCACTTTGAATGTACACTAATTGGCATACATTAAAAATGAAATTTCATTGCATACAGCTCTTAAAGGGTCACCACCTCAATTTGACAATACACGACAAGATAAATAAGTAAGTAAAGTAAGTAAATAAGTAAGCAAATAAATAAATACAAAATTATATTTTTTCCATAAACCCCCCCAAAAGCCTCAGTTTTTTTTTTCTTTATGCTCCCTTTAAGAATTTTCTGTATTAGGATACGAATCCTATACTCCAGTATTTCTTTGCTTTATCTCATGTCCGCCATAAATGATAAAAGGCCCCTTCTTTCCATTTGCATTTCCAACATTTCATGTGGAATATACCTTTATACATTCTTGACAACTTGTCTGGAGTTAAATACCAAAGGGTAAGCCTTTTTGCCTTGAAAAGAATGATTTATCTGAAAGGGATATGGGGGGGCGCGGAATTTACCGGCAGAATTTCCTGCTGGACAGCTCAAGGGCATTCGAAAAATAAATGCCATTTTATAGCTGTCCTCCTCCTGCACTTTGGAAATCCAGTTAAGTTTCGTGTCTTTTTATACAGTGTCTTTTGACGCTGTTATTCAAGATACAAAATAAAAATAATAGCATTGAAACAGAAGAAGGGAATGGAGGGGGAAAAGGAGCACAAGGAGTCCTTTAGTTGCAACACTTCATTTAATGACCGCTACGAAGCTACAACACCATTGGGAAAAGGTGAATTAGGACCATTTTTCACAGCCTTTGCAGCCTCCCCGTGGTCACGTGATCAAAATTTGGACGCTTGGCAACTGACTCATATTTATGACGGTCGCAGAGTCCCAGGGTCCCTTGATCCCTTTTTGCAACCTTCTGACGAGCCAAGTCAATGGGGAAGCCAGAGTCACTCAGCCACCGTGTTACTAACTTCAACAATTGCAGTGATGGGCTTAACGACCGTGGCAAGGAAGGTCGTAAAAGAGGGCAGAACTCATTCCACAACTGCCTCGCTTAGCAAGGGGAAGGATGGGGCTCAATTGGAGTTGTAAGTCGAGAACCCCCCCCCCCCCCGGATAGTTGAATTTGCGCCTTTTCATACGGTATGTTACAGAATAAAACAATGGCGTTTAAACACGGTAAGAGGAATGGAAAGGAAGTATGAGCAAATAGTTAATTCAGGTTTTATATATTAATTTAGAATATTAACTCTGATATTATTTAAAACGTGGACAGGCTTCAAAGTAACACAGAAATTACGAATCTACTTCACTCGGGGAAAAATGGAGCAGATAGAAATTTCCCTATTGTGTAGTTGACTATTAAAATATCCCAAATCTCTTCCAGGCGTTGGGCTTTTCCTAAATTTTGGAATTCAACCATTACCAGAATTCCTGTTTCCTGCCAGCATGCCAACCCACTCACACTTGACTAATAAAGAATATTCTACTCTATTCTGTTTTATTTATATTCTGTTCTCTATTCTGCATGTTATTCTTTTCTGTTCTATTTCTTTTTCTACTTCTTTTTCTATCTCTATTCTATTCCATTCCATTTTATACCATTCCATTCCAATTTCCTATTCTATTCTATTCCATTCCATCCCTATTTCCTATTCTATTCCATTCCTATTTCCTATTCTATTTCCTATTCTATTCTATTCTCATTCCACTCTGCATTCTATTCTTCTGCATTCCATTCCATTCTATTATTTTCTTACAAATTATTCCAAGTTTTTTTTTAAATTTCTTGAAAGGTGTAGTACTCTCTTTCACCACCAGATGGCAAGGAGCTCTAGAATGCTATGTTTTCTGAAGCAACACAAATGTGCTAGTTTTCCCGCCTGCAAGGCTCCTGATTTATGCTAAGCGCTCTAAATATATATTTTACAGCCCATCTGCTGGCAAGGTCAAGATTAGAAATGCTCACCGGAAAATCATGATTCTGAACCACCCAGATAAAGGTACGTTTTGTGTTTCGATCAACGTTTGTTGGCTCAGTGACATCCAAACGGCTCTCTCTTAATCTCCGCCCAATCTTATGCACCCCATTTCAAAGCAAAATGTTTTGCTTAAAATGTTTGCTTAAAATGCTTGCATAAAAAATTAGCCTTCCAATTCATTGAACCGCAGCCGTATAAAATGGCTGCCTTTTTGGTCACCCACAAAATCAAAGCCCTAATTAGCTGCCAGGTATCGAATTTCTGGAACTGAATACATCAAATTTAGGTTTCGAAGTGAGAAAAATATTAGCCATGAACTCTAAAAAAATAATAATAATGCAGTTTACTTAAGCAGAAGCTTTATAAATAAGGGAGAGGAAATTTTTTTTGGAGAACTGTGTTATGAAATGACAAATTTGTATTAGTTTTTAGTGCTGCAAAGGACGCTATAGCTTGTCACAGATGCTTTAATGAGCCAAGTTTTTAATGCAAACAGATCTCCCCCCAAAAGCTCTTATTATAACTTTAACTACACTACAGCTGGTTGAGAAGGAAGCCCATATGTTCATTGATGTACTCTGCACTTCGAAACAACAGATGGTCGAGAGTTACTCAGTATTTAAAAAGCCCAAAAACCGGGGGGGAGGAGGGGGGAGCGAATATCGGGCTGACAGATTTATTGTCTGTTCCTTTTCATTTCAGGAATATAAAATTAATTCTGACCTCATTAGAGTGAAAGGTGTAGAAGGGCATTGATGGTGCTGATTTAATAAATTAAATCAATCACGGGGGGTTTTGTACACGCCGGGCTCGGTCCGGGCACAGGCTAAAATCAATTTGGATGTAAACAGGGATGAGTTTCATTAAACAATGATCTGAATCCTTCCACTCTGCGTTTAATGTGGCAGGCTTGGATATTGCGAGATCTCCTGGGCTGAGTGAGGGGCTTATGTCTACTTGTTTCAAAGAGGCTGCCTCCCAGTAGGAGCAGTGCGATTAGGAAGCAGGGAGTGCATTTTGCCGATTAGATTTCATATCTCTGGAGCCCTCTCTTCTTATTCCTTTACGTCTGTGGAATTACATCCACGTGGTCCTTGGTGCTCTCTGAGCTTGTTTATTTTCTTGTAGATGTCCATGGAGATTCTTAGTCCTCCAGGCCCTGGTTGTCCCAAAGGTGCTTTTCTCAAGAGGCAACTGGGCTTTCTTGCTTTTTCCCTGAAGAGGTTTCGCCTCTCATCCAAGAAGCTTCCTTCAGTTCTGCCTGAACGGTGGAGACTGGGAGGATTTATAAGAGCCGAGGTGGCGCAGTGGTTAGAGTGCAGTACTGCAGGCTACTTCAGCTGACTGCTAGCTGTAGCTCAAATCTTACCAGGCTCAAGGTTGACTCAGCCTTTCGTCCTTCCGAGGTGGGTCAAATGAAGACCCAGATTGTTGGGGGCAAGAGGCTGACTCTGTGAACCGCTTAGAGAGGGCTGTAAAAGCACTGTGAAGAGGTATTTAAATCTAAGTGCTATTAACCTTCCTTCCTTCCTTCACAATGGTTGGAATGTGGGTTTTAGCCTGATTCTGCCCTCTGCCAGCAGTTCAATCCTGACTGGCTCAAGGTTGACTCAGACTTCCATCCTTCCGAGGTGAGAAAACTGAGGACCCAGATTGTTGGGGGCCAGAGGCTGACTCTGTCAACCGTTTAGAGAGGGCTGTAAAAGCACTTGTGAAGCGGTATATAAGCCTTAAGTGCTATTGCTATTTATATTCCTCTCAGTCATCTCGTCGCTGGCGCTCCCCCTGAGAGTCATTCTGACCACTTGGAGGTTTCATTGTTCATCTGTCCCAGTAACCTCAATGACTCTCAGAATGACTGCTAACAACCAGGTCACTGCAAGGAATATAAATCCTTCCATTCTCCAGCACTCAGGCAGAACGGAAGAAGCTTCTTGGAGGAGAAGGGAAACGCCTTCAAGGAAAAACAGAGAAAGTCCAGTTGCCTTTTGAAAAAGCACCTTTGGGTTATCTGGTAGAGGTTTCCTTACCCGACTAGATAACATCATCAGTGTTAGGAGTTTGGTAATTTAACATATGCAAAAAATACACACATACAAATGTGTGTGTGTCAGTGGTGGGTTCCTACCGGTTTGGCCAAACCGGTAGTAGCTTGGCGGCCTGGGTCTCTGGAACTGGCGTCTACCCAGGTCCTGCCACACTCCCGAACTGGTTCTCCCGGTGGCGCCATAGGTGGCGCCATCTTGTTTTTGGCTTTTTTTTATCGTACTTCGCATGTGCATGGGGCACGCCGCTGAGCAAACCAGCAGTAGACTCTGCCGGAACCCACCACTGGTGTGTGTGTGTGTGTCTGTATATACATACATACACATACACACACAAACACACCCTGCCTGCGATGTTCTAGCTGCTCGGCAGAGCATTGCGCAGGTGCCATACGCTGCTCATGCGTGCACAAATGGCCCGGTTGGCTTAAATACAGGTAAGGAACGAGGGCGGGCGGGCAGGCGCCCAAAGCACCGTTCTGGTATGGCGGCTGCTGCTCCCGGGAGACACCAGTACACCCGTACCAGGACGTACCGGCTGAAACCCACCACTGATACATAGATACATCATCACTGTCCATTCTGAATAAATAGCAGAAAGAGGAAATTTGAGGATTTAGAGTTTAATGCACGAACGGCAGGAACTAAAGGCCGGCCGGCCTCTCCCGGGGCTCCCGACGCGCTTTGGATAAATCGCTCGTTTCACCTAAACCAGGTCTAGCATGGATCAGTCCTGCTCCCTTCTTCCTCCCTGCGTTGTTCCCCTGAACAGATGCTTAGGAACGGCTGTTTGTGACAGTCCGTGGCGGGGGGCGCTTTCTCGCTTAAAAAGGGGGAGGGAGGGGTGTTACTATACAGCGAACTCAACAAACAGCGGAAACGTCTCAAACGTTTTCGGCAGCCGGAGGCAGATGGTTGTCACTTGGGGGGGGGGACTGACAGACGACTGAGCTGTAATCCAATGGTCAGATGGACTGGAAGGAAGCCAGAGCGTTGAAGATGGAGGGAGTTTTCACCCAACGTCCCCGACTGGTTCGTGCAAGACGCAAGCCCTCCGCGCACGTCTTTTTTTCCCCCAGACAAAAGGATACGAGAACTGGATCCCCCCAGGTGGGGTTTTCGCTGCTGTCAGAAAGTAAACAAGGAAGGTCGAGAGGTCTCACCTTCCCTGTGGTCAGACGTTGGTCCACTCTCACCTGAACGGCCGGCAACTGGTGTGGCAGGACAGATTCTGAATGTGTGTTTGTGTGTGTGTGTTTAGGTAGGTGTGTATATCTGTCTGTATTCTATCATCTATCTATCTATCTATCTATCTATCTATCTATCTATCTATCTATCTATCTATCTATCTATCATCTATCTATCTATCTATCTATCTATCTATCTATCTATCTATCTACCTACCTACCTACCTACCTACCTACCTACCTACCTACCTACCTACCTACCTACCTATCTATCTAGTCTATCTATCTATTCTCTCTCCATCTCTCTCTCCTTTTCTCCCTACCTAGCTATCCTCTCTTGCTGTATATAGATTATATTATATTATCTATATCTGTCTGTCTGTCTGTCTGTCTGTCTGTCTGTCTGTCTGTCTGTCTGTCTACCTATCTCCCTATCTATCCTCTCTCGCTGTAGATAGATTATATATCTCTATATCTATCTATCTATCTATCTTTCATCTATCTATCTATCTGTCTGTCTATCTTTCATCTATCTATCTATCATCTATACACACACACACACACACACACACACACACACACACACACACAGGTAGTCATTGACTTGCAGCCATAGTTGAGCCCAAAATTTCTGTTGTTAACAGACGCTTGTTAAGCGAGTCCTGTCCCATTTTATCACAGTTGTTAAGTGAATCGCTGCCATTGGTAACTCGGTAACCCGGTTGCTAAGTGAATTTGGCTTCCTCCATTGACTTTGCTGGTGAGGAGGTCATAAAAGGGGATCACATGTTTCCTCACCCCCCCCCCCCCGGGGCACTGCAATCACTTAGTGACCGTGTGACTAAGTTAACAAATGCAGCGATTCACTTATAAACTCTGGCAGGGAAAGTTGTAAAATGGAGCAAAACTCCCTTGACAAATGTCTCACTTAGCAACATAAATCCTGGACTCAATTAAAGGTTTAAGTCGAGGACTGTATATAAAATTGTCCACAACTAATCACCATAGTAGTAGTATGTACAGCATTGTGTACTCTTCACTTCTCTGATTTCTCTCTCTTTTTGTGTCCTCCTAAGGTGGATCTCCATACCTGGCAACCAAAATCAATGAAGCCAAGGATCTGCTGGAATCAAGCAGGAAAAATTAGGGATTTTCACCGCACCTCAGAAACTTTTAGGAAGCCACACAAGGACTTCTTTCCCACAGCACGGAAATCAAACTTTGGGCTAGTCAATAAAGTTTCAGCAGATTTGAAGACGCCGTTTCAGGGAGTTCATAATCAAATCCGGGTTCCATCCTTCAAATCTCATTTATGGCCTCAGGGGGATATTATCTGGAAGTGTAAGACCGCGATGCAGAAAAATTAGGATTGATCATCATCATCTTCCTTTAACCACCCCACAATCCCTTGCGGGGTGGTGTCTCTGCAACTGAATGGAGCTAGCAGAGTTTTTAATGGCCAGATGCCTTTCCTGTTGCCAGTGCAGAGTTATATTCTCATTGTGCCCAGAGAGAGAAATGTCTGCCTCTAACCTAGGATCAAACTCCTGCTCCAGGCTCCTGATTGTGAGGCGACAGCTTCATCTCTAAAGCCACCGCACCAAAAGTTAGGATTGTTATTCTCTCTTAATACGTCAAATCCAAGTGTTTAGTTTTTCATCAGCAAAAAAAAAAAAAAATGTTTCTTGGAAAAACCAGAAGCGTTGTAGATTATAATGATTATACTGTCCAAATTTGAACTCCCGGTCCACTGTGAAAATTATAAAATGGATGCTTTAGACCTGTGAATTTTCTCCCATCGCACTCTTAGAGAAGTAAGCAGCTCCTCCTTTACCTAAGCTACCTGTCTTATTTTTAATTTTAAATATTTTAAAGATATTTATATACCTTAAATGTTTTGGACAACATCCGCATGCTCCCCAGTGACTTTTTTTCCCCAGTGGCACGTTTTTGGTCTCGGTCTCGAGGTCTTGACTTGGATAAAAGGTGTCCTCCCTTCAGCGGAGGATACAAATTTGACAAGTTCAATGAAAGGGTTTGATTTTCATCAATGAAAATAATGACTAATGAGGCAGGTGTAACGGAGGGGTAAAAACAGTTCCGTTATCACCGTGTGATCGGCCTTCCTTCCCCCAAAGCAAAATTGCTCTAGTAAGCCATGAAAATATTTATTTTCGCTCAATTGTACGAGACAACGCGAGCTGCAAATCCCCCGTCGAATCCTTGCTCGTGTTGAGGGAAACGGTGTGTCAAAAGCTGAGGTAAAAATGGAAGGTAAAGGTTCCCCTCGCACCTACGTTGTAGTTGTTCCCGACTCCAGGGGGCGGGGCTCATCTCTGTTTTAAAGCCGAAGAGTCAGCGTTGTCCGAAAACGTCTCCGTGGTCATGTGGCCGGTAACTCTGTTACCATCCCACCAATGGTGGTCCCTATTTTTCTACTTGCATTTTTACGTGCTTTAGAACTGCTCGGTTGGCAGGAACTGGGACAAGTAATGGGAGCTCACTCCGTTACATGGTGGTAGGGGTTCAAACCGCCGACCTTTCTGATCGACAAGCTCAGCGTCTTAGCCCCTGAGCCACCGCTTCCCATTCAGCTATATTTTACCAGACACCTAAGCTCACGACCAGGAGTGCTTTTCCAGTTCAGGCCCTGATCCGACAACAGTGCCACAATCGCAACTCCAGTAGCACACCGTAAGCACCCCCTGCCAAAATGCTTGTGTTTCCAGAGTAGTCCATCTAGCAGAAATACGGGGAACTGCCACCCCGTCACTAGAAACACGACGGCTTCCCAGATGAAGTTCACTGTTGTCACCTTGACGGTGTGAACTGAAAGCTCCCCACGGTTGCTTTGTCAGGTAATTGAGTCCTCCCTAAACATTTTACCCCTCTGAGCCGGCTCTGTAATTTTAATATTTTGCCTTCTGTAAAGAAAGGAATTTTGACTCCGCTTGACGGCCGTTCAAAGGAAGTGCAAATTTTCTTCGGTTTCAACTGACTCATTTTTATTTCAGTAGAAAATTTTGCATTTGTTTAATTTTCTTGTTCCTCCCCATCTTTGACTGTTAGCAGACAACCTCGGGCATCGATTACAGTGGAAGGGCCGAGTAGACTTTGAGCAAAGCAAGGATCTTTCCGTGGTAAAATGACAATTAATGCTCTAAATTAATGCCACTATTTCCTGCTTTGCTTTGGCCGTTGCTTAGTTTCAAAGCCTCGTGCAAAAAAGTGCCTTTGCTTTTAGCCTTGGGACTCCTTCTCACAACTCGTGTGGCGAGAGGTTAAAACTAATTAAATCACCTTTGGAGAGCAACTGGAGATCCTGTAAAAGCTTATCCTAATTTAAACGGGGACCTAATTTATAAACTAAGCAGGGCTGAAAAACACAAGGTCCTTCCGCAACCTTGTTTGTTTCCATTTTTAAAAAGTGACGCCGTGGCTCAATGTCTAAGACACTGAGCTTGTCGATCAGAAAGGTTGGCAGTTGGGCAGTTCGAATCCCTAGCACCGCGTAACGGAGTGAGCTCCCGTGACTTGTCCCAGCTTCTGCCTATCTAGCAGTTGGAAAGCATGTGAAAAATGCAAGTAGAAAAATAGGGATCACCTTTGGTGGGAAGGTAACAGTGTTCCGTGCGCTTTCGGCGTTGAGTCATGCCGGCCACATGACCAGGGAGACGTCTTCGGACAGTGCTGGCTCTTCGGCTTTGAAACGGAGATGATCCGCGCCCCCTAGAGTCAGGAACAACTAGCACATATGTGCGAGGGGAACCTTTACCTTTTACCTTTAAAATACAGCTGAGGCCTCAAGGTGTCTTCACTTGGCAAATAATATCAAATTGTGCACGGAAATGGGGCTTTTTTTTTTTCTTTAATCAAGGCACCAAAATTTTCTAGACAGGAAGTTGGATGCTCTTTGGGGCCCTTCCAATGTCTAGCTGTTTTCATCCTTTTTCTTCTTTACTTGTATTCCACATGGGAAGGTTAATCTATTGACATGCTCCTGCTCTAGCAAAGTTTAAGGGCCTGCCATTTGTACATGTGTTGGGGGAGGGGGAGAGAGTGAGGGACAAAAAGAAAGAAATGGAGAAAGAATGAAAGAGAGAGAGAGAGGGAGAAAGAAACGAGAGATGGTAGAGATGAGATAAATAGCTAAAGATAGATGAGAGAGAGTGATAGAGATAGATGGTAGAGATGATAGATAGATAGATAGATGATAGATAGATAGATAGATAGATAGATAGATAGATAGATAGATAGACAGACAGACAGACAGACATTGGCTAATGCATAATGATGTAGATAGATCACTGTGGATGGGTGGATGGATACATACATAGATATAGATAGATACAATAGAGATGGAGGGATGGATGGAGATGATAGATAGATGATAGATAGATAGATAGATAGATAGATAGATAGATAGATAGATAGATAGATAGATAGATGATAGATAGATGATAGATAGGATAGAGATGGAGGGATGGGTAGAGAGATGGTAGATAGATAGACATATAGTGATAGAGATAGATGGTAGAGATGATGGATGGATGGATGCATACATACATACAGATAGATACGATGGAGGGATGGATGGTACGTAGATAAGAGTGTTTCATGCCTGATGATCTTCTCTCTCTCTCTGACCTTCACAATGAAGATGGTCCTCTGAGCTCCTCTTACTTCAGGATCATTCTGACCATGAGGTCCTCCCACCACATCAAAATAATTTAACAGGTTTGCTTAAAGTCCAGAATCCAGAATTACTAGTTTGAATATTGCTCTCCAGTGTGTGTGGAGTGGAAACGGAAATAAACAACCAGATGAGCTGTACCTCCAGCCCTTGATTTTTTAAAATCTAGAACAGAGTCTCCAAACCTGGCAACTTTGAGACCTGTGAACTTCCACTCCTGAAATTCTCCAGCCGGCTGAAGAATCCATACAACTTTAAAAGTTGCCAATTTTGGAGACCCCAGACCTAGCAGAGTAGGACTCGTGGCTGGTTGGCCTTTGAAGAAAACCCCAGCAGACGACAGACGCGATTGTGGAGGGAGACTGAAGAGAGGCGGTTATGGAAACCCATTTCCCTCTCGAGAGAACGCTCCAGCTATAGTTATTTCTCAGTAATTTTGCAAAGTGAAGAAAAACGTTCCAACTATTTGTCTGGGAGTGAGATGCACAACAGAAATTCTGCCGGTTGATCAGTAAACTGTTGGTTGGTGTGAATTGCTTTGGGGGACAAATTGATCCAGTAAGTGAGGTGTGAAAAATTTGAGTCTTAAGCTTATAGACCGCGGTTCACGTCCTTTCAGTTAAATGATGGAATACCCAGGTTTTCTTTCAGGCACAATTCCAGATGGATTTGTTCTAGACATTTCTTACAGAAAAATATGACTTAATTGGTGAACATGTTTCTATTGATTTCCTTAGTTTCCTGGGTACAAATTGGGATGCATCCCATCTTACCTACTGGCAATGCCAATCAATCAAGGATCTGTCAGACCGAACGACCATATCCCAAAATCCAGAATGAGCCAATAAGTTAAAATCCTGAGCTACTTTAGGAATACCCAAGCATGCTAAATTGGGTTAAATTTAATTTCTGTTTTGGACAACATAAGGTTCCCTTCCTTCCTTCCTTCCCTCCCTCCCTCCCTCCCTCCCTCCCTCCTTCCTTCCTTCCTTCCTTCCTTTATTTTTCTTTCTTTCTCTGACATGAATTTTTATTTATTTCCAAGATTAAAATACAATGTTCCTTCCTTCCTTTTTTCTTTATTTCCTTCTCTTTCTTCTTTCCTTCCATCTCTTTCTTTCTTTCTTTCTTTCTTTCTTTCTTTCTTTCTCTCTCTCCTTCCTTCCTTCCTTCTTTTTACTAATAAGGCCATAAAGGTCATAATAAAGATTAAATAATAGTTAAGAAGTCAGTAATGATTACTGTAAATGGACTTGGCTGTTAAGATGAACAATCTTTATTTTCTATGTGAATGTTTCTAATTTCTTCTGTCCAAGATGCCCTGTTGATACTTCCTCAAGATGTGGGAGCTTCATTACTGTAGGCTTCCAAGAAGAGACTGGACTGCCATCTGTCACAAATGGCACAGGGTCTCCTGCTTGGGCGGGGGTTGGACTAGATGACCTACAAGATCCCTTCCAAGTCTGTTATTTTATTCTAAGATGGCCATATTTCCAACCTGCATTTGACATTCACATTTTATACGTGGTTTTGAGCAGCCAAGATTTCTGGGTTGCTCCCAAGAGTGAAAACAAGGAACAATTTTCCCAGAAGTGTTGTGAAATCTGTTATCCTCTTTAATTTCCTAAGCAGAAAGTAACTAATCTTGATTTCCCAAGTCACCTGGAAAAGAGATGACATAAATTCTAAGCTCTGCCCAAATGCAGCTTAATAAGCCAAGGAAGCAGGCACTTTTCAAGTTTTCTTATGTCCAGATTCAGGTTGCTTTTTTTTTAATATCAAGGAATTCATCAGTTGCCAAAGATTTTTGGGTAGCTTAAGAATCAGATGGATCTTGACAGACTGAAACCCTGGGCCCTATCTAACAAAATGAAATTCCGTGCAGAAAAAAGTAAAGTCTTGCGCTAACTTTACTTTTCCAAAAGTACACATATAGACTGGGTTGAAACCAGGCTTAATAGCAGTAACTATGAGGGGGATCTTGGAGTCTTAGTGGACAACCAGTTAAACAGGAGCCAAGAGTTGTGTGGCGGCAGCCAAAACAGCCAATGCAATCCTAAACTGCATTAACAGAGGGATAGACTCAAGATCAAGGGAGGTACTAATACCACTCTATAAAGCCTTAGTAAAACCACACCTAGAGTACCGCATCCAGTTTTGGTCACCACGCTATAAAAAACCTGTTGAGACTGTAGAAAGAGGGCAGAGAAGAGCAACAAAGAGGATTAGGGGACTGGAGGCTAAAACACATGAAGAACGGTTGCAGGAACTGGGCATGGCTAGTCTAGTGAAGAGAAGGACTAGGGGAGACATGATAGCAGTCTTCCAATATCTCAGGGGCTGCCACAAAGAAGAGGGAGTCAAGCTATTCTCCAAAGCACTGAAGGCCAGACAAGGAACAATAGATGGAAACTAATCAAGGAGAGAGTCAACCTGGAAATAAGGAGAAATTTCCTGACAGAACAATCAACCAATGAAACCGAAGTTGCCCACAGAAGTTGTGAGAGCTTCATCTCTGGAGGTTTTTAAGAAGAGACTGGACTGCCCTTTGTCAGAAATGGTGCAGGGTCTGCTTGGGCGGGGGGAGGGGTTGGACTAGATGACCTACAAGGTCCCTTCCAACTCTTGTTAATCTGTATCTAACCACCACTGTCCAGAGTGTAAAGATTCAAAAATACCACAATTTTCGCTGTGGTTTTACACTGAAAGAGAAAACAGCAGATGTGACCAAGTATCCTTCATGCCTAACTAAAGAAGCTTCTTGGATGGAAAGCGAAATGTTTTCAAAGTGAAAAAACAAACCAAGAAAGTCCACTTGCCTTTTCTCAAACTCAAAAGCACCTTTGAGTTTCACACCTAATATATTATCTCTGAGTGTGGAAAGACGTGGAAAGTCTTCTGCAAAGTTCCATGATTGGAGGACTCTTGAATTAGCAAAAATCGACACTACAGCAGGACAATGTGTCTTTTTTCTCTCTCTTCCCCCTCTTTTTTCTCCCTTGCTGTTCTTTATTTTTAGGGATGGTTGGTTTAGCTACAGATCTCCCGTGGGTATCCAGAGGGTTCACTCTGGGGCTGCTTGCCCACATCTTAACAATTTTGTCTTCTCTGTGGCTTAATTCACCTTATCTGGTGGACAAATGAGCAAAGTAGAGAATTCTAGACTGATGGGTAAAGGAAAGAAAGGAAGGTGAGTGAATCTTCGCAAAGAGGCTCTGGTAGAAGAAGTCCATCCATTTCTTCACAAACAGTTGGAAAACTGAATCCAGTTTTGGTCACCATGGTAGAAAAAAAAGAGATGTTGAGACTCTGAAAAGAGTGCAGAGAAGAGCAAAAAAGATAACTAGGGGACTGAAGGATAAAGCAAAGAACGGTTGCGGGAATTGGGTATGTCTAGTCTAGTGAAGAGAAGGACTAAGATGTGGCATGATGCCAGTCTTCTAATATTTGAGGGGCTGCCACAAAGAAGAGAATAGGGAATCACCCTATTCTCCAAAATACCAGAAGGCAAGACAAGAAACAATGGATGGAAACTTAATCAACCTAGAACTAAGGAGAACTTTCCTAACTTCCCTAGTGAGGACAATTAACCAGTGGAATTGAAGTTGCGTCCAGAAACTGTAGGTGCTCCATCACTGGAGATTTTTAAGAGACTGGACATCCATTTGTCTGAAATGGTAGAGGGTCTCCTGATTGACGGGGCTGGACTAGAAGACCTCCTAAATCCCTCCCAACTCTGTTCTTCTGCTTATCAGTGGAGCAGCTTGCCTTCAAAAATTGTGGACACTCCCATCACTGGAGGTTTTCAAGAAGAGACTGGACATCCACTTGTCTGAAATGGTAGAGAGTCTCCTGCTTGAGCAAGGGGCTTGACTAGAAGACCTCCAAGGTCCCTTCCAACTCTGTCATTCTGTTATTGCCATTAAGGTGTCCAATGTGAGTCCAATTGGAAACATAAAGCAGCATGAAGAACAGTTGGGCTTTAAATTTGCCCGCTGTGATCTTTCCATGGTAGTGAAATGTATTTCTCTTGAAACAACTGCACACATCTCTACATCTGCTTCTCGCTCTGTATAAATAAGCACAAGGATATAAATCCCCATCGCATCCTGCCTTGGGAACCCTAAACAACTCCTACATATGGTACGCGAGACCCCAGTGGGAACCCACCCCCCTCAAAATATTATTTCAATGCCAGCTAAAGTACAAAAAGTGAGATTTGCTCCAAAACATCTCGGCTGGGAGACCAACCCTAATTTTGTTCCCTCCCCCCACTTAGGAACAGGAGTGTACATCGACACGTGAAAAGGCCCTGGGAATTACAGGCTGCACATCAGCTGCAAAACAACAGCTGGAAGTGATTTTCATGCTCAATTGCAACCTGCATTTGCTGAAGAAGTGCAGTGAAGCTTCCCGTCTCTGTATCGTGTTGGTTCAGATCACACGCACTCCTGGATAAGGTGTAAGAGGCTACAGATGTTTCCACAGCTCCCGTCTTGTCTTACGGCTGAATTGGGTTGCGAAACAAAACGTCCAGAAAAGTGGTGTCTTGCCCGTAAGGCGCATTCCCACCTGTGCGGGAAGGGTAGGACGCAGAACTGAAGAAGCTCCTTGGATGTGTTGGGAGAAATATCCCTTTGGTTCAGCTCCAAATTAGAAGGAAGACCCTGGAAACATGGAGGCTGATTGGAAAGTCGGCTTAATGAGGAAGCAGTACCACCAAGCCCATGGTTCTATGGCGCAGCTGAACATGAGTTGAGTTGAGAGTGAAGGGGTTTTTATACCTTCTCTTGGGCTTTGAACTTGAGCTTCCTATTCCTGGGCAAGAACACGTATTCTATTGGCTGTCGTCAGAGTCCCATAATGCCATGTGGGGCCATGTCTGTCTGAGTCAAGTTTGGTTGAAGTTTGCTGGGCGATGCAATCTCCTTAGGAGATGGTGCAATGTAGGGAGCTCTGCAGCTAGATAATCCTATTACAGTCCTGGCTAACCTTTTTGCCATTGCGTGTCAAAAGTGGGGAGGGGTGTGTGTGCACAGGCGTGCCCATGCCCTTAAGTCTAAATGCATGACCCCCCCCCCTACGTGCATGCCTGCACCCTCCCATGCACATGCCCACACAAACATGCGCTGTGTGACTGACCTGTTTTTTGCCCTCCCCAGGCTCCAGAGGCTTTCTAGGACCCTGAGGAGGGCCAAAACGGCCTCCCTTGCCCCCTGGAGGCCCTCCGTAGGGCGAAAAACGGCCCAATGTGCAAACCAGAAGTTCAGGAACGGAGGTCAGGTCTTAATTCCATCACCCTGAACCTGAAGGTCTTTTGCCTTGTAGATAGGTGGCCCAGTCTCCCTTAGTTGACACAAAATATCTGCTGGAAGCAGGGAGGGGAAAGCTCTGAGTTTCTGTCTCCCTTAAGATTTGTATTTCTCTTTTAGGGGAAATCTTTTATCCTGCCTTTTTCTCAAAACATTTCATTCTTCTAGGAGGGGGTGGGGTAGCTTCCCACAGATGAGAAGTGAAAGGTCTTCAAGGGAAAACCAGAAAGTCCCGTTGGAAAAGTGCCTTGGTGACTTGGAGGACCGAGAATCTCCATAGACACATAGGATGCAGAAGAACAGAGTTGGGAAGGGACTTTGGATAATTTCTAGTCCAGAGGTCCCCAAACTTGGCCACTTTAAGACTTGTGGACTTCAACTCCCAGAATTGAAGTCCACAAGTCTTAAAGTTGCCAAGTTTGAAGACCTCTGTTCTAGTCCAATCCCTGCTCACGCGGGACACCTGTGTTTTCCCCACCTGGATGACTTTAAAGGTGCATGGAATTTAATTCCCAGAATTCCCCAGCCAGTACAGCTCGTTTAAAGTTTCTATGGAGATTCTTCTTCCTCCAGGTCCTGATTGTCCCAAAGGTGCTTTTTCAAGAGGCAACTGGACTTTCCTGATTTTCTTTGAAGACGTTTCACCTCTCATCTAAAAAGCTTCTTCAGCTCTGGCTGGGACTTCCATTCCCCACCATCCAGTGGGGATGAGCGATCTGTTCGCAGGCTGTTTTTAAGAACAAACTCCCTCTTGACTCAAACTCTGCCACTCTAAGGCAAATTTGAAAGAAAGGTTTAAATTAAAAATACATTAAATCAGTTTCAGCTTTGGAAGCTGAACTGAAAATAAGTATTGGGGGAAAGATTGCTCTAGATCAGGGGTGTCCAAACTTGGCAACTTTAAGACTTGTGGACTTCAACTCCCAGAAAGCTGGCTGGGGAATTCTGGGAGTTGAAGTCCACAAGTCTTAAAGTTGCCAAGTTTGGACACCCCTGCTCTAGATCATCATCACCACCTTCATTTAATAACCCCATAATCCCTTGCAGGGTGGAGCCTGGGCAATTGAATGCAGCTAGCAGAGTGTTTATTGGCCGGATGCCCTTCATGTCACCAATACGGAGTTTTGTTCAACAGATACATTCTCATTGCGCCCAGAGAGAGAGAGAAATATCTGCCTCTACTTGGATCAAACTCACAGCCTCCTGATTGTGAGGAGAGAAAAGATGACGGATTAAAATCAAGTTAACAATAAGCGCATCGTGATTGTGTTGGACTGCTTCCCACTGGCACAAGAAGAATCTGGCAACCCCAGAACAGTGATTAAGATGGTTTTGCTCACATCCAGGAAAGCTCCGGAAAGTCACGCAAACAATATTTGCAATTAGGAGCTCATCTTGCTGTGAAGATCCGGTTCGCCTGCAATTCGGGGCCAATAGCTTTCCCTGGTTTGTGATCCCTTGTGATTAAATATTGCGTATTTCGCGTGCCAATCGCAGGCATTTGGGTACAGTATGGCCTCTTTCCTGTGAAGGGCTTCTAATCTTCCTGTTTGATAAGAGGATCTGATCAGGGGTGGGATTGAAAAATGTTAGCAACCAGTTCTCTGCCTGGTTGCTGGGTGGGCGTGGCCATAGTGGGTGTGGCCTACTGGACCTCCTGCACCATGGGGGGGGGCATTTCTGCCCTCCCCAGGCTCCAGAGGCTTTCCCCGAGCCTCCAGGAGGGTGAAAAAGGCCTCCCCCGGGCTCTGGAGCCCTTTCAGAGGCCAGTAACACGCCCGTGTCAGGTTTCCAAAAAATGCCCTAATTGATTCATGAATCCCGAGCCAATTTCAAAAGAAAATTAGTCATTTATTAGGAGCATTAATTTTGGCAATAGCTTTTTGCAGTCAGGACTGAGCATTATTTGAATTATGGCTGAACTTTACCCCTGTTTCTTCCCTCCCCTCAGTCTGTGTCATAAATCATATTCCCCAATGAGGTGCACCCCTCCCAAGCCTGCTACGGTAATCTGAGATGTGACTCTAGCTGAAAGTATGCGTGGAATGCGCTCTCCCCTCCCCTTCTCTCACTAGGACAACTTAGTTAGGCTGTGGCTACCGGCACCTCGGTTCAGCCAGCTGACTCCAACGCTGGCCATAGGGGGCGAACAATTGCCCCCTGTGGAATGGGCACGCAATTTGGGCGTCCTCCTAGATGCCCGGCTGTCAATGGACGACCATGTGGCAGCCGTGGCAAGGGGGGCGTTCCACCAGGTTCGCCTGGTGCGCCAATTGCGCCCCCTTCTGGACCGGGATGCCCTACGCACGGTCACTCATGCACTGGTGACGTCTCGCCTGGACTACTGTAATGCTCTCTACATGGGGCTTCCCTTGGGACGCGCCCGAAGACTGCAGCTAGTCCAGAACGCAGCCGCGCGGGCAGTCATGGGGAGTACCAGGTACTCCCACGTAACACCGCTCCTGCGCGAGCTGCACTGGCTGCCTGTGGTCTTCCGGGTGCGTTTCAAGGTTCTGATCACCATCTTTAAAGCGCTCCATGGCATAGGGCCTAGCTACCTGCGGGATCGCATCCTCCCACACACATCCCTGCGGCCAATTCGCTCTCACAGGGAGGGGCTGCTCCTGGTGCCGTCCACTAGGCAATGCCAGCGGGCGACACCAAGGAGTAGGGCCTTCTCTGTGATGGGCCCAACCCTCTGGAATGACCTCCCCCTCGACATTAGAACCACCATTGACTTCCGCTCCTTCCGACAGAAATTGAAGACACACCTGTTCCGACTGGCTGGCCTGGCATAATGATAACGTCTACCTCCTGGCATACATATTTCTTACTGGTTTTTTAGGGGGATTGTTCTTTTAAACTTAATTTTATAGGATATCTGTTGGGGTTTTAAATTTTTACATTTTAAATTATTTACTTAGCAGTACACTTCTGTATATCTTTTTATCCTCCTCTTATTTATTTCTTTACTTAATAATTTTAATTGTCTAAATTTTATAGTTATTCATGATGTATTTCTGAGATGGACTGTACACCGCCCCGAGTCCCTTTCGGGAGAGGGGGCGGTCTATAAGCGCTAAGAATAAATAAATAAATAAATAAATCCTGTTTCCGGACTTCCAGGAGGCCTATTTTTCTTCCTCCCAGAGCCTCCGCGTTGGACCCTGCACTTACCTGGTCTAATGAATGGGCCGTGTGGGAGGGGTGGGCGGGGCCAGCCAGTCTTTGCAACTACCGGTTCGGTCAATCAAATGTAAAATTAGCGTCTGGTTTGCCCAAACTGGCACGAACTGGCTGAATCCCACCCCTGGCTCTCATATACAGAGAAGTCCTCGGCTTAACAACAGCAACCGGACCCCAAATTTCCGTGGCTAAGCAAGACAGTGAAGCAGGTTTTGCCCCGTTTTACAACCTTGCTTGCCACAGGAGTTAAGTGAAACACTGCAGGTGATTAGTTAGTAACCTGGTTGTTAAGTGAATCTGAGTTCCCCCACTAATGTTGTAAAAGGGGATTGTGTGACCCCGAGATTCTGTGACCGTCATAAATACGAGTCAGCTGTCGAGCGGCTGTATTTTGATCACAGGATCATGGGATTACTGCAATGGTCCTTAAGTGTGAAATTTGGTCATAAGTCACTCTGTTCAGGGCCGTTGTAACTTCGAACAGTTGCTAAATGAACTGTTGTAATCCAAGGCTTACCTGTATCATTTTGGGAGGCTGTTACCCTCAGAGCTTTTCCTTTTGCAGGCTGATTCTCACCTGTGACAAATGGAATGCTCCCTCCTTTCTTTATTGAAGAGGATTTCACGGGCGTTTTAATTGATTGGCGATATTTTGCAGTAAAGCCCCTTGATTTGGATGGTTGAAATATGTGCACAAAGTGAAAATCAATTTTAAAACAAACAAACAACAGCCAAAAAAGACCCAGAATAAAAGCTGTAACTCATCAGTACGGCAAGCTAAATTTCCTGATGGTTTGGAAAACAGACCATAATTCTCTTACTAGGGATTCATTATTTATCCTTCCTTCCTTCCTTCCTTCCTTCCTTCCTTCCTTCCTTCCTTCCTTCCTTCCTTCCTTCCTTCCTCCCTCCCTCCCTCCCTCCTTTCTTCCTTCCTTTCTTTCCTTCCCTTCCTTCTTATTTTCTTTTGCTTCCTCCCTCCTTCTTTCTCTCTCTCCCTTCCTTTCCTCCCTCCCTCCTTTCTTCCTTCTTTCCTTTCCTTTCTTTCCCTCCCTCCCTTCTTATTTTCTTTTGCTCCCTCCCTCCTTCCTTCTCTCTCTCTCTCTCCATTCCTTTCCTTCCTCCCTCTCGCCTTCCTATTTTCTTTTTTTCTTTCTTTCTTTTCTCTCCCTGCCTCCTTCCTTCCTTTCCTCCCTCCCTCCCCATCAGTCTTGAGAGGTAGGTTGGGCTGAGAGACAGTGATAGCTTCAAATTGAGACCACGAGCTTCCCTAACTGAGGGTTGACAGGTTTTAGCCTAAGAATTTAACCATAAAAGGCAACTAGCAAACTTTATCCACCTGCAGCTGGTCATTGGTATTCCTCAGAAAATGTTTAATAATGGTACACACCGTGGCCTATAATTTTCAGCGGCGGTAAATGGCTCAGGATTGGCTGGGCACAAAGCAAACCCTTGTTCATTCCTGTGTTAAATTATAATTTGCCGGCTGGGAGAACTCACAACGTCCTTCTGGCTGACTGAACGGAATAAATTCCACCACCAAAAGTGGTCAAAAAATAGAAACGAGACCTGTTGACTTGGCACAACAGGTTGCATCTTAACACAACACACACCCCGAGGGGTGTTAGGGGTCTTTAAGCCCCACAGTCTTTGTTTCCAGAGAGGAAGTCATCTGTGTACCAAGTTTGGTTGAAATTGCTCAAGGCATTCCAGAGTTATGATGGAACACACACACACATTTAGATAGTTAGATGATAGATAGATAGATAGATAGATGATAGATGATAGATAGATGATAGATAGATAGATGATAGATAGATAGATAGATAGATAGATAGATAGATAGATAGATAGATAGATAGATAGATAGATAGATAGATAGATAGAGATAGGCAGGCAGGCAGGCAGGCAGGCAGGCAGGCAGGCAGGCAGGCAACTGGCAACCTGCTCACATTTACGGTGGTTTTCAGAATCCTGAGGTTTTGTTTTGGTTTTTTTTTTTTGCTGGCCACTGGGTTTGATTTCTGATTTACAGCAAAAAATGCCTGTTTGCAGCCAAAGGAATTGCTTATGACTTGTTTAACAACCGCTACAAAAAAAAAAAACATTTTAAAATTGAGTCAGACACATTGCGACCTGTTTAACAACCAAGACGAGTTTCGCTCTGAAATTCTAGGCTGTTTTATGGTCATAAATTAAGGACTATACTTATAGATCATCACCCTAATCTGTTAACAAGTCCATAATCTCTTGCAGTGTGCAGTCTGGGCAACTGAATGGAGCTAGCAGAGTGTTTTAATGGCCGGATGCACCTCCTGTCGCCAATGCGGAGTTTTGTTCAGCAGATATATTGTCCGGTGCCCAAAGAGAGAAATATCTGCCTCTACCTAGGATCGAACTCAGAGCCACCTGATTGTGAGGTGAGAGCTAAGGACTTATAGATGCCATACACTAAATTAATGAAAATAAAACCAGAGCAAAATTTTGCAAATTATTATTTCTTCTTCTTCTTCTTCTTCTTCTTCTTCTTCTTCTTCTTCTTCTTCTTCTTCTTCTTCTTCTTCTTCTTCTTCTTCTTCTTCTTCTTCTTCTTCTTCTTCTTCTTCTTCCTCCTCCTCCTCCTCCTCCTCCTCCTCCTCCTCCTTCTCCTCCTCCTCCTCCTCCTCCTCCTCCTCCCCCCTTTCTCCCCTTCTGAGCCTTTTAAAGGTTGAATTTAGGAGAATTCAAGAATCCCTCCTTTCCACTTGCTAAAGACGCAAAATGAATCATTATTTTTTTTGGGGGGGGGGGGGGAAATCCCAGCAAATGCGCCTTTGCGAAAAATGAAAACATATAATGAGGCCGAATGTCACCGAACTGCCTTTTATTCTTAAGGATGTGAAATTGCTAATGGAGGCATTAATGTTGCTTTTGACGGTTGAACTCCCGTTGCCATGCTGAGGAAGTTTTCTGCCACCCTCAATCCAGAAGACGGGGTGGTGTCCCCCGATCATCTTGAAGATGGTTTTTGCGACTGGAATCAGCCGATTTCTCAATTGCGTGACTTTATCCCGGCTGAAAAACATGGGAATAGAAAGGCCTCCTCATACCGTAGCTGTCTGGCAAGTTTTTCAGATGGTTTAACTTGTGCCCTCTTTCAGTAGGAGAATAAAGGAGTAGATTTTGCTTTTGAGGATTTTTAGATAAATGGGAACAGACCACCAAAGTTTTTTTTAAAATTACAGGGATGTAAATGTTGTATGTATTATAAAAATGAGTAACTATGGAATAAGGAGGCACCGTATTTTTGGAGTATAAGACGCACCAAGATTTTGAAGAGGCAAATTTAAAAAAAAGGTTTTGCAGTCTGCAAACCTCCCAAAAATGGGCCATTTTTCGCAAAAATGGGTCCATTTTTTTTTGTCAAAAAAAGGGCAGGCATAAAAAGGGAGGCTTGTAGAGTGCTCCTGGGGGCTGGAGGCCTCCCAAAAATGAGCAAAAAACTGGCTGTTTTTCGCAAAAGCAGGCCCATTTTTTGTCAAAAAAGGCATGCATAGCGTTCAGGAAGCTTATAGAGTACTCCTGGAGATGGGGTGGTGGTGGTGGGAAACAAGGAAAAAACGGCCTGTTTTTTGCTCTTTTCTGCCCTCCCCAACTCCCAGGAGCACTCTGGAAGCTGCCTAAAGGCAGTGCACAGCCATTTTAGTGAAGGGGGCGGGATTTCTGGAGCAAAAAAAAATGCTGTATTCAATGTATAAGACGCACCCAGATTTTCACCCTCTTTTTTTTTGAGGGAAAAAGGTGCGTCTTATACTCTGAAAAATACGGCATATGTATAAAACAATAGGCCTTAGAATGGAAAATTCAAAATGGGGAAAAATACTGATAAGGGAAAGCTGTAAAAGTGTAACTGTGATTTTAATGTTTAAAAAATGTGGAATAAAAATTATTTGAAAAACAAAACAAAGTTTTTAAAATCTATGGACCACCAGGACAGTGTGACCGTGTGTGTATCTGCACCATCAAAAAAAAGAAGAAGTCATAACAGCTTTATGCACATCCCAAATGATTTTTAAATCAGTACCTTGTCCTCAAATTGTTCCCCCCAAAATACTTTTTTTACAATCCTCCACAAGCTTTGCTCTGTGTGTCCATGGAGATTCTCCGTCCTCCAGATCCTGGTTGTCCCAAAGGTGCTTTTTGCAAGAGGCAACTGGACTCTCTTGGTTTTTCTTTGAAAACGTTTCGCTTCTCATCCAAGAAGCTTCTTCAGCTCTGATTGGATGGGGGAGAATGGAAGGATTTATGTTCCTTGTATTATATTCCTTATATTGCTTTGGTTGTTAGCACTCATTCTGAGTCATTGAAGCCACTTGGATGTTTCTCTGTTTATCTGTCCAAGTGGCCTCAACGACTCTGAGAAAAATCGCTAAAGACCAGATGACTGCAAGGAGTATAAATCCTTCCACCCCCCACCATTTAGTCAGAGTTGAAGAAGCTTCTTGGATGAGAAGCGAAATGTCTTCCAAGGAAAACCAGAAAGTCCAGTTGCCTCTTGGAAAACAAAAAAACCCCACACTTTTTGCCTTTCTCTCTCTCTGGTTCTGAGTGATTAGGCCCTGGAAATCCTAAGGCACAAAGACTTTGAAATTTAATTAGGATTACAAGACTGGGGTAAGTGCTGGAATCGTTTAGGGTGCTTGCAGACGTGAAGGAACACGCAGCCATAAATTCCTCCAACACCAACTGAATACTTTGCATTTTGCAAAAAACGCACAACGTGGATCTGCTATTGATCCATTTGAAGGAGAAAAAATCCTTTTGCTTGATCAAAGGAGCACGAAAGACCTTTTAGGCTGGGATGCTGTAGAGCCACCGTCAACGTTGACAAAAAACTTTCACCAGAGGTGAAGTTGTTGAATAAGCAGGCATTTCTACCGATTGGGAGAAGATCCTTAAAGGAGACAGAAGGACAGAGAAATTTTTTTCACCCTCTGGTTTGGCTGGTATGATTGCTTTGAATCAGAAATGGAGAAAAAGGTGTGTTTTTCTCTAATGCTTCATTTAAACTCAAGATACGGATTTTAACCAGGTTGGACAAAATCTCATAGCCAACATGAGGTTTCTTTCCAATGTCAGTTCAAATGCTTGAATGAATCTTTCCATGATTTGGGGTTCATATTTTGTAGGGGTTTGGGCCATGGCGATTCTTTATGAGATCCATCTTCAGACACAAAGTCAATGATGACCAAGAAGGCTGCTTATAATCCGTGGCCCCGTTACGCCATTGGCAAGGAAATTCCTGCTACTTCATTGTCTCTTGGGCGCCACTAAATGACTTCAGTCTTTCAAGCATTTTAATGGAAGGAAATAGCCATGCAAGACTGTTAAAACCTGCTGATGGTCTATCTGGTCTGCTGCGGAATTATTTTATTGTTCTAATTCCATTTTTATTATGCGCTTATATTTTTATTGTTAATTGACTTGTATTGTGAGCTCTCCGAGATGCAATTATGAAGGTGAGTGGAGAGGGCAAACCAATTAAGCCTAAGAATGAAAGCCGTGAGGTCCCCGAGGTTAAATTTTATCTCAGGCCGAAGCTGATATTTGGCATGTCTTGCTTCTATCCGTCTATCTAATTTAATTTAATTTAATCAGAATGGAGCTGGAAGGGACCTTCGAGGTTTTCTAGTCCAACCTCCTGCTCAAGCAGGAAAGAAAGATGATAATTAGATAGATGAGGTAGATGATGATAGATAGATAGATAGATAGATAGATAGATAGATAGATAGATAGATAGATGATATAGCGATAGATATAATGACAGACAATAGATAGATATGAATAGATAGATAGATAGATAGATAGATAGATGATAGATAGATAGATAGATAGATAGATGATAGATAGATAGATAGATAGATAGATAGATAGATAGATGATAGATAGATAGATAGATAGATAGATAGATGATAGAGACAGACAGACAGACAGACACTCAATCACACCACAAGATTCACAATCAAGAAATTGCAATAAAGCATTCAAGTTTTAAAAGATGGCAAGTGTTATATTGTGAGAGGTCTCCTTCTTCTAGACCATTTCAGACAAGTGGCTTTCCAGTCTCTTCTTAAAAGCCTCCAGTGATGAAGCACCCATGACCTATGGTGGCAAGCTGTTCCCCTGGTTAATTGTCCTCACTTTTAGGAGGCTGCTTCTCTCCTTCATTAGTTTCCATCCATTGTTTCTTGTCTTGCCTTCTGGTGCTTTGGAAAATAAATTGATTCCTTCTTCTTTGTGGCACTCTAACCCTCAAATATTGAAAGACTGCTCTCATGTCCCGCCTGGTCTTGCTTTTCTTTCGACTGGCCAGACCCAATTCCTGCAACCCTTCTTCACCTGTTTTAGTCTCCAGGCCTTTGATCCTCTTAGTTGCTCTTCTCTGCGCTCTTTCCAAAGTCTCAACACCTTTTTTGTAATGTGGTGACCAAAACTGGATGCCGTATTCCAGGTGTGCCCTTGTTAGGGTGTAACCAACAAGTTGGGTAGACAATATATTGCACAAGGCATGTTATGTATCTTTAAGAGAGGAGCTCTGCTAATTAGTAGATTACAGCATTTAAATTGCAGCTGATGTTGTTGCTCTCTCTCTCTCTCTCTCTCTTGATTGATGTATGATAACTGCTGTCTAACTGTTACTACTGTTGCTACTACTTACTGTGTGTAAGTTATTTGCTACTTGTATCCAAGTTATCTTGGTAGTATTGGACTGTTTTTTCTGTGTATGACTTTTTGGCTGTGTTTATGGATTTTGTTATATTCTTCAAAAAGTAAAGTTTATTTTTGTTACTTTACTATCCATTATTCAGTGTGGTTGCTTTATCTATCGCACGCTGCGTATACTTTACAGGGTTGCTCTGTTATAACCTCGACCTGGGGTTCATTGCTAGTGCTTAATCGCACCAGTACCTAACATTGGTTATGGGCCCAGACACCCTGCCTTAACCATAATTTTTTTTTTAAGCACCACTTTTTGGATAGTTTATTTTTGTGAATATGGCACAAGAACAGTCTACTGCAATCTCCATGATTACCCGGTTTGATGGAACCAACTATGTTTCCTGGTCCTTGAAGTGTTCCCTACTTCTGCGTAGAGAAGGACTGTGGTCTGTGGTTCAGAACCCACCAGATGTTACAGATTGGGATCCTGCTGATAATGAGGATACGAAGAAGATTGCGCAGTTTAACAGGGACAATGAGAGAGCTCTCTGCATTATTGGACTAACACTGAATGACCAGCAACTGGTCCATATTCGTGGCGAAGAGTCTGCTGCTAGGTGTTGGAACACATTGCGGAGAATTTATGTTCGGGACAGTGTGGGTGCTCATATTCATCTCACACGGAAACTGTTTAGAGCCCGTTTACAAAAAGGTGGTGATATGTTGGCTCATTTAGACTTCATGAAGAAAACTTTGCAGGATTTGCAAGAAAAAGAGTTAATTTTTTCTGAGCTTCACCAGGTGTATATTATTCTATCATCGCTTGATGAAAGCTACGACTCTTTTGTTTCCTCATTGGAAGTTCTTTCACGAGATAAACTGACATTATCTGAGGTTACCGGGAGATTGCTTGAAGAGTCCAGACGAAGAGAGGATAGAGTTCAGTTCAGAGACAATCAATCACAAGAAGAAACACAGTTTTCAACTGTAAATTTTGTTAAGAAATGTTATTCTTGTGGTGGTAAGGGGCATATTGCTAAGAACTGTAAAAATAGCAAGAAAAGGAGTGTTGCTAATAGTAAAAGAAAAAGCAACAATGTTACTGTAACTGTAGCTAAGGTAGATAAGCCTGTAAACCATAGTTTCTGGGTGGTTGACAGTGGCGCATCCCATTCTATAACCAAGGTTAAAGAAAGGTTTGTTACTATGAAGGCTAGCAAACAGCACATTTCCTTAGCAAATGGTTGGAAAATTAAGGCTTCAGGTGAAGGTACAGCTTATTGTCCATGTATTAATGAAAAATTGGAAATGTTATATGTACCTAGAATGAAATTTAACCTATTATCTGTAAAAGACCTTGTGAAATGTGGGTTTACAGTAACATTTAAGAATGATAGATGCATTATCGAAAAGGAAGGTAATAGTGTTATTGCCAATTTGGAGAATAATTTATTTATTCTACATGAGAACTCTTTAAATATTGCGAGTTCTGAACCTGGTTATAAGAATAAACAGCCCCATGATAACTGTATACATCTACTTCATAGACGTTTAGGCCATGTAAATTTTAAAATGGTACGTCAAACTGTTATTCTATCTAATGGAATCAATTTGAAACCTTGTTCAAAATATCTTAACTGTAATGCCTGTAACCAGGCTAAAAGTAAGGTTACCCCTGCAAACCGGTTTCAAGGATTCAAGACATCTAAACCACTGGATGTAGTGTTTGCAGACCTAATTGGCCCTAAGAAACCTAGCTTAGGGGGTGCCTGCTATACACTCAGCATTATGGACCATTATTCTAGGTATGGTTTCTGTTATGTAATGAAATCAAAGGCAGAAACTTTCCAACATTTTACTAAATGGTTAAAGTTTGTTGAACGTAAGATGGATAAAAAAGTACTTTGCCTAGTCACTGATAATGGGTCTGAATTCACTAATCATAGGTTTACATCAATGTTGGAGAATGCTGGTATAGAACATAGGCGTTCTGCCCCCTACAGGCCAGAACATAATTCATTTATTGAAAGACGTGGTCAATCATTGCAGGCAATGACCAGAACTATGCTGGTTGATTCTGGTTTGTCAGAAAAGCTTTGGGGTGAGCCTATAATGTGTGCAAACCATATTCTGAACATAGTAGTTAACTCAACTACTGGTAAGATTCCTTATACTCTTTGGCATGGTAGGAAGCCTGATTTGAGTTATTTACACACATTTGGTGTCCCTGCTTGGGTGCATATTCCCTCACAGACTAGACGGAAGGATCAAAGCAGAGCTAGGAAGATGGTTTTTGTTGGGTACAATTCCAATCATAGATCGTTTAGGTTCTGGGAACCTGGAACTCGGAGAATTATGCACAGTGCTAGTGCTAAATTTTCAGAACATGTTGGTTGGGAGAAGCTAGAACAAGAGTTTCACAAGGTTTGTGATGATATAGATGTTGATCGTTTGGTTAATCATGATACACCAAATGAGCAGTTAGAGAATCAGGATGGTCCATCTATTACTCTGAAAGGGGAGGAAGATGTAGATGTAGAATCTACTCGTGAGGTGGAACAGGATGATTCTGCAAGTCCTGTATTGCCTAGGAGGTCTACTAGGGACAGGCATCCACCCGACAGATACCAAGCCAGTGTAGTATTGCAAGTTAGCATAGAACCTTCTAGTTTTGCAGAGTAAAGGCTGTATCCTGAAAAGGAAAAGAAATTGTGGAAGACAGCTATGGAGAAGGAGTTGAAATCCTTACAGGAATTGAAGGTTTATGAAGAAGCTAGGCTCCCTTCAGGGGAGAGTGCAATTGGCTGTAGATGGGTGTTTAAAATTAAAAAATGATGCTGCTGGCAATGCTATTTATAAGGCTCGTCTAGTTGCTCAAGGGTTTTCCCAAACTGAGAGGGATTACGATGAGGTTTTTGCTCCGAGCTTGAAAGCCTCTACGTTGAGGGCAGCATTGGTGTGGGCTGCTAAGTATCGGTGTAATGTTACCCATATTGATGTTGAAACAGCGTATCTGCATGCTCCATTGCAGCATACCATTTATATGAAGATGCCACCAGGTGTGGATTCTAATGGCCAGACTGGTTGTTGGAGACTTAAAAAGAGCCTTTATGGTTTAAAACAGTCCGGTTTTGAGTGGAACAGATGCATAGTAAATGAACTAAAAGCTATGGGATTTATTCCAGGTTTGGCTGATCCTTGTTTATTTAGACGGGTGAAAAATGGTTTGATCTCGTTGTTGCTTTTGTTCACGGACGATATAGCTATTATTACTAGGTCTGAGCAGGAAGCTATTGACATTGTTTCACAATTAGAGAGTAAATTTATAATCCGGAATTTGGGTGAAATTAAGCATTATCTGGGCTTAGACGTGGTTAGAACCAGTAAAGGTTTTAAGCTGTCGCAGGCTGGTAAAATTAATCATTTGCTTAAGAAATATAGCATGGAGCTATGTAAGACTGCAAAGACACCAATGGCATTGGAGTTTAAACCTGAGGTTACTGAGGGTACTGGTTTTGATAAGGGAATCTATCAATCTTTGATAGGTAGCCTAATGTACCTAAGTAATTGGTCTAGACCAGATATATCATTTAGTGTGAACCAACTGGCTAGATTCAATGATAGTCCTTCAGAGAGGCATTGGCAAGCAGCAAAGCGTGTGCTGCGTTATTTAAAGAAAACTATCCACTATGCGTTGTATTTAGAGCCGAATAGGGATTTAGTTTTGACTGTTTATGCTGATGCGAATTTTGCAGCTGCTATAGATAATAGTAAGTCAACTTCCGGTATAGCCTTTATGCTAGGTGGTGTACTGATTGGATGGAAGTCGATACGACAGAAACACATAAGCTTATCCACAATGGAAGCTGAGTTTTCGTGTTTGTCGTTGACATGTACTGAGCTGATATATTATAAGCAGTTGCTTATAGATATGGGATTAAGTATCAATGAACCTTTTACTGTTTATGAAGATAATCAGGCAGCAATAAAAATGGCAACTAGTTTAGCTATTAAGACGAGATCGAAGTATACTGATTTGAGGTATCTTAATGTTCGACAAAGCATTAAGGATGGCCTGATAAAGTTGGAATATTGTTCAACTGAAGACAATTTAGCAGACAACTTCACTAAGGCACAAAGTTCAGTGAAACATACCTCATCATGTGAAGGTTATCATCTTAGATTGTGAGTGGATATATTGATCTACCCAAAGGGGAGAATGTTAGGGTGTAACCAACAAGTTGGGTAGACAATATATTGCACAAGGCATGTTATGTATCTTTAAGAGAGGAGCTCTGCTAATTAGTAGATTACAGCATTTAAATTGCAGCTGATGTTGTTGCTCTCTCTCTCTCTCTCTCTCTTGATTGATGTATGATAACTGCTGTCTAACTGTTACTACTGTTGCTACTACTTACTGTGTGTAAGTTATTTGCTACTTGTATCCAAGTTATCTTGGTAGTATTGGACTGTTTTTTCTGTGTATGACTTTTTGGCTGTGTTTATGGATTTTGCTATATTCTTCAAAAAGTAAAGTTTATTTTTGTTACTTTACTATCCATTATTCAGTGTGGTTGCTTTATCTATCGCACGCTGCGTATACTTTACAGGGTTGCTCTGTTATAACCTCGACCTGGGGTTCATTGCTAGTGCTTAATCGCACCAGTACCTAACAGCCCTTACTAAGGATTTATAAAGCAGATCTAATACTTCACGTGATTTTGATTCTACGTCTCTATTTATACCACCAAGGATTGTATTAGCTTTTTTGGCTGCAGCTGCACACGGCTGGCTCATATTTAAGGGATCGTCTGCTAGGACTCCAAAGTCCCTTTCCCAGTTACTGTTTTTAAGCCAGGTTTCTCCTAATCTGTCCTTGTACCTTTGGTTTTTCCCTGCCTAGTTGTAAAACCTTTTGTAATTATCTAGGTGTAAAACCTTACATTATAATCTCTATTTGCTTATATGGATGTAATCCCATGATGCAATTTAAGGTTTGACACAATTTTTCAAAGCACTTGGTCAACATTATCCAAACTCAGGAGCTAAACAGGATCAGACTTGGTTAATAATAGGTAGGATTTATCGACGAAATACTAGTGTTGTAGGCAAGATGGATTTTTTTGGTTGGATCAGTAGACTACCCGAACAGTCTAGAAAAGTTAACATTTTATGTAACACATATAGGTGGAATGGAAGAGATTCTCTCTCTCTATTCCTGATAATTTTCTGGAATTTATTTTAATAGAATTCCAACTCACTGAGAAATCGCTCAGTTTTTCTTTGAAAATTTCAAATATATCTGTGGTGTTTGGTACAAGGAGTTTTACATAGCACTGATAACATCTCCTAGTTTTCAATGAAATAAATATGCAGTATTGTTCAACGATTGTTAATAATTGAAACCGATAAGATGGCGCAAGCTTATAAGAGAATAATTGAACTGATCTCATTTAAAACCAGGTTGAAATCAGTGATAACTCTTTTTTTTTTTTTGCAAAACCTATTCAACTGTAATAAGGCTTCCAGCAATAATCAAATACATGATTCTATGAACTCATTCTCTGTAAATACTTATTCTTCTTATTTTGTTCGGTCTCATTGCAGAAAATGACAGGAGGAACAAGAGTGTTCAAGATCACAGGGCCAAGGAGAACACAGTACAGATAAATCTATTTGCAAATGACATCCTCATTTCCACCTAATATCCTAACAGATATATGATACTTGCATTATGAATTAAATATATGCCACGCAAGCATACAAGCTAATAAGACAACTTTTATGTACACCAATCCATCTAAGTTGGTGGGATGGGGCGATGTAATGGTTAAAGTTGGGAGTAACTCCAAGGAATAAGGAGTAGTTGTAGTGGGCCAGGAGGAGTAATGGTTAAGAAGATGAAATAACCAGTAAAGGTTAGGGACACAGTCAAAATCTTGCCATTCTTTGACTTGCATTAGTTTTTAAACTTCTCTCTGTGGATATACCTCCAAGATAGATCATAGATAGATGATAGATAGATAGATAGATAGATAGATAGATAGATGATAGATAGATAGATAGATAGACAGACAGAGATAAATATAGATAGATAGAAGATAGATAGATAGATAGATAGATAGATAGATAGATGATAGATAGATAGATAGATAGACAGACAGAGATAAATATAGATAGATAGATAGATAGATAGATGATAGATAGATGATAGATAGATAGATAGATAGATGATAGATAGATAGATAGATTGATAGATAGATGATAGATAGATAGATAGATAGATAGATAGATAGATAGATAGACAGAGATAAATATAGATAGATAGAAGATAGATAGATAGATAGATGATAGATAGATAGATAGATTGATAGATAGATGATAGATAGATAGATAGATAGATAGATAGATAGATAGATAGATGATAGATAGATGATAGATAGATAGATAGATAGATAGATAGATAGATAGATAGATGATAGATAGATAGATAGATTGATAGATAGATGATAGATAGATAGATAGATAGATAGATAGATAGATAGATGATAGATAGATAGACAGACAGACAGACAGACATGAGAGAGAAATAGGCAGATAGACAGACAAATAGACAGACAGATGGATAAATATAGATAGAAAGATGATAGATAGATAGATAGATAGATAGATAGATAGATGATAGATAGATAGATAGAGATAGACAGACAGACAGACAGACAGACATGAGAGAGAGATAGGCAGATAGCAGATAGGCAGGCAGATAGACAGATAGATAGAGATGATAGATAGATGATAGATAGATAGATGATAGATAGATAGATAGATAGATAGATAGATAGATAGATAGATGATAGATAGATAGATGGATAGATAGATATGCTAGATAGACATGAGAGAGAGAGATAGGCAGGCAGGCAGGCAGACAGATAGACAGATGATAGATGATAGAGATAGATAAATATATGATAGAAGCAAAGATAGAGAGAGTTAGAGAGAGATAAAGAAATACAGAGATATAGAGTGGTAGATATATAAAAATAAACTTCAAGTGTGGATAGAAGTGGAGAAATTACATCACAATCACGGATGACAATATTGTGTTTCCAGCAACTGTCTTGGATGACTCACTGCAGCCCTGACCAAGTACCCGAATCAACGCTTATTCACCCGGGGTGTGTGTGTGTGTCTCCCCACCAGAAAGCTTGACGTTCTTTGACATGCCAGGGAGTTGGAAGACTTTGATCCCTCACGAGTTTAATAACTGACAGCGACTTTCCTTTCCTCCTTTTTTCTCTGCTAGTTCACGGTGTGCATTTTACACCCGTGTTTATGGGTTTCCCGTCGCAACTGCTCACTCCTTCCTTTCTCTGCAAATTGTACGCTTGGCCATTTATATGTAAATTTCCCCTCTGTGGAACATTGTCATTATACATCTTTTATTATGTGGGTTGATAAGATGAGGTTCCCCACCCACTGTTGCAATTCCTTTTACCCAGAAGACTTCCAGTAAAACAAACACAAATCACATAATGAACTAATTAAAGGCGCTACATATGGAGAAACACAAGGAGTCCACAAGACTAGAAGTTACACATCGACAGGCCGGGATCTGTCTTTGAGCAGAAAAATGGATTTTCTCTCTCTCTCTCTCTCTCTTTTTTTCTTCCCTTTTTGGCTTGGATCAGGATCTCCCCGAGTGGGACGAAGGAGATGTTTTACATTTGACTGAACAATTTGAACATCAGATTCACGTTTTCTTCCTTGGCGGAGAAGCCAAACAAAAGCCAGTGAGCAGAATAATTGCTCTCGGGACATTTCAGACAGGCGGGAATGAGGGAATTGCTCCGAATAGTCTGTTGCATGAAAATTAGAAGCTGCCATTTAGGAATAACGGTTCATCTGAAAGTCAACTTCAAGCCCCTAGTTAGGAAGGAGATGGATGGATGGAAAGTAAACAGAGAGATCAACCTAGAACTAAGGAGAAATCTCCTGAGAGTTAGGAAAATTGATCGGTGCAACGGCTTGCCTCCAGACGTGGCTGCTCCAACCCTGGAGGTTTTGAAGAATTGTTTTGTTTAGATTTAAAATGACAGAGTTGGGAGGGACCTTGGAGGTCATCTAGCCCAACCCCCTGCTAAAGCAGGAGACCCCACACCATTTCTGACAGATGGCAGAAAGCCTCCAGTGATGAAGCTCCCACAATTTCCGAAGGCAACTTCTGTTCCATGAGTTAATTGTTCTCAGTGTCAGGAAATGTTTTCTTATTTCTAGATTAAATCTTCCTTTGATTAGATTCGATCCGTTGTTGCTTCCCCCCATCACCACCAGAGTAGTGGGATTCAGCCACTTCGAATCACTTTGGGAGAACCAGTTGTTAACTTTCTGAGCAGTTTGGTGAACTGGTTGTTGGAAGGAATCATTAGGGCAGAGAATTGGTTGTTAAATTATTTGAATCCCACCATTACTCTATCATCTCTCTCTCTCTCTCTCTCTCTCTCTCTCTCTCTCTCTCTCTCTCTCTCTCTCATGTCTGTCTGTCTCTCTCTGTGTGTATCTGTCTATTCTGCCTCATCAGGGGGGTTGGACTAGAAGACACCAAGGTCCCTTCCAACACCTCTTCTCTTCTCTTCTCTTCTCTTCTCTTCTCTTCTCTTCTCTTCTCTTCTCTTCTCCTCTCCCCTCCCCCTCCCCTCCTCCCTCCCCTTCTCCTCCCATGCCTTGCCATATCAGCCTATACTATCCTATTCTTCATCCCACTCTTCTCCCCACTGGTAAAGAAATAAATAATCTTGAAAATGGGCGTCTCCCGGTGAGGCCTGGGGATAGCAGCCCAATAAAATAGATGGATGTGACCGCAGCAGATGCCCGTAGAAAGCAGGGGCTGCAAAGTGCACCTGGTACCCTTATTCTGCACAGCCCATGCTCTGCGGTGAACCAGACTCCAGCTTTCCAAATTGCTTGTTGGAATATTAATTTTAAAAAATGAAAAACAACTTCCCCCACCCACCCTTCCCTTCCCCACCGGTTCCCAGTCGCCATCTGGCTTCATTTAATCAAATACTTCTTATTATGTGAAAGATTCTGCTCTCTCGCAACACGCCCAGGGTGGAGTCGCTGTCTTCGGCTTATTAAAATAAACCACGAGGAAAACCCAGGATTTGGCAGACATCGAGTGATTCCTTTACACGCGGCGATATTTCCTAGGAAAAAAACCGAAACCCCTTCTCTCTCTCTTTGGATATAATTCAAGTGCATACAATAAAATATAAAAGGCACAGATAATAGAGAGAGGAATGAAATTATGAAAACGCTTCAATCTTCTGGGTCAAGGGTGAAATGCTACCGGTACCAGTAAAGATGCCAGCGGTTCACCAGAACCAGTAGTAAAAAAGAATGCTATTGGTTCGGACGAAGCAGTTTTTCCAACGATCAGCTGTGCTGCGTGATTTATATTAGCTAGAAAGCAGGATTTCCTGCTTTGTAGCTAATCTAAATCGCTTGGCACTGTGGATTTCCCCCCCCTTCCGCTGTTCGCTTACCTTTGCAGCCGCACTTGGTAGCAGGCTCCGCCCACCATCCCTGACGTCATATTGACCCTCTGCGCATGCTCTGAAAGTCCTGCGCCTGCACGTAGGTGGCACATTGTGAGTGAAGCATGCATGTATGTGAATATGCGCTCGTGCGTGCACGCTCACACACCTGCTACAGAACAGGTGGATTTCACCCCTGACCTGGGTGGAAGATGATTTAAAGCAGCAGAGAATCCTGGACTATGTTTGGTGGGGTAAACTAAATATTATCCAATCATTTGTGTATTCTGCAACTTTGAGAAAAGTATCTACCTGTGCAGTTTTACGACCCGAAGGTATAAAAGAGTGTGCAATTTGACTCCAGATCCCAGCAGGTCGTAGGAGATCTATATATAATTCATCCTGATTGGTAGATGGAGTTGATGTTTGTAGATTGGTCGGCTGTTTTGTATCATCCTGTGTGGCTGAGGTGCTGGCTGTGTGTCCGTTGTTCTTTTGTGTTGCAATGGCCTGGGTGGTGGGTGGGGCTCATTTGTTGACTAGGGATAGTTTCCAGATGTCTGGTAGGTGGGAGTTATTGTCACATGTTGTGAGGGTGTTGCACACACACACACACACACACACACACGTTTCCCTGAAAATAAGACAGGGTCTTATTTTCTTTTGAGACCTGAAATAAGCACTTGGCCTTATTTTCGGGGAGGTCTTAATATTTTTGAGGTGCAGGAGGAGGCGAGCGTGGTCACCTCATGGCTTCTTCTGTGTTGCACATCACTGGGCCTGCCGCTTTTTTGTGGTGGCCATTAGCGTCACAGAAGGGGTCCGATGGCTAGGGTTGTGGGACCGGGCATTAGGTAAGAGCATGTGGGGTACATGGAGCAGGTTCCCCCCTCCCTTCCCCCCAGCCACGCCTCCTTACCCCGTGTTATTGGCGGGGACTGGATGCGCATGCGCTTAAATATTTTCAAGGAGGGCTTATTTTGGGGGGAGGGCTTATTTTAGCGCAATCTCTTCAAAGCCCAATTGGGCTTATTATCCAGGGAGGTCTTATTTTCGGGGGAAAAGATAAATATTTTCCTAGCCGCGATGGAGACCTGCCATTTTAGACACCCTCAATTCATTGTCTGGGGAACCAGACAGAAAGGGTTGAAAAAATAATCTGGAAACAACAACCCTTATTGTCTTCTGCGACATTCCTTACCGCCACCATCATATAAATTGGAAAGATGTGTTTTCCTATTTATTTGCCTCTCCCTCCCTCTAGCTTAATTCATCCTACTGGGAAAAAAGGATTTAAAAAAAAACCCCCGACCAATTAATAGGATATAAATGTCCCCCTATTTGGAAAAACGACCCACATTGTGGACAGTTTTGAAATTGTCACTGAAGAGTTCGGGAGGTGTCTGAAATGCCTCTCTAGACATTAGCACCAGTCAATGGTATTTGTGATGCGTTTTTGAATGTTCAGTTGACTGAATTTCATGTTTAATGACTAAAGTATATAATAAGGCATTGTAGAATACTGTATTTTTCAGAGTATAAGAAGCACCTTTTACCCTCTAAAAGAGGGTGAAAATTTGGGTTTGTCTTATACAACAAATGTATCCCCACCCACCCACCATCCCCCACCCTTTGGCCTCTGCCTCCCAGCAATTGACCTCCTTGCAGCAAACGGGGAAAATGGGGCTTGAGGAGGCTGCAATAGGCTATAGCAATCTCTGCAGACGGAAACAGCTGATGATTGGGAGGCCCAGGCTGAAATATGAATGTGAAACTTGCTGTTTGCTGCAGGAGGCAAATTGCTGGGAGGCAGATTTTTTTTCTTGTGCTAATCAGGCTGTTTGCTGCAAGAAGGTAAGTCAATAACTATAAATGCCTCTAGAATGTTCAAATTATTAGACTTATTTTTTAAAAGACTGCTTTATTATTGTTCTAGACAGCTTATGAAGAAGCTTTTTAAAACAAATGCTTGATCTGAAGAGGCCCAGTGCTATTGTATCTTCTTTTAAACAGCACAGAATAACCATACTTCCAGAGAGCCCATCAATTTTAATAGCATGTGTACAAGTATAGTCTGAAATGTAACACTACAAACATTGCATATCGTCTGTACTGTTTGCTGTTTGTTGCAAGGAGGCAAATTGCTGGGAGGCAGAGGCAGATTTTCTCCCCTTGTTCTCCTCCCCAAAAGCTAGGGGTGTCTTATACTCTGAAAAATATGGTAAATGAGGAGATGGGGGAGGGGACAATACAAAATAAGAACATTTTTTTAAAAGGCAGCATGTAAAAGTCCGACTATGGTAGAATTCCTATTTATTGAAAAAAAAATCAATATATTTGCTATAAAATCTGTAACAGTAATGCATACGTATTCTGAGATACATAACCCTGAATGTTACATACCAAATACAATACAGTAACACTGCCTTCCTCTTTATTTACACGTTTATGAAAATTGATATGCAATCCATGTTAAAGGAACTTAGAATGGAGGATCGTGACGTTAGAAAAATAATATTCTGCAGAAAGCATCGTCAAAGAATCCAAGAACATTTGTGTGGTTTTTTTTATTGTTTTGTTTCGGGGTTTGTGTTTTTTTTCCTTTTCAGGCCTCTGGCAATAAGGCAATAAGTCCCTGGTAGAGCAGATAGAACTTAATTTACAAAATACAAATAACTGTTCAAACACATTTCTTTTTCTTTTTCAAGTTTGCTTTTGGCATGTACTCGTTTCTCACTATGAAATCTGATTTTTATTTATTGTTTTGTCTCCTTATGAAACGGAAAGACCCTTAGGAATGAGATTTTGGAGGAAGATCTACCATATCATTCACTGACACTGCTGCAGCTTAGAAACCGAGAAGTCGCCTTCCCGTTGGCTCAAGGTGAGCTAATAACAGGTGTGTACTTTAAACGATGACATCATTATGATTGTAGAGTTTTCGGTTGGTTTTGAGTTTTCATAGGAAACATTTCAGGAGCGTTTTTTTTCCCTTTTTGTTTTTGGAACTGGCACACGACTACATTTTTCACGAGAGGACATCACAAATGCAACTAAAATCAGGTTTGGAAGGGGATGAGCCAAACCTAATTCTCCTCCTTTAATACTTCGGCTCGCCTCTGCCACCGCTGTCCATAGCACATTCTCTTCCCAAGGGCATTCGGACCCAAACCCTGGTCAAGTCGTTTTAATCCCTTCAAAGGCACAAAATTTCCACCGTTTTTCCAGCGTGGCTCCGACACCGGAAAACTCTTGCTTAAACATACGTGGAAGCCTCATCAAAAGCATTTCTATTTCATTCGCTGAGATCTAGGGAGGAAGGAGGAGGAGGAGGAAGAAGAATGAGAAGAAGAAGAGGAAGAGGAGGAGGAGGAGGGAAGGAGGGGGAGAAGGAACAAGAAGAGGAGGAGGAGGAAGGAGAAGAAGAGGAAGGAGAGAAAGGAGTAGTAGGAGGAAGAAGAAAAAGAAAAAAAGAGAAGGAGAAGAAGGAGAAGAGGAGGAGGGGAAGGGGAAGAAGGAGAAGGAGAAGAAGAAGAACAAGGGGAAGAAGAGGAAGAGGAAGGGAAGAAGAAGGAGAAGAAGAAGAGATATATTTGTATGATTTCTCATGAATATATATTTTATTAAAGATTTTTATTTCTTAGTACTAAATACAAATAAAAAGAAGACCATGGAAAAGCAGTGCCAATAGGGGGAACAGCATGGAGGAGAAGCATGAGGGGTGATGGTCTACCCAAGGGAAGCCATGGGGGGGAAAAGCATCTCCAGTCTTCAGGATTTTAAGGGAGATCCAGAAGATGAGAAGATTTGATCATATGCCACTCAACATTGTACACAAGAGATGGTTACCTAGCCTTCTCTTGCATGCTTCTCTTGCACACTTGTTTTTCTGTTGGGAAACTGAAATAGTAGGAACCAGAACATAAAGCTCTTGGAAAACTGGAGATCATAGAGAACATTTCCAATCATTATCTCAAGGCGTTGCAGCTTAATGTGTGGCCCACCTAGCTAAATATATGGAAAATGTCTAGGTTCCTGATATTGATAGGCCAAATACCAGTGGTGGGTTTCAAAATTTCTTAGAACCTCTTCTGTAGCTGTGGCCTGCTTTGTGGGTTTGCCAGCCATGCGACCGGGTGGGAGTGGCTTACCAGCCATGTGACTGGGTGGGAGTGGCTTGCCAGCCATGTGACTGGGTGGGCGTGGCCAACTTGTAAAATGTGGTGAAACTCACTTAACAACCCTCTTGCTTAGCAACCAAAATGTTGGCTCAGAAACTCTAGCATTTGAAGCACACAAGTCTTAAAGCTGTCAAGTTACAAGACCCTCGCATCCCTAACCCTTTGGGAAAAAAAACCCAGGGTGTTCAAACTTGACAGCTTTAAGACTTGTGGACTTCAACTCCCAGAATTCCTCCTCTTGCTCTTCATCTTGATGATGTGCGGACAGGCAGGGGGAGGGAGCTGGAACCGGTTCTAAACGGCACTGTAGATTTGTGGAACCTCTTCTTTAGAAGAGCTTAGAACTGGCAGGAACCCACTCCTGGCCCATACTGATTGGGGAATTCTGGGAGTTGAAGTCTCCATTCCTTAAAGCAGGGGTGTCCAAACTTGGGAATTTTAAGACTTGTGGATTTCAACTCCCAGAATTCCCCAGCCAGTTTCAAACTTTGGGAAGCGCCTGAGAATTCTTCACCACTGGAAAGTCCAAGAAGGGGGACCCAAGTAGCAGAGACTTTTTGTGTATGTCAATGTTTTTACCAAATTATGGGTAAAAGATCTCCAGAGGTTGTGGTTGCTCCATCACTGGAAGTTTTGTAAGAAGAGATTGGAGAATCATTTGTCTGGCTGGGGAATTCTGGGAGTTGAAATCCACAAATCTTAAAGTTCCCAAGTTTGGACACCCATGCCCTAAAGGTTGAAAAGGACTGCTTGAAAGTCTCAAAAGTGCTTTTTTCAAAAGGCAGCTGGACTGTTTTTTTTTCCTTTGGGGAAGAAGACGTTTCGCTTCTCATCTTAAGAAGCGTCATCAGTTCTGGCTGCTGGATGACGGTGGGGATGAAATCACTTACACAAGAGCCAGCCGTGGGTGGCTGCAGCCAAAAAAGCTAATACAATCCTGGGTTGTATAAACATAGAATCAAAATCACATGATGTATTAGTACCGCTTGATAAAGCCTTAGTAAGGCCACACCTGGAATACTTGTATCCAGTTTTGGCCACTACATTACAAAAAAGATGTTGAGACTTTGGAAAAAAATGCAAAGAAGAGCAACTAAGATGATTAAAAGCCTGCAGACAAAAACAGGAGGAACGGTTGCAGGATTTGAGTTTGGCCAGTCTAGAGAAAAGAAGGACTAAGGAGGACATGATAGCAGTATTTCAGTATTTGAGGGGCTGCCACAAAGAGGAAGGGGTCAAACTATTTCCCAAAGTACCTGAGAGTAGAACAAGAAGCAATGGGTGGAAACTAATCAAGGAGAGAAGAAACCTAGAACTGAGGAGACATTTCCTGACAGTGAGAAGGACAATTAACCAGTGGAATGGCTTGCCACCAGAAGTTATGAGTGCTCCATCACTGGAGATTTTTAAGACGAGATCGGACAGCTACTTGTCTGAAACAGTTTAGGGTCTCCTGCTTGAGGAGGGGGTTGGACTAGAAGACCTCCAAGGTCCCTTCCAGCTCTATTGTGATTGATTGATTAGTTCCGACCGTTCCACTAGAACTGATAAAGCTTATTAGATGAGAAGTGAAACGTCTTCACCTTCCTTCATGGAAAAAAAAACACCAGTCCCAGTTGCCTTTTGAAAAAGCATCTCTGAGGCAACTATGATTTGGATGACTGAGCATCTCCGGTGGCCAGCTGCTTGGAAGGGTTTGCCACGCTCTTCCACACTAGACAGCCACTGAAACGTCCCATCACATCACGGATGGTAGCAGAGAGGAGAGAACAAAAGCAGAAAAAGAAACCAGGATAACAAAGAAAGACCAGGAGTGATCAAACTCAAAGGGCATTAAAGCAGAATGTTGGCTAAGAGGCCTTGCTTGATTGCAGGTATTATAAAATTCATAGGGAAAAAAAGGAGAACGTCCAGAGATTTTGATCCCTTAATTGCGCAGACAGCATTCCGTTTGTCCCACTCTTGAGAAATACGTCACTTAACTATTTTCCCTTCATTTTCTAAAGTGCCCAAGAAACAATTTCTGCTTCATGCCGGCAGAATAGCCACGAACTCTGAGATTGTTCTGCTGAATACCCATCACAGATACAGGCTGATTGCATGACAAATTTCCCCCCTATTTCAAGCAGCATACAGAGTGAAATTTGTGTTCACGTTGATTGCCTGACAGAAACCTTAACTTTTCGTGCGTTCAGTACTCTTCTTGGAAACTTCTACAGTTAAGGTAAAGGTTCCCCTCGCACATATGTGCTAGTCATTCCTGACTCCAGGGGGCGCTGCTCATCTCCATTTCAAAGCCGAAGAGCTAGTGCTGTCCGAAGACGTCTCCATGGTCATGTGGCTGGCATGACTCAATGCCGAAGGTGCATGAAACACTGTTCCCTTCCCACGAAAGGTGGTTCCTATTTTTCTACTTGCATTTTTTGCGTGCTTTGAACTGCTAGGTTGGCAGAATCTGGGACAAGTAAGGGGAGCTCATTCCATTACACGGTGCTAGGGATTCGAACCACCAAACTGCCGACCTTTCTGATCAACAAGCTCGGCATCTTAGCCACTGCGTCCCTTCTAAGAAACTTCTAGCAAGGATTAAATGAATGATATTAACAGCATGGCCTACTACCTCTGGAATAATGTTTGTGTCTGGATTTCTCTGATTATGTTGCCAAATACACATGTGTGAGAACACACACATTTTGTGCAGTTGTAACAACATCAACAAGAATCCATCATCATCATCATCATCATCATCATCATCATCATCATCATCATCATCACATAATTATCACCATCTTTGTGTGTAACAGTTTCACAGTAACCTACAAATCAACTTATCTAAATCTAAAATCCAGAGAATATCTCCCAGAAACCCAGTGATTTATATATTGGAATCAAGGGGGCAGGAAAAAAAAGAGTCTATTTTCAGTCAAACCTTCATATTCAATTTCCAAATGTTATTCTGTTTTAGCTATGAGCAATATAAATTGGCGCATATTTTTACTGGCATGTGTTTTCAGACTCCAGTTAACTTGGCTTCAATACATCTTATCATCTATCTAACTTCTGCTTTGTTCTTCAAACTTATGGAAGCGACTGAGAATTCTTCACCAAGGGGGAATCCACCAAAGGGGACCCAAGAAGAAGAGACTTTTTGTCTATGTCAATGTTTTTACCAAATTATGGTAAAAGATCTCCAGAAGTTGTGGTTGCTCCATCATTGGAGGTTTTGTAAGAAGAGATTGGACAATCATTTGTCTGAAATGATACAGGGAGGTTGGACTATAGGCCCTCCAAGATCTCTTCCACCTCCATTGTTCTATTATGATCAATCAATCAATCAATCAGAATAAATCAGAATAGAGATGGAAGGGAGGTCTTCTACTCCAACCCCCTGCTCAAGCAGGAGACCCTTATACCATTTCAGACAAGTGACTGTCCAGTCTCTTCTTAAAAGCCTCCAGGGATGGAGCCCCCACAACTTCTGGAGGCAAGTAGTTCCACTGTTTAATTGTTCTCACTGTTAGAAAGTTTCTCCTTAATTCCAGGTTGTTTCTCTCCTTGATTAGTTTCCATCCATTGTTTCTTGTCCTGCCTTCTGGTGCTTTGGAAAATAAATTGACCCCCAGCCTTTCAAATACTGGAAGACTGCTATCATGTCCCCCCTAGTCCTTCTTTTCTCTAGACTAGCCAAACCCAAATCCTGCAACCGTTCTTCATGTGTTTTTGTCTCCAGACCTTTAATTGCCTTAGTTGCTCTTCTTTGCACTTTTTCCAAAGTCTCAACATCTTTTTCTGTAATGGGGTGACCAAAACTGGATGCAGCATTCCAGGTGTGGCCTTACTAAGGCTTTATAAAGGGGGGGGGGGGGGCTAATACTTCACCTGATTTTGATTCTATGTCTCTGTTTATACAAACTCTATTTACACAAGATTTCAATGCAGTAAAGAATGAATAGTTGTAAAGTGGTAGAAAGTATCAGATATGGAGGTCATCCAATGAATTCTCTTAATCACATTTAGGGTCACCTGTCTCTGGGATCTGTGTTTGAACCTTAGCAAAAAAAGCAGGAACAAGGACCTAAAACCATTCTATTCCCGTTTTTGGGAAAAGATGGAGACTCTTCCTCTTACCTCATCTCATTTTTCTTAATTTCAACCCTCCCCCCCCAAAAAAATATCTATACTTATATCTGTTATCTAATTCATATTTGATGAAAATAAATGAATAAAAATAAAAAACAAAAAGTTTTGAATCCAATTTACCCGCGAGTCCAGCTGCTGCATATACGACCAGAGATATTCAATATTAGCTCCGAAAGGATGAACGTGAAGGAATGTTGATATGATACCTGTATTAAAATGAAATTTAAAAAAAAAACCTGTGATAATTGATTCGGGCCATACAGAGTAGGATAAAATAATTATTGTACATAAATGCATCTGAATTTCATTCAAAAGTCGGCACTTGTGATTCTGAAACAATTCAGCAAGGAAATGAATTTCAACCCAAACCCTTAGCTTTCAAGAATTAAGAGTTCATATCCAAGTGACCCCAAAAAAAGAAAAAATTACATTCAATGAAAGACGTGCTGGAAGCATTTTTGCAGCTTCGCATGTTATGCCTGATTTGCCCATCAAAATGTGTAGGCATTTGAATAATAAAATGAGATTGCTTTCCCCCCCTACTTCTTTGGTGGCTCTGATTAGGAACATGTGTTGGCTATCAACCTTGGTCAGCATTAGCCTGCCTTGAATTATTATTTTTAAAATAATTTCAGCCTGGGTTACATCCAGATTCAGATTAGCGTGCAAATTAAACCACATTTTTTTCCATTCATGTTTTTCTCATTTTGAAAACCTTTTGAAGATAAGCTGATCTCCTGCAACCAACAGAAGCCAGCACAGGCGATCAATGAATTAAAGGGGTAAAAAAAAAAAGCTTTCTTCCCCATAAATTAACTTTGTCTCTGCTAGCAGCAACGGTCTACAACAATCTACCTTGATCATATGGATGGCCGCAGAGAAAATAAGTCAATGGATAGCTACAGAGAACATATACTGATAGTTCTCAACTTATGACTGTTCCTTTAGTGACCATTTGAAGCATGATTCAAGTATCAAGAAACACAGCAAAGGAACTCTAAAGGTTAACAATTTGTTGGTGTGTAAATGACAGCCTTCAATCCTCAACCAGCATGTCTATGTTTTAGGCAGATGTATTAAATCCAGACTCAAAATGGGCCATTTTTTTGAGAGAGAGATCCCTGACTTTCCAAAGAGAATTATATTTGGCAGTTACAAATAACCTACAGATAATTAAGGCCTGTCAATTAATGAAAGCTATGGTTGCATGACACGCTACTGGAGCAAGCCAGGATCAGATGAACAAACAAGCAACCTTTTCACCTCTGCCCTTGAGGTTCTTCAACCACATTTTGTGACTCATCTGAAGCCACCATAGCTACCACCTGAAGACCTGGGGATTCAGGGATTAAAGACCATGTGTAATCCAGAGGTGGATTCAGCAATTCTGACCTGTTCGGAGTAATCCCACCACTGGCTGGCCCCGCCCCCACCCATTTTTCAGGCCATTTTCGGCCGTGTTTTCAGCTGTTTGGGGGCTGTTTTCAGCTGTTTTTAGGCTGTTTGGGGGGCCATTTTTTGAAATTGTAGCCCAAAAAATGGCCTGAAAACAGGCCAACAAAATGGCCTGAAAAATGGGCAGGGGCGGGGCCAGCCAGTGGTAAGATTAGCCAGTTTGCCGAACAGGACAGAATTTTAACAACCGGTTCGCTTAAACCGGTACGAACTGGCTCAATCCCACCTCCGCTCTAATCTATGGATTAATGAATTCTTGCAAACAAACAAACACGACCCGAAAAGAATGCAGGTGGATCTGAAAATCCTGAATGAAATGCGAAGTTCATGAGATCATCATCTTCTTTTAACGACCCCCAAATCCTTTGCAGGGTGGAGTCTGGGCAACTGAATGGAGCAGAGTGTTTACTGGCCGGATGCCCTTCCTTGTCGCCAAGGCGGAGTTTTGTTCAGCAGATACATTCTCTTTGTGCCCAGAGAGAGAGAGAAATATCTGCCTCTACCTAGGATTGAACTCACAGCCTCCACCTCTAGGTCACTGCAAACCCTCCACGAAGTTCATGAGATGTTTTTACCAAATCGTTAAGGCCCACTTGCAGATATTTCCATAAAGGGCTATAGTGCATGGATATATTAAAATGTTTAGTTTCAGAGCCATGTTTTTTTATTTCTTAACATAGCCAACTTATCCAAATCTAGGGGGGTTCCCCCTTATTTCCTGGGGTCTCACCCACTGAAACGCAGAATACGCCAAGCTCTGATTCTTCTTCTCGAAGATACGGGGACATTATGCTTGGGAAAAGGAGCATACAGAGTTATCTTACCTATCAACAAAGCTTCTTTCTCCGATTTTAGTGGCTGGCTTCTCTTCTCTGCATTTTTCTCTCTGTCTTGGTTGACCAATGGCACTGTCAACCCATTGATTTCCTATAAGGTTGAAAAAACAAAATTAAATAAAACAGATCCTTCTGCGGAATACATCCATGTCAGTAGGCACTGCTGGCATTCTTCCTCTCTCTCTATTAAAAAAAAAAAGGACATTACTTTAATTTCCAGCTACAGGCAAGACAATTATAAATTATTGATCTGTTTTCCAACGCTGGGTAATTTCCAACGGGATCTAAGGAAGAAAAAATAAATAGTTTCTCTCTCTCTCTCTCTCTCCATCTCTTAATTGCCTATAGCCGAAAACAGGTCCAGATTGAGCAATAAAGAAGATTCTTTTTAAAATAATCTGCCCCTTGTCGAATAAAATCGACATCTCCTGTGGATTATTCCAATCTCGAGATAAGTATAGGGTAAACTAATGGATAACAGCATGTCCAATTTTTTTTTCTTAATCACAGATCTTGCAGGAGGGGGGAAAAATACAGAAAGCTGTGAATAATTTACAACCGTGAGATGAAAAATAACCGTTTTCCACAGAACGACACAACTTTGGTGAGGAAGAATGGCTCCTTTCCAAAACAGCACAATGACAACTTCCCCTGCACTTACAGGTAGTCCTCAGACTTACAACGGTTCATTTAGTGACCGTTCCAAGTTAGAGGGCACTGAAAAAAGTGACTAATGGCCATTTTTCACACTTGCGACCATTGTAGCTTCTTACGGTCATGTGATCGGATGCTTGGCAATGGACTCATACTTATGACTGTTGTGGTGTCCCAGGGTTACGTGAGCCTCTTTTGCCACTTTCTGACAAGCAAAATACACGGGGAAGCCAGATTCACTTAACAACCGTGTGACTAACTTGCTAACTGTAGTGATTCACTTAACAACCGTGGCACAAAAGTTTGTAAAATGGATCAAAACTCACGTAACAAATGTCTCACTTAACAATTGGACTCAATTGTGGTCGTAAGTTGGGGGCAACCTTTTATTCTTTTACAGAGGTAGATAATGTCATTACGGCCAAAAACTACCTAGGTCAATTTATTTGATTTAGATCAATTTATTTAAATTATAGATCAAAGTTCTATAATTTAAATAAAGAAGGTGCCAAGCCTCTGAATTCTTTAATCACGTGACCACGGGAATACTGCAATGGACCTATGTGTGAAAAACAGTCGTAAGTCACTTTTTTTCAGTCCGATGGTCATTTCTAATGAATTGTCCTAAGTCAAGGACTATCTCTGGTTTCTGTGCAAGCAAAGAGTCTGGTTCGACTCGTGGAGAATCGGTTTGCAAAGTTATCCCGTTAACGTTGAGGGGGGGGGGAGAACCGGAGTGTTTTCCTCCGGATTTTGAGAGAGGTGCTTTGCACCAACACACATCACAAAACCTCTTTTCCGAAGCCTTTGCACAGCCCTTCAGAATCGCACAACTGTTGACACCCGACAGTTGTGTGGCAAAACACATTAAAGGCAAAATGCAAGCTTTAGGGGGGAAAAGACGCATGCAGTTCAAACGTAAGCTTGAAAGTGGGTTAAAAGACGAGCCAGGAAAATGGGTCAGGCTTTTTTTAAAAGTCTCCTTTTAAAAACGTTTTTCTTAGGAAAATAGAAGAGGGGGAAATAATCATGGTTTTTGGACTCTACAATAAAAGTTTCCTTTCCAGAAAACGTGTCTGGGAAAATGAAAGGACGGGGAACGTACTTATTTATTACATTTCTGCGCTGTCCATCTTCTCTACAAGGTGACTTACAAGTTATAAAAACCATTTTAAAAAATCATTAAAAGATTAAAAGATGAGGAATGCATTGAATATGCACAGGCGGTCCGGTCCTGGACTTACAACGGTTCGTTTAGGTTCATTCAAAGTTACAACAGCAGTGAAAAAAGTGACATGGCCGTTTTTCACACACATAACCATGACAGCATCCCCGTTGTCAAGTGAACAGAATTCAGAGGTCTGGCAACTGGCTGTCAGCATTCCAAATAGCGTCCGAAAGGAAATCATAGTCTGAGGTAAAAGATTCCTCAAAGTTCCCATTGATGAAGAGAGCCACGTTGGCACATCTGGGAAAATCTGAATCTGAAAACTTCCCAGTTTTCCCCACCCAGTTGAAAGTTCAAGATCTTGCCCCTACACCCACCAGCCCATCCCATGGTCCAATCTCCCACTGCCATGCTGGCAATTCCACCCATCCAGTTCCGGTCAGGTGCAGAGATGCAGAGACAAAGGATGACCTTGGATTTCTAGAAAGAATTGTGTTATGGCTACATATCATCTAACTCAGTACAATGCCCCCTCCCATTTTCCCACAATAGAAAATGCATAGCAGAATAATAGAAAGTGTGGCAGGCCAAAGATCCAAAAGAAAGCTGCAGGCCTTGCTCTGGCATGTACTTATGATGGTTGCAGTGATCCCCACTTGTGACCTTCTGACCACCAAAGTCAATGGGGAAGCCAGATTCACTTAACAACCAGGTTTACTGACTTATCAACTACCCTACTCTACTCTGCCCTAGTCCAGTCCAGTCCAGACCAGTCTAGAGTAGCCATGTATTGCAAAATTAAGGAGTTTTTAACTGGACTGCTAGTTGGTGTTCTTTTGAACTTCATGCTAAATTTGAATCATAGAACGATAGGGCTGGAAGGGACCTTGGAGGTCATCTACTCCAGCCCCTTGCTCAAGATGGGTGACTTTATTGCATCCTGGAGAAACATCTATGGAGATTCTCAGTCATCCAGATCATGGTTGTCCCCAAGATGCTTTTTTTCAGGAGGCAACTGGACATTCTGATTTTTCTTTGAAGAGGTTTCGCTTCTCATCCCAGAAGCTTCTTCAGTTCTTCTTCAGAATTGAAGAAACTCCTTAGAACAAAACATTTTCAAAGGAGGTGTCTATGGAGATTCTCAGTCATCCTGGTCACGATTGTCCCAAAGGTGCTTTTTTCAACTGGACTTTCTGGTATTTCTTTGAAGACCTTTCGCTTCTCATCCAAGAAGCTCCTTCAGAAGCTTCAGAACTGTTCTCTAGAACAGAAGAAGCTTCTTGGATTAGAAGTGAAAGGTCTTCAAGGAAAAACAAAGGAAGTCCAGTTGCCTCTTGAAAAAGCACCTTTGGGAAGTCCTGAATAAATGGCTGTGCACTCTTTTCTCACAACCACTACTCTGGGTGGCAAGCTGCTCCTCTGATTAATTGTTCTCACTGTCAGGCAATTTCTTCTTAGTAAAACTTGCTCAATTTTAACCTTGGCTTATTTGTTTCTTCGCGTTTGTGTCTGTTGAGTGAACGCAGCACCTTTGGTTAATTTATGGTTCAATATAAGCCATCTAGAATAAAACTCAATTTCCACCTGAACTCGTAAAACCCGGTACTCAATTTAAGCTGCGTTGTGTGGGCGTCGCTGGCCAGTGCCAATGAACGCAACGGGGTGTGATATTGTGGTTCTCTTAAACTGCACCGAGAAGCCAGTTTTCCTGGGAGAATCCCCTTAAAGTTTATTGAGCAAGTATAGAAAATATAAGTGTCTGTTGTGGATTTAGATTTGATGGAGACCATCACGACGCCTCTGGCATTCTAACACGACATAAGGTCAAGCAGCACCGCTGTTTCGGAAGCGAAAAATAATAGAGCACTGAGGACTAGAATCTTATAAATGTCAAGGATAGACAGAGGAGGAGGGTTTGATATTGGATGGGCACGAGACTCCTCCATAATTGCTGCTTCATCTGAAGATCTTTTTAAAAGGTTTACATGGACACAGCAAATTTGCTTTAATTCATACTATTGGTTTCCTTCCAGATAATAATAAAATAAAAATGATTCTCAGCCATCCAGTTCATAGTTGACCCAAAGGTGCTTTTTCAAGAGGCAACTGGACTTTCTGGTTTTTTTTCTTTGAGAACGTCACAAGGTCGCAAAATGGGATCGCATGACCCTGCAACCGTCATAAGTGTGAGTCGTCTGAATTTTGATTATGTGACTTTAAGGGGATTCGTAATGATTAAAAACAGTCCTAAGTCACTTTTTTCAGTGCTTTGTAACTTTGAACGGTCACTAAATGAACTGTTGTAAGTCTGAGGACTATCTGTAAGTGCAGGGGAAGTTGTCATTGTGCTGTTTTGGAGAACTATTCCCCACCATACAACCTTACAGCTCGCCTCTCACAAGTGCATTTTGTTCTGCTGGATGTGAAACAGGACTTTATCTTACCTAGCCTTGAATCAATAGTTTTCTAATTCCATGAGCTACAAAAATATATATATTGCATCTGGAATCTCAGATAATATGTTGGACTAGGCCAGGTTAAAAAAAAACCCTACCAAATACATTTGCAAATGTTATGACTGGTAAATATTAAACTCAGCTAGCTTTTTGTGATTTAATGCGCTGCCTGAAACCAGCCAATCTGGGCAGCTTGTATTTAATTCAGATTTCGCTCGCAGGGTCACAGGTCAAAATTCTGCACGAAACATCAAACAACAAAACATGTGTTACAATCCAGATATTAAAAGGGGAACGGTGTAGCTAATTGGCTTCTAACATGAAAGCCACCTATTAGATTTTAATTATACTTAAAAATTTCCATACAGCAATCATGACGGATTTTTGCTGTTTTCTCAGGTTCCTTATAGAAAAGAAGGTGGTTTTTTTAATTAAAAAAAAGCTGGATTGGTGTACAAAGAGGAGGAATATTATTCCACGGGCACCATGAATGGATGGGTCAGCAAAACACTCTCCGTTAAGGGGTTAATTCAGATTTCTTGTGAGTCAAGCATTGTGGTTGTTGTTGTTAATTGTGAAGTTGTGTCCGACCCATCGTGACCCCATGGACAACATTCCTCCAGGCCTTCCTGTCCTCTACCATCCTCTGGAGTCCATTTAAGCTCAAGCCTGCTGCTTCAGTGACTCCATCCAGCCACCTCCTTCTTTGTCGTCCCCTTCTTCTTCTTTTGCCCTCCATCGTTCCCAGCATGAGGCTCTTCTCCAGGGAGTTCTTCTTCCTTCTCCTTAGGTGGCCAAAGTCTTTGAGTTTCCTCTTCAGGATCTGGCCTTCTAAAGAGCAGTCAGGTGGATTTCCTCTAGGACTGACCGGTTGGATCACTTTGCAGTTCAAGGGTCAAGCATTAACCTTGGCCAAAGCCAATGTTCTTCTGTCAAGAACATAAGAGAATCCTACACAAGTAGCCCACAATTTCCAATGTGTTTACCGATGGGCAAATCCTGCAGCAACTAACTGCAACGGTCATAAGTGTGAAAAACAGCCTTAAGTCACCTTTTTCAGTGCCATTATAACTTCAGTCACTAAATGAACTGTTGTAACTCGAGGACTACCTGTAGTAAGATGGCCTAGCATCTTACTACCTAGATCTTTGCTCAGACTCCCTTCCATAATGTACTTGTTTACTTCCTAGACTATTTAATATCACGGTAGCTTTTCATTATGGCTTATCTTCACCCCAGCCTAGCCGAACGGTGCTGGAGACAGATTAAAATACTTTTTCAATTTCCTTCCCCGTATTATTATTATCATTATTATTATTATAAGATTGTTTTCTCCTCTTGGCATTTCGTCCTTGTATCTCATTTTCCAGGCCAGCACCATAGAAACCCATTAATAAACGGCTACAGATGTCAAAGCCATCTGAAAAAAACAAAACAACGGGAGGATGAAATATTTATTCTCAACGAAATGTTCTCCAAAGAAAATGGGAGGGGGGGGGAAACACCTTATTGGAGCTTTCCCCCAGAGCAATTAAGAAGGATAATTAAAGATAAGGAAGCGACGGAGGAGAAGTCCATCAAAGAATACCAAACTCTAAACAACAGGGGAAAAAAAGATCTCGGAGTGGAGGTGGGGGGGGGCAGCACATTTGAGCTGGTGGGCCATTCCCAGAGGTGAACTTGGGCTTCCATAGTGCTATAAAAATTCAAAAACTCTAAAAATAGAAATGCAAATATGCAACCACAATTCAGTTTTGAATCAAAAGTAACAGCTGTCTGAGAACTTCCAATGTACATGGGGGGGGGGATGTGATGTCTGGGACATCAAGTGCTTGAGGAAGTGGAAGTGCAGGGGGTAGGAAATCCCAGGTGGGCACTTTGAAGTACGGTCAAAGGAGAAACCCTTTTACTGCAAAAAGAGGAAGCTCACTCCTAGGGAACAGAGGAGATGTGAAAACGGTATAAAAATGAAGGCTTGATATCCTGTCGATGCAAATTGATAGTAGCTGCTCCTCACTGGAGTTGGCTGCTTTCTCTGACCCGTGTTGCAATGCGAACCAAGAGAATGCACTCTTACTGACGTACTAGAGCAAACCTCTGGCATTTTTCATCTTTGAACTAACCATGAAAACATAAACTTTGGATTCAAAGCTGAATTGTGGTCGCATGTTTGCATTTCTGTTTTTAGTGTTTTTGAATTTTATAACAATAGGGTTCTAGTTTAGATAGGTCCCCAATTTCTGGCAAAAAAAAATATCAAATGTGGGTAGTCCTTGTCTTATGACTGCAATTGAGCCCAAGCCTTCGGTTGCGAAGCAAGACGTTTCTTGAGCCAATGTTGCCCCGTTTTACAACCTCTCTTGCCACAGTTGTGAAGCGAATCACTGCGGTTGTTAAATTAGAAACACGGTCGTTAAATGAATCTGGATTTTCCCACGGACTTTGCTCGTCGGAAGGGGATCCCGTCATGACACTGCAATGGTCATAAGTACGAGTCAGTTGCCAAGTGTCTGAATTTTGCTCACGTGACCACAGGGATGGGGCAACGGTCGTAAGGGTGAAAAATGGTCGTAGATAACTTTTTTCAGTGCCATTGTAACTTCAAACGGTCACTAAATGAACTGTTGTAACCCGAGGAACACCTGTAGAAAAATTACTTTTTTGTGGGTGTGGAAGTTCTATCAACATACTACTCCTACAATCAAACAAAGAAAGAGAGAAAAACAAGAGAGAGAGAGAGAGAGGGAGAAAGAGAGAAAGAAAGAGAGAAACAGAGAGAAGAGAGAGAGAAACACAGGAGAGAGAGAAAAAAAGTGAAAAAGAAAGAAGAGTGAGCGAGAAAGAGAGTTAAAGAGAGGGAGAAAGAGAAAGAAACACGGAGGGAGGGAGAAAGAGAGAAAGAGATAAACAAAGCGAGAGAAGAAGAGAGAGGGGAGAAACAAAAAGAGTGAAAAAAGTTAGAGAGAAAGAGAGAGTTAAAGAAGGAGAAAGAGAAAGAGAGGGAGAAAGTGGGAGAAAGAGAGAACCAGAGAGAGAGAAGAAGAGAGAGAGAGAAACAAAGAGAGTGAAAAAGAAGTGAGAGAGAGAAAGAGAGAGTTAAAGAGAGGGAGAAAGAGAGAGAGAAACAGAAACAGACAGAGAGAGAAGGAGAGAGAAGTTATTACAATCTGCTTTCTTATTCCTACTTAAAATAACCTCTCAGAAGATTCTCTAAATCATGGAAGGAGTAGCTCTGCCCTTCCTGGCGTTACCGAATCTCGCGCTGACGCTTAGGTGGGTATTTGTGCTAAATCCAGCTTGTCAGCTGTATCAAATAGGTACTAATCCCATTAAAGGCATTACAGACCACTAATAACCATGTGGAAAACTAAGCCATCCTTCCCTCTCCAGACGTCCTGATCTGCAAAACACTCGGCGACAGACTCGCCTCCAGGGATGGAGGATTGTCAACTTCCTTTTATTAACGCATGTAATTCCGTCATTCACGTTTCTCCAACATGTTGCCGGCACGCCTAAACTATCCAGTGTTTTGAAGAAGTATTTGCCGTGTTGTGCCCTCAACCGGGCTCTCTTCTGTCCCTCCTCTTCATGCAAAGAAAACCTCCCCAATTACGGATAGTCCTCGACTTACGACCACAATTCAGCCCCAAATTTCTGTTGTTAAGCGAGACCAGAGGTGGCATTCAGCAGGTTCTGACCAGTTCTGGAGACCCAGTAGCGGAAATTTTGAGTA